>NC_140169.1:49960853-49983353 GCF_963971535.1 Notolepis coatsorum
CAGCCTCCCGTAGGTGCTCTTTAAGAGCGGTTTTGAATGTGGGCAGGGATTCACATTCCTTTACAGCTTTGGGTAGGGCGTTCCACATTGTTGTGGCATAATTGCGAAACGTGTTTAGTCCCTTGTTTGAGCCGAATCTGGGTTTTACATGATTTGTTGAGCTTCCTCTGGTGTAGTGGTTGTGGTATTCACTGACCTTTGGGAAGTATTTTGACATGTACATGGGCACCCCGGTCGTATAGTGTATCTTGAAGACCAGGCCCATTGCAATTGCTGTACTCTGTCGTCTACTCTAAGCCATCCTAGGTTGTCAAAGTGGGCAGGGGTGAGGTGGGTTCTGGGGTTCAGGTCAAGTAGTAGTCTGACCAGTTTGTTTTGTGATGTTTGTAATTTTGTGGCTTCTCTATCTCTAGACCATGTGTTGTTAACAAGGTGCAGTTACCTCTAATGGCCACAAGGTGCCACTCTTCCACAGCACTTAAGGAAGAGGGCAGTGCCATGTGTTTCTTATTGTTAATAGCTATGAGAAGAATAAACCTACAACGCCTTTCTTCTATTCAATACTAGTCTACTCTCTCCTACCGCTCTCAACTACGAAGCCAGACGTTATTTAAAATCATTACATACAGCTCACAAACACATTCCAGTTGTATATCATAATGTTATATAAAACAGGGACATTGTGGTTGTTACAAGACGTATCGAGGTGCAGTAGTAAACAGGAAGTGTTCATCAGGGCGCCTAGCAACAGCACAGCTCTGTGGCCTGCAGAGGAGTCCCAGGCCTTCTGGGTATGAGCTAGTTCATACAGCTACCTGTTCAAACCTCGGCCTCCTTTCTGTTCAAACCTCAGCCTCCTTTCTGTCCATACCTATTCAAACCTCACCTTAATTTCTGTTCCTACCTGTTTAAAACTCCACAGAGAGTGGTGAGCTCAGCAGAGCGTGCCACGGGCATTGCACTACCAACCCTGCAGGTCTTATATAACAAGAGGTGCAAATCCAGAGCCTGCAGAATAATGAAAGACCCTCACCACCCCAACAACAGCCTGTTCATGCTACTGAGGTCAGGCAGACGCCTGCGAACACCAGCAACTAGGACAGAGAGACTTCGGCTCAGCTTCTTCCCCCAGGCCATCAGAGCCTTGAACACTGAACTGTCCACACACAAGCACACAGGAGCACACACACAACACACACACACTGTATACGCTCACACACTAGCAGTCACTTTAGCATGAACACACACACACACATGCTGCACATGCTCACACTCAACGGTCACTTTACACAATGAAAAGGTCACTTTAAAAACAAGAACGGGATTGGTTCTTGTATAGTAAACAGATGGATATAGCAGGCTAGCATAAGGACACATAGTACAACTGTAGATTGTATAGTATAGCATTGTATAGTAGTGTACATAATACCCAGTGCCTCATCCGTAGCTAACAGTGTATTGCACTATCGCAGGACCTAAGCATGTCTTACCATGCTTTTTGTAAAAAATTATGTACTTTATACCTGTTATGTCTTATTTTTATTACTTGTATTATTGCACAAATGTCTATTTTCATCCTATTCTTATTACTTGTATTATTGCACAATCGCTGCGGGCATGACCCCCCCGCATTTCACTGTATGCTTGTATGCCGTGACAAATAAAACTCTTGACTTGACTTCCTTTCTGTTCGAACCTCACCTTCCTTTCTGTTCAAACCTGTTCAAACCTCACCTTCCTTTCTGTTCAAACCTGTTCAAACCTCACCTTCCTTTCTGTTCAAACCTCAGCTTCCTTTCTGTTCAAACCTCACCTTCCTTTCTGTTCAAACCTCACCTTCCTTTCTGTTCAAACCTGTTCAAACCTCACCTTCCTTTCTGTTCAAACCTCACCTTCCTTTCTGTTCAAACCTCAGCTTCCTTTCTGTTCAAACCTCACCTTCCTTTCTGTTCAAACCTTACCTTCCTTTCTGTTCAAACCTCAGCTTCCTTTCTGTTCAAACCTCACCTTCCTTTCTGTTCAAACCTCACCTTCCTTTCTGTTCAAACCTCACCTTCCTTTCTGTTCGAACCTCACCTTCCTTTCTGTTCAAACCTGTTCAAACCTCACCTTCCTTTCTGTTCAAACCTCAGCTTCCTTTCTGTTCAAACCTCAGCTTCCTTTCTGTTCAAACCTCACCTTCCTTTCTGTTCAAACTAGGGATGTCCGATATTATCGGCCGACCGATATTATCGGCCGATATCGCCAGTAAAATGTGATATCGGAAAATATCGGTATCGGTTTAAAAAAAAAGAAAAACAATAACAATATTTGTTATATATATATCCAGTGAAATTATTAGTTACCTGAAATTATTCAGTTTTTTTGGGGGGGAAACCCTGCATATATCGGTATCGGTTGATATCGGTTGATATCGGTATCGGAAATTAAGAGTTGGACAATATCGGAATATCGGTATCGGTAAATAAGCCAATATCGAGCATCCCTAGTTCAAACCTTACCTTCCTTTCTGTTCAAACCTCAGCTTCCTTTCTGTTCAAACCTCACCTTCCTTTCTGTTCAAACCTCACCTTCCTTTCTGTTCAAACCTACCTTCCTTTCTGTTCGAACCTCACCTTCCTTTCTGTTCAAACCTGTTCAAACCTCACCTTCCTTTCTGTTCAAACCTCAGCTTCCTTTCTGTTCAAACCTCACCTTCCTTTCTGTTCAAACCTCAGCTTCCTTTCTGTTCAAACCTCACCTTCCTTTCTGTTCAAACCTCACCTTCCTTTCTGTTCGAACCTCACCTTCCTTTCTGTTCAAACCTGTTCAAACCTCACCTTCCTTTCTGTTCAAACCTCAGCTTCCTTTCTGTTCAAACCTCACCTTCCTTTCTGTTCAAACCTCAGCTTCCTTTCTGTTCAAACCTCACCTTCCTTTCTGTTCAAACCTCACCTTCCTTTCTGTTCAAACCTCACCTTCCTTTCTGTTCAAACCTCACCTTCCTTTCTGTTCAAACCTCACCTTCCTTTCTGTTCAAACCTCACCTTCCTTTCTGTTCAAACCTCACCTTCCTTTCTGTTCCTTTCTGTTCAAACCTCAGCTTCCTTTCTGTTCAAACCTCACCTTCCTTTCTGTTCAAACCTCACCTTCCTTTCTGTTCAAACCTGACCTTCCTTTCTGTTCAAACCTCACCTTCCTTTCTGTTCAAACCTGTTCAAACCTCACCTTCATTTCTGTTCAAACCTCACCTGCCTTTCTGTTCAAACCTCACCTTCCTTTCTGTTCAAACCTCACCTTCCTTTCTGTTCAAACCTCACCTTCCTTTCTGTTCAAACCTCACCTTCCTTTCTGTTAAAACCTCACCTTCCTTTCTGTTCAAACCTGTTCAAACCTCAGCCTCCTTTCTGTTCAAACCTCACCTTCCTACCTGTTTCTACCTGTTCAAACCTCACCTTCCTTTCTGTTCAAACCTGTTAATAGCTATGAGAAGATGCCTTTCTTCTATTCAATACTAGTCTACTCTCTCCTACCGCTCTCAACTAGGAAGCCAGACGTTATTTAAAATCATTACATACAGCTCACAAACACATTCCAGTTGTATAACATAATGTCATATAAAACAGGGACATTGTGGTTGTTACAAGACATATCGAGGTGCGCAGTAGTAAACAGGAAGTGTTCATCAGGGCGCCTAGCAACAGCACAGCTCTGTGGCCTGCAGAGGAGTCCCAGGCCTTCTGGGTAAGAGCTAGTTCATACAGCTACCTGTTCAAACATCGGCCTCCTTTCTGTTCAAACCTCAGCCTCTTTTCTGTCCATACCTGTTCAAACCTCACCTTAATTTCTGTTCCTACCTGTTCAAAACTCCACAGAGAGTGGTGAGCTCAGCCGAGCGTACTACGGGCATTGCACTACCAACCCTGCAGGTCTCATATAACAAGAGGTGCAAATCCAGAGCCTGCAGAATAATGAAAGACCCTCACCACCCCAACAACAGCCTGTTCCAGCTACTGAGGTCAGGCAGACGCTTGCGAACCCCAGCTACTAGGACAGAGAGGCTTCGGCTCAGCTTCTTCCCCCAGGCCATCAGAGCCTTGAACACTGAACTGTCCACACACAAGCACACATGAGCACACACACAACACACACACTGTATACGCTCACACACTAGCAGTCACTTTAGCATGAACACACACACACACACATGCTGCACACGCTCACACTCAACGGTCACTTTACACAATGAAAAGGTCACTTTAAAAACAAGAATGGGAGAGGTTCTTGTATAGTAAACAGATGGATATAGCAGGCTAGCATAAGGACACATAGTACAACTGTAGATTGTATAGTATAGCATTGTATAGTAGTGTACATAATACCCAGTGCCTCATCCGTAGCTAACAGTGTATTGCACTATCGCAGGACCTAAGCATGTCTTACCATGCTTTTTGTAAAAATGATGTACTTTATACCTTTATATGTCTTATTTTTATTACTTGTATTATTGCACAAATGTCTATTTTCATCCTATTCTTATTACTTGTATTATTGCACAATCGCTGCGGGCATGACCCCCCCGCATTTCACTGTATGCTTGTATGCCGTGACAAATAAAACTCTTGACTTGACTTCCTACCTGTTCGAACCTCAGCCTCCTTTCTGTTCAAACCTCATCTTCATTTCTGTTCAAACCTCAGCTTCCTTTCTGTTCAAACCTCAGCTTCCTTTCTGTTCAAACCTCACCTTCCTTTCTGTTCAAACCTGTTCAAACCTCACCTTCCTTTCTGTTCAAACCTCACCTTCCTTTCTGTTCAAACCTCAGCTTCCTTTCTGTTCAAACCTCAGCCTCCTTTCTGTTCAAATCTCACCTTCCTTTCTGTTCAAACCTCAGCTTCCTTTCTGTTCAAACCTCAGCTTCCTTTCTGTTCAAACCTCAGCTTCCTTTCTGTTCAAATCTCACCTTCCTTTCTGTTCAAACCTCAGCCTCCTTTCTGTTCAAACCTCACCTTCCTTTCTGTTCAAACCTCACCTTCCTACCTGTTCAAACCTTAGCCTCCTTTCTGTTCAAACCTCACCGTCCTACCTGTTCAAACCTCAGCCTCCTTTCTGTTCAAACCTCAGCCTCCTTTCTGTTCAAACCTCACCTTCCTTTCTGTTCAAACCTCACCTTCCTACCTGTTCAAACCTCAGCCTCCTTTCTGTTCAAACCTCAGCCTCCTTTCTGTTCAAACCTCACCTTCCTTTCTGTTCAAACCTCACCTTCCTTTCTGTTCAAACCTCACCTTCCTACCTGTTCAAACCTCAGCCTCCTTTCTGTTCAAACCTCAGCCTCCTTTCTGTTCCTACCTGTTCAAACCTCAGCCTCCTTTCTGTTCCTACCTGTTCAAACCTCAGCCTCCTTTCTGTTCGTACCTGTTCGAACCTCAGCTTCCAGGTGAGCGAGGACACCAGCTTGCCGGTGCCTGGAGGCGTCATGGCGGCCGTGGTGTAGATCTCGAGGCTCTGCCGCTGCGTGGACCTGAGCAGGGCCAGGGCGGCCTTGGTGCTGAGGCTCAGAGCGTTGGGGTTGTAGGAGCTGACGCACCAGGAGGCGTAGACGGAGGTGTGTGGGCCGGCCTGAGTGCTGCTGGGCTTGGTGTGGTTCAGGAAACACCAGGACACGCTGGTCGTACTGCGGAGACCCGGGAACTCAAAGAATGAGTCCGCCGTGAGCAAAGTCCCGCCCACCGCTCTGGACAATCCCCGATTGGCCGCCAGCCGGACGAGCATGTTCACGCGGGTCTCGTCGGTCGAGGGCTGATTGGTGTCGTCGTCGTCGTCGTCGTTCTCCGCCGCATCGCCGGCGGACGCCATGGACTGGGGGCTGCCGGAGCCGTGGGGGGAGGGGCCGGCGTCGTCCACGTCCAGCTCCTCCGGCGACTCGCGCCCGTCGGCCGAGGCGTCGGGGGAGGGGTCTGTGACGATCTGGAGCGGGGGGGTGAAGCTCTCGGCGGCGGGGGGGCTGGCCTCGGGGAGGCGGGGGGCCGAGGAGCGCACGGTGGGAGGCGGGGAGGAGGACATCGGGTCACACTCGTCCGGCGACGCCCCCCCCTCCTCCTCCTCCTCCCCGCTCCTCCCTCCTCCCTCCGCCCCGCTCAGCTCCACCGCGCTCATCTCCTTCACGATCTGCCCGTACATCCTCTCCTCCTTCACCCGTTTCTGCTGTTTGGTCCGGATGAAGAGCTCCAGGGAGCTGGCCGGGGAGAGCACCCGCTTGCTGCTGCTGCTGCCGCTGCCGGCGCCCGGCCCAGAGCCCGAGGCGTCCGCCGCGGTCCACATCGTCCCCGACGTCAGCGCCAGAGGGACGACGCCCACGTGCAGTCGCTGCTGCTGGCTCCCCGGCACGGCTTCCGGAACCTTCCACAGGGGCCCGAGGAACTGGGACAAGTCGAAGCCCGTCCCGCTTATTCCCCCTCCGATGGGTGACTTATAGACCCCCGTGTTGACCCCGGAGGGGGCCGTCATGTCAGCGACCAGCTGGCTGACGCTGGTGTACGTGACGCTGCCGCAGGACGGCATGTGGGCGTGAAGGCGCACCGGAACCAGCAGCAGAGACTGAGGAGTGCAGCACGGGTTCTGGGTGGCGAAGACGGGCTGAACGGGCTGGATCAGGGTCGGGGAGGAGGAGGAGGAGGTGGCGGAGGGAGCGGTGAGAGACAGCTGGGAGGAGAGAGGAGGACCGAACACCTGGGAGTGTGAGGAGGTCACGTGGCAGGCGAAGGAGGAGGAGGAGCAGGAGGAGGAGGAGGAGCAGGGGAAGGAGGAGGAGGAGGAGGAGGAGGAGGAGCAGGAGGTCTGGGCGCTGCAGCTGGAGTGGATCTGCTGATGCAGGACGTGCTGGTGCTGCTGGATGTGGAGCGTCTGGAGCTGCTGCTGGGTCTGTAACTGGGCCAGCTGCTGTCGGTGTCTCTGACTGGAGTCCTGGTGCCAAGAGCCGCCACCACCCTGGTACTGATGATGATGCAACGCCTCCGGGTTCATGACCTCCTGACCCTGGTACCGATGATGATGCAACACCTCCGGGTTCATGACCTCCTGACCCTGGTACCGATGATGATGATGCAACACCTCCGGGTTCATGACCTCCTGACCCGGATGTTCTCCGTCCGAGGATGACCCCTGGGCCTGGAGGCGATGCTGCTGCCACCTTCATCAGAGGAACAAAAAGGTGTATCATCGTCATCATCGTCATCGTGATTATCATTGTGATTAATCTACTGTATTTCCAATAGACCCCTTCCATTTAACCCCTTAAGCCTGAGCGGTCCGGTACCGGGCAGACAATAATTTCACACCATAAATAGATCAACACAGGCCGTATTTATTAATGTATCGTTTTTTTCAAATGTAGCCAAGAGTAAAGACCCTAACCCTGTCAAAACAGCAGTCAACGTGTATATTTTCAGCACTACGTTTGTTTACCAATGATTTTTAAGTGTTATATGAATACATATGAGTTTATAGAAATCTCAGCGCATGGAGTCAGAAACCGGCGGATATTGACGCGAGGAAATGGCGCAGCCAAAGGCGAGTGTGGTCTTTTGAAAGAAGAGACCCAGGGCTTTAGATGGGTTTTCGAATTTCATAAAACTTGTTTTTCTTTTTTTTTATCTACTTTTTCTCCCCATTTCTCTATTTTTCTCCAATCCCAATTTCGTATTATCCAATTCTTCCCTCTCCTGTCTCGAACGTTGCTAGACTATGCCTCCCGCTGGTCGGCTGCAGTGTGGACGAAGCCTTGCATCACGTGTCCCCTCCGGTACACGAGGAGGCAGCCGTCGCATCTTTTCACCTGAACAGCGTGATCTCTCAGCGGCGAGGAGTAACGCGTGGGAGGCTCACGCTGCCCCCGACACTTCCTGAATCTGCTGTACAGGAGCACCAACCGTTCCTAGTATGAACGACCAGCCAAGCCGGAAGCAACGCAGAGAGCTGGGCTCGAACCCAGCATCTCATGCGTTAGTGGCGAGCGCCTTGCCCAGTGCGCCACTTAGCCGCCCCTATAAAACTTGTTTTTCAACATTATTTTTCATGATTATGTCTCACGGGTCAAACAAACCTGAACGTTATTGCCATACAATAGAACATACTGTAGTTTGTTTCTTTACCTTTCTGTGAACGTCTAGAAAAAACGGAGCATTTTGCATTATAAAGAAGTGACTGTACTTACAGTAGATTTCATTCACAGTATTTGCTGCCCTGTTACGGGCGCCTGGCGGTACTAAATCCAGATTGAACACTGCCATTGGAAAGATGAGATTGGGCCCGATCCATAGATGTATGACTTGGCCATTATAAGGTAGTTTATAGGCCTGATATTCTGCATAACGGAGTGTGGCTCTATAGCAGAGTCATTTTATATGAAGTTTGTTGTTAGATGGCATGCTTTGTATCAACCTCCCTCTGCTTCAAAAGGACACTGTCGCATGAAGCGATTTCACTGGATGTCCCGGAGACAATGGAAGTATGGATATATTCGTAATGAATCATTAAAAAAAGATACAGTCAACTGGAATATGTTAGTTGCTTGCACAATGTTGGATTATGTAATTGGTTTGTCATGACCCATTGTCAAAACAATAATACATCGCGGGATTTATATGAAGTTTGTTTCTTAGATGGCATGCTTTGAAGCAACCTCCCTCTGCTTCTAGACACAGAGGCAACTTTTATTTTATTTTTTGATCAACTTTTTCTGCGGATGGTTTTGTGAATAAATCTCCATTATGCTTCAATTACTGTGTGTTTATTCTATAGCGACCCTCGGCTGCGCCGCCTCGGGCCTAACAACCACCCGGAGGCGTAATCTAATTTGTATAACGCACTCCGTTTGCGTGCTGTAATGCTTAATTAATCCATTTTCCAGGAATTATTTCCTTCCGTTTTTTAACATCATGGTCTTTAAATGGTATTTAAATGGTAATTCCGCCATGCTAACTGTCATGCTAACAGATCACTCGACACAATGACAAATGAAGAAGGAAGTGTTTGATCTCTAAGAAGCCCAATGTTTTGTTGGGCGGAGCTTCTCTTTAAAACAAACATAAATATGAAATGAATGGCATCAACGTGACGTTATATAACGGATACACGGTTGGTACCTTGGGTGAGGGGGTTCGTCGGGCAGACTGTCTTCTCTGCTGCCCTGCGGGTGCCAGTGGTGCCGGGGACCTGACGGCAGACAACAACACCATGTCATTCACAATGTTAGTTTGAACTGGGGCTGACCTAAGCTTCTGGGCCGGAAAAAAAATACATAAAAAATAGAAAAAATTGTGGGACTTGTACAGCACTTTGTTCAACTTTGTCAGTGCTGTAAAGTTTAAACCTTTTTAAATCTTAGACAAACGAAACACTTTGCTTTCATGAAATATTGTAAGCCGTCATTTGAGGCTTTATAAAAGCAGCACAATGAACACAAATCTGTCAGCGCCGAGTCCGACCTCATCTTAAATAACAAATGCTTGTTGTAGTTAACAAAGAGAGGCAGGGTTGATTTTGCACAAAAAAACAAAAGAAAAAATACATTTTAAATATTAAATGTTTTTATATATTCAAATTTTATTTTCATATTCGAATCCCATGCCCATTGAACGACGCTTTGAAGTATTTAAGACAGCCCTAGTTTGAACCTTTAGCTCAAGTACTCTGTACTAGTGGTGGGGGAAAATATCGATACAGTATAGTATCGCGATACTTTGCGTGGCGATACTGTATCGATACAAGGACGCCAAGTATCGATATTTTATTATGCAATTTTTTTTTATAATTTTTTTTTCTTAAAATGTTTTGTATAAGGAAGTTGCATTGTTCATTTCAATACCTGTAATAGTACAGTAGTCCACACACACACACACATTCAGTTAAGTTGGAATATGACTGTAATACAAGCAGTTCAGTTTGTCAGGTACATGCAACACAGATTACAGTGTTGACATCTGTCTGCTTGAGAAAATACCATTTGCTGGAATAAAAATTATTGAAGTGAGATGAACAGACTGAAAACTTTATTTTATTAGATAAAACATGTTGACAAAGTTTTACTTTGCAGTTGAGAAAAGGTAATAAACCGCAATATATCGCAATATTAATATCGCAATACTCGGCATATCGCAATATATTTTGTATCACAATACTATCGCATCGTGACTTAAGTATCGTGATAATATCGTATTGCGAGGCCTCTGGTGATTCCCACCCCTACTCTGTACGCCCTTAACCCCAATCGGCCCGGTACCGGTACAAGATTCACGCCATAAATAGATCAATGTAGTCCGGTATTAATTAATGTTGTGTTTCTTTTTCAAATGTAGCCAAGAGTAAAGACCCTAACCCTATCAAAACAGCAGTCAAAGTGTATATTTTTAGCACATTTACATTACATTTAGTCATTTAGCTGACGCTTTTATCCAAAGCCACTTACAAGTTCTGTACGACAAGACAGCAAGAAGGGTACAACTCTATCAGCTGAGTAAACATTTTCATCAAAGTGTTGCGTGTTACAGTGTAGGTTAGTTTATTAGGACAAGTGCATGACAGTAAGGTTAGTCAGGGTTCGATTATTATTATTATTATTTTTTTATATCATTTCAGATAATGGTTGAAGAAGTGAGTCTTTAGTCGACGGCGAAAGATTGGACGGGTTCCGGCTGTCCTAACTGGGATGGGTAGTTCATTCCACCATTGTGGGGCAAGGACTGAGAATAGGCGGCTTCTCTTTGATGACCCTCCGGGAGCTTGGATAGGAGTAGGTCTGAGGCGGCCAGAAGATGCAGAGCGTAGGGGTCTTGAGGGTGTGTAGTTAGAGACCATTGACCGGAGGTAGCACTACGAGGTAGCACTACGTTTGTTTACAAATGACTTTAAGTGTTATTAGCGAAATATCAGTTTATAGAAATCTCTGCACATTGTATCAGAAACCGGTGGATATAGACGGAAGGAAAGGACGCCGTCATACGTGTTTGTAGTCCTAAGAGAGAGGAGACCCAGGGCTTTCGATCGGCTTTGGAATTTCATAAAGCTACACTACCCAGCTCACGCCAGCCCCTGTCAAACTTGGAGCCGTCTGGCATGAAATTATTTTTGAAAATAATCGCTTTGACTATGTCTCAGGGAGTCTCTATGTCCCCTGAGACATAGTCAAAGCGATTATTTTCAAAAATAAACAGACCTGAATGGTATTGCCATGAAATATAACGTAGTTTGTTTCTTACCTTTCTGTGAACGTCTAGAAAAAAACCGCGTCTGAATCTGATGAAAAATGGTGGAGCATTTTCCATTACAAAAAAGTTACTCTACTTACAGTAGATTTCATTCATGGTCTTTGCTGCCCTGATACGGGCGCCTGGTGATACTAAATCCAGATTGAACTCTGCCATTGGAAAGGGGTGCCCCAATCCATAGATGTATGACTTGGTCATAATAAGGTTATTTATAGGCCTGATATTCTATATTCTATTTTCATATTTAAAATTGCATGTGTCCGGATGGCAAAATTATGTACTGTATCTACAAAAAGCCGTGTAAATCATCTGCCCTTTATTAATTTTCTCCGATTTTTTTGTGCACTTGATCTCATGAAGGTGCTGAATGCAATTTTTCACGTCTGGTCAATGTTACCATGGTGTTATTTGCCGTCAAAGATGAAAAAAAGAATAACAATTGATATTCTCCTTTGGTTCATACAATTTACTCAACCCTAGGAAAATATGGCTAGGGTTTAAGAGGTTAAAGGCAAAAAACAGATTAATTTAGCTAAATCTATCACAAATGGAGATGTTGAGAGTTTGAATCCCACTGCTCACACAGTCCAGCTTCTCATCACTGATACTCTCACGACTCAGTCTGGCCACCTAATGTTAACTTGCAACATTCATATCAACGAGGGGCAATGTTTGACATCACTTTTCAACCTGAAGACTGGACTAAACTACAACAGAACACATCACTGTGAAGAGGATAGTTCAGACTAGATTTGTCAATGGATTGTTTTGTATCTCATTCTAAATGAAAAAAGAAAAGTCATATCTGATACATTTCTTTTGGCCAGCATGGGACTAAGGCCATGGTTACACTGGGCTAAAACAGCAACGTTCTATTTTCGAATGATTACGTTTGCATGTCCAAGTTAAAAAGAAACACAGTTTTGGCAGGAAAACGCGTTTTCCTAGTGTTAAGAGCTACAGGGGTCTCTTATCTATCTCAACACTTCTTTAAGATAAAACCCTGTGGCCGCTCGATATCCCTCAGCGCGGTGCTAAACTCGCTAAGTTCTCGAGTCTATTCTCAATCCTAATCATGCCATGTAATAAGCCCCAGAACCTCTGATATTTCAGCAAAATCCCTGAATTGGTGGTCTGGGCAATTGTTCACAGAGCGTCCTCGGTAATCAATCATCCAGGTCCCCGTTATTATCAGGCCGTTCGCCGAGACAGAGGTTGTGATGCTTGCTTGGAACCTCTTCCAGGAGAGTTAATTCTTCATGGAAGTGGCCAAGTTTGTATTTTATTTAATTCTCATTTCATAGTCACTGGTTAGTTGTATCCATTTCATATGAAATAAAAGAGTTGTTAATCTCTTTATTGTTTGTAATAAACAGAATGTCTGCTTGGGAAAACTCCTTTCATTGAATAGTCATATTCACAGCAATACTATTTAATAGTTAGTGTTACAAAGGGTCAGATTAAACCGAATATATATATTTATTGCTTGATATCCCTTGTATAATATTTGTATATCGTTTGATATCCCTTGTATATTATTTGTATATATACACGGAATATCCCTTTACCTGGGTACAAACCAGAGTAATATTCGCTCTCCTATTGGACAGCGACCCCTAGGCGCCAACGGCCAAGCCCCCAACGGCAAGTTCAAAGGCAACTCCAGGCATGTCGCAACATGCCCAGAGTCTGCGCAGTAATACGAGACAGAACTGAGGTTGGCACTAGATAATTCACCTTACGTATAAATACGGCGCAGGTGTAAACAGCAGCAATTCGTTCATTACTAGTAATGCCTTCACCACGAGACAACGTGCAGTGAAGTGAGCCACTTTGCCTCTAAATAGAGCCTTGAGAACCGCGTGCGAATAGATTGCTAAAGTGTCAGAGTTTAACGCAGTAACGTTGAGTGCGACTTATTCTAATGTGAAGTAATAGTCTATCATTTATAGTGTATCGTGCAGCTACAGTTCTTCAGTGACCAGCATTACCACCGGTTCGTCGTGTATATAGCTAGTGCACTTATCCAGGCTGGGCGGCCTAAACTCGTGCCCCCACCCGAGGAGTCCTAGACGAGAACCGTTGGATATGTACACCGGAGAACCTACACCGGCGACTGCAGAACCATTTCTGGTTGGATTATAATGCTTTGGGACCGTGACCGCTGGAGCAGAGAACCGTCGATCCCACTGTCGTTTGGGATCTACCCCCCGTGAGGATCATCACTCGAGCCCGCCTCTAGGAAGAGGCTGGCTAGCTGTCTTCCATGCTGTCGAGCATACTGGATTATAGCTGTTGCTTTGTCTGCTGATCAAGGGAGTACATGCACCGGCTCCTGTATCTGGAACCTCGTTATTCCTCGTTGACCCAGACTTTGTACCCGAACATTCCTCTACCCCTGCCGGCCTTACACCCGGAAGGAACCCCCCAGTGTCTCCAGCTGGTACTAGTGTGCCCTATGTAATTGCTATACCACAGGTGGCGTCAGTTTAGACCCATCCTAGTATTCATACTATTCTCATTGACTTACGCTCTTGACTGACTTTACGTGTGTTCTTCGCCATATAAGCGCGAGCCTAATTCTCAATCTGTAACCTAACGTTGCTTAATAATAATAAATACCCTCCAAATAGTACTTTATGTGTCAATGCCGTATTCTTGTGTGGGTGTTCACCATATATATTCATGTACTGTATGGCCAGTAATTAAAGTACATAACTAGTAGTGGTTTAATATATCATACTCTTTAATACAGTCAGGGAATTGTACCCCTCAGTTACAGTTAGTACTATTAATAATAGTATAATATTAGTGTATAATATTAATAATAATTTCCATAAGACCAGGTCGAAAACACGCTCAATACAAGGGTATCCACATCAGAGCCCTACTTTTGACTCCAACCTGGGTACAGACGTAAGAACACTGAATAGTCATTGGTATAACTTTAGCTAGAAGCAGTACTAGCAATTGATTGAATCTGTAATCAGGCTACCAGGACATATTTTACTCCACCTCCTTATTGTATTATCTGTCTGTCATTCAATTAATATCGCCACGGGGGGGGGGGGGGGGGGGGGCATAATCCCACAGGACAATGCATTGGGTACTTGCATCCCGCGACGAGACCTACCCATGTGAATATTATTGCGCGGATCGGAATACAGGCGCATGCATGGGAGCTTGCGCAAAGTCACCCATATTTTGTCCATGTCGCGCGTCTGCCAGCTCACACCAGATCACAATACACTGCTGGACAGCGTGCAATGCCAGTCTTCCCACTAACAAAGAAACCAGATGTTGTCGGTGGCAAAGTTTAATACAATATTTAAATAATAAATAAGATTGCATGGGATCTCTGGGTGGCTGGCTCAATATCATCCTTGATTTCATCCAGTGGATCAATAATTGCTTGGGGTGGCAACCTGTGTCTGCGGTTGATTTCGGTCTCGCCTAAATCAAAAAGTGATTTTCTCATTCAAAATATTCGTTCACGAGGACGTCTGGCATTACGAGGCCTTCGTCTGGCAGCGATTACTGCCGCCATGATCACCAGTGACGCTGGCAATAACGCTGGCAATGACGCCCCTTTATAGATGCGCTGACTTACCACCAGATCTCTGAACAAGTTAGGTGCGTTGCGTGAACTGCTCGGTGAACTTTGCGCCGGCCGTTGTGAATTGGGAGTGTTTCTGGACGAGGCTCATTTGCATAGAAAGAGGCACATGTTCCGCCAATATTACCTCATTTAAATATGCGTTAACACATTCCCGCCCGACCACGGATAAATCCGTGTTTCGAATCCACCGGTTGAGGACCAACCACGGACATGTCTCAAGGTTGTTTTGGCTTTTATTCCATTTTAATAACCTACTCAATGTCACCGAGCAGCACTGCAGAAGTACCCTACTCTTTGAATTCGAAAAAGTGCATTACCAGCCAGATCCTCTTAGGGGCACTATCTCGATAATGCAGTGTTCCCTGTGGCAGAAGTTGTCTTGTTTTTTCTGGAACTCCAATGTAGTTTTCTGCTAACATGAAGCAATGCCTATAGCCTGTAGCTTGGAATACGTTTTGGGACGCGGATTTCAGTGTGCAGTAAAGGAATTTATCATCAGCCAATGGACATATCGATCGACCAGATGGTGATCGATACTCAGAAGAAGCTTCTATCCCCAGGCCATCAGGCTGCTCAACAAACAATAAACACTATACAACAACCATCAAATGCACACAGCACACACATCCACACGCACACACTCACTTTAAACAAACAACACACTGCAGCACCCACTCTCCACACTTTAGATCACCTAAACACACTTTATATTTATTGATAAAGGATTTGCACTACAACTCGTACACCTTACTGTAAATTGTACCTAAATTGTACCTCATCCCATTTCTGCCTTGCACTATATAGTATTGTATATTAGTACACTGCATAGTATATTGTATATTATATGGTAACTCAGTTACGTCTATTCTGCATCGAACATTGTACATATGTCTATACTGAACACTGTGACCTCATTTTTTACTTCTAATTTACATGCTATACTATTTTATTTCATACTTATCTTGTCTAGCACAGTCTCTGGAGCGTAACAGTAAGAAGCATTTTGTATAAAAGTATTCTGTACTTCTGTATGACAATTTTTTTTTTTTTTTTATCTTTTTCCCCCTCCATTTTCCTCCAATTTTCTCCCATCCCAATGTTAGTCGTATGCCAATTCCCAGTCCCTTCCTGGTCGCTGCGCACTTACCCCCCACAGTCAGATCATCTGGGAGAGTGGAGGCTACCACGTGCTTCCTCCGACACACGTCCAGCCAATCACCGCTTCTTTTCACCTGGCAGCGCGGATTCTCATCGAGAGGGCGTAGCGTGTGGGAGGACCACACTATCCCCCTCAAGTCCTATCCGCGCTTAGCAGGCGCCCCGACCGAACTGTAGGAGTCGCTGTTTACAACGACCCGGACCCACCCCGCCAGCTTCTCCCACCCTCTAATACAGCCAATTGTATTAGTGCAGACGGCCAGCCAAGCTGGTGACAACCCCGGAGCTGTATGACAACTATTAAAGAAACTTGAAACTTGAAAAACTTGAATAACTGGGAAATGCTCTGTGGGATCCAACTGGCCCACGGTAAGATCTTCATCACGTAAATTACATGCTGATCAGGCATTGTTTTGATAGCCATCCACTCGGTCAATGAATGTGGCTACTGAGGCTAACACGGTTATTGGTAATCAATAATCAGAAACGACGTCCCCCGCCCCCTCCCCCCCCCCCCCCCCCCCCCCCTTTATGCATTCATGGTGGACCATCATACCGATCATATGCAGTTTGAGTTTTAACTGTAGCTTCTGTATATCCGAAATGCCATTGGATTTAACGTTAGTAGCTTAGCGGCCTGTATCTCGCCTTCCAGGAAATATCCCAGCCGAAATCCCGTATAATGCTTATATTCAAGACGCTATATAATGAGAACGTATTGATGAAAAAATTATTTCTTAAAGGCATTTTGAAGGGACGGTTTATGGTCTCAATTGACAATGAGAATGGACAGATAGCAATACTATAAAGTATAGATTTAGCTCTACAAACAGCCCCACAGACTGTGCAAGTCTATTATGATATGCTGGCCGTCTACAGTGATTTTAGACGTATCCAAGTGGCCCCGAAAGTGTTAATGGCTAATACCGGACGCAATTCTGACAGAACGCAGTTACCACCTCATTTCACCCGTTGCACCTCCTCTGTGGATAGCAAACTGTGTTTCAGAGCTATTTGCGCCGGTTTAGCGTCAGAAAAAGCCGCCCAATGCCTTTGTGAATTGGGCCCTGAGTATGGATCATGATGACATCATGATGACATCATGATGACTCACCAGCGCCACCACTGCCGCCTCCCCTCCTGACCAGCTCACTGCCACTCTGCTGAGCTGCAGGCCACGCCCCCTGCTCACTGCTCTCCTGCTTGATTGACAGCTCAATGCCTCCTGATACCTCCTGGACCGCCGTCTCTGGATAGACACTCAGTGATGCCTGTCAATCAAATCAAATCAAATCAAATCAAATCAAATCAAATCAAATCAAATCAAATCAAATCAAATCAAATCAATCAATCAATCAAATGGCTACATGTCTAATATTCAAAGCGCTTTACAATCAAAGGAATAACTCCAAAAGCACTCCATCCATTTAGCTATACAGGACCACCACTATACAGGGTCAATAAATCAATAAATCAGTTACACAGTCAATAATGCAATCAACCAAAACTCTTTTCAATTAGAAGGAAAACGTTGCATTTGATTAAAATACAAATTATGTAAAAAAAAAATGTAAACACTTGAAAGAGATAAAGACAATAAATGAAAAGCACTAGGGCTGTCCGATGGTCGACTAGGATTGGCCAAAATTTGCCGTTAGTCGACTATTGGTCGACTTAAAAAAATAAAAAAAATATATAATATTTAAAAAAAAAAAAAAAAAAAAAATGTTTATCATTCCATTTGGGCTGTGGGGGGTGCTTAATGTCTGAAGGAGTCGACTGAAGGCTTCTTGTCCTCTGCAAAAGCATGCAATTGGTCCACTGATGGATACATCTTGATATTTGTCTAGTCTAGTGCAGGGGCGTATCTAGACCCAGCACTTCAGTAAGGCACAGAAGGGCACCAAAAACTATGAAACTATGAAAAAGATTTGGCCGGTTTTGGCCGGTTTGTGGGTGGATTTTGTAACTATTTTTTTTTTACTTTATTTCGTTTTAGGGTTAGGTTAGGGTTATGTTATTTAATTATTTTGGGGAGCCAGCCCCCCAAACTCCTGAAATGCATAGACATCTATGAAATAAATAAAACAATCTGACATTTATATTAAAAAGAGCTAGCCACCCAAACCCCTAAAATACATAGAAATCTATGCATTTTGGAACAGTTACTATATATATAGTCAAGAAAGCATTTAGTCATACTTAAAGTTTAAAGTGCTTTACTTGCATTGAACATTGCATTGAACATTGAGGAGACATCATTAGAAAGCACAATGTATGTTTCCATAGTTATGCAGATGACACACAATTGTACATCTCCGCTGAACCAAATGATCACACAGCTATAAACTCCATTTCCGCCTGTCTCTTAGCAATAAACAAATGGATGACGAACAACTTCCTAAAATTAAATGAGGGCAAAACTGAAATCCTACTAGTCGGTCCTATAACAAAAAGAGAAATGTTACAGAGCAATATGGGGCAACTTACTCCTTGGATCAAACCCAAAGTTACAAGTAAATAACCTACACTGGCTTCTGGTAACATTTAGAATTGATTTCAAGGTCCTCCTCCTTATATACAAAGTATAAACATTGCGATCATCTACTACTGGTCTATTGAAGGTTCCAAGCCACAGTCTAAAGAAAATCAGGGATGCAGCCTTTGCTAACTATGCACCAAAGTTATGGAACACACTACCTATGGACATTAGGGAAGAGATCTCTTAATATTTTCAGAAATAAGCTAAAAACGTACCTCTTCACCATAGCCTTCTAATACACCCCGCTGTTGATTGTACTGTAGCATTATTTTACTCTGGCCATTCTATTGCATAATTTTACTATCTATTCTACTATTCTATTATTGCACTGTATTATTGGTGTGCAAACCAGTCAACTTACAAAAAAGAGCCTGTTGGAGATAAATGCAGTGCAAAGTATTTCACTATAATATTTCAAAGCGAAGTAAAAAATATTATAATAATTATTTGATCATGTTAAATGATCATTTGATCATGTTAAAAAGGGGAAAATTAAAAACATTTGTTAAAAAAAACACGTGCCCTACTGATAGTGGTCTAAATACGCTGATGAGTCATAGTGTTCATTAGATGGGTGAAATCCTCTTTCAGTGCCTCTGTGCCTGTTTTCGTAGGCAGTTAGCCTCTGGTATACGTGCCATTAGCGTTAGCCACGCTTCTAGGCCTCTTTTCTTTTGGAAAAAATGATAAAAAAAAAAAAAAAAAAAAAAAATTGTTATATTCGACTAAGAGGTTGGCCAGTCGACTACGGCTCCTTTCGACCGATTAGTCGACTAATTGATTAATAGGGGTCAGCCCTAAAAAGCACACACAAATACATACACAAATACATACACACACAAATACATACTCAAATACATACATACACAAATACATACACAAATACATACATACTCAAATACATACATACACAAATTCATACACAAATACATACACAAATACATACACACAAATACATACATACACAAATACATACACAAATACATACACAAATACATACATACTCAAATACATACATACACAAATACATACACAAATACATACACACAAATACATACTCAAATACATACATACACAAATACATACACAAATACATAAACAAATACTTACACAAATACATACACAAATACATACACAAATACATACACAAATACATAAACAAATACATACACAAATACATACACAAATACATACACAAATACATACATACACAATTACATACACAAATACATACACAAATACATACACAAATACATACATACACAATTACATACACAAATACATACATACACAAATGTATACACAAATACATACACAAATACATAGACAAATACATACACACACAAATACATAGACAAATACATACACACACAAATACATACATACACAAATAAATACACAAATACATACACAAATACATACATACACAAATACATACACAAATACATACATACATAAATACATACACAAATACATACACAAATAATAATAATAAACTTTATTTGTATAGCACCTTTCATACAGAAACTGCACCTCAAAGTGCTTCACAACAGAAAAAAGGCATAAAATGAGCACATAAAGTGCAGACATATAAAATCCATATACAAATATCAAATACATACACAAATATACACACACACACACACACACACACACACACACACACACACACACACACACACACACACACACACACACACACACACACACACACACACACACACACACACACACACACACACACACACACACACACACACACACACACACACACACACACACACACACACACACACACACACACACACACACACACACACACACACACACACACACAGGGCTGGACTGGGACCAAAAATCGGCCCTGGCATTTTTGGACCAGACCGGCCCGCCATAATCGATCGGACACCACCCACCAGTACACCATCCTTGCGGTCCCGTTAAATATGTGTACCTACTGTACTATTCCCCCAACCCACTACAAAGCTGGGTAGTAAGTTCCATGGACAAGTGGACCAGTGCAAGTGGACCAGTGTACTCACTCACTCTTGGCTGAATCTTGTTTTGGGTGGTGATGTAAAAACACCTGCATCATAGCAGGCTCAGGATGGGCAAAGTAGTCTATAGCCTGTTCAGCCCTGTCTCTCTCCTCCACAACCTGGCTTGACTAGACATAAGGAGAGAGAGATGATTACAATTAACTGGTACATTCAGGTCCAGAATTGCTGGAATTCCCTGACAAACATGTGCAAAAAGCTGTACAATTTAAACAATGCCATACTGGTAATGAGCAAAATTTTATTCAATGAATGCATGGAGCTGTTCCATCTTATTTCATTTGATACTAACTATTCGGTTCATACAGATTTCAAGTATTCAAATATCAATGATGAATATTGCATAAGGTTTACACAGTTAATAGATCACCTTGTGGTGACCTATATTAAGAGACATTCACCAAGGTGGGCTTGTGCCTTTAAGAGTGTGGGTTGTACTGTTTAGGGGACAGGTTAAATACCACTTCCGGTTCGGGGTTAACTTTGTGGTTATTTGTAAATGCTATGTGAGTGAGAAGTAAAGTACCTCAACTCGAACCACGTCTCTGGCTCGCTACTTTCTTATCGCCACAACCTTCTTGTTTTATATTCATGTTCAGAGAGGAGTAATAGTTATATCTTTGTATGTGATTTATATGGCAATTAAATCAATGGTGTGTTTGTTTGGAGAGTTTGACCTACAGTTAATGTGCCTACCACGTGAAGGTGCATGATCAAGTGACAGCACAAAAACAATTTGTGTAGGTGGAGACTAGAGCTACCACAGATAGTAATAAGTTATAAGAGTAAGTAATCCATACCATATATATCCTAATAGTTACCTTATTACCATACTTGGCTGAAAATAAACTTTGCTGCCTGTTGTGAATGTGTTTTTCCCTGTAGGCTAATACATAAGTAGGCATACATTTTTGCAGTTGAGCAAAAATTTGCAGTTGAGTAGGCTATATGTGCTGTGTTTTTATGTCTTCCATCGAGGACCACCTTGGAAATAAGAGTTTTAATGAATGCTTTTAGGTGATATCCTCAGGAATACAAATTGGTCAAGATAATTTGTTTTTATGATGTGTTTTTAATTTCCAAATACAAATCTAATCAAATCAGCAGTTTTTGCAGTTGAGCTACAGGTGTTGTATATTATACAGCCTTTTCATGCATCTTTATCAAGGGAACCCTTATCCTAATGATTTTTTAAATAATATTATGATGATACGATATGGACCTAGTAGTTGGGTCATCTGTGGCACTTCGTTTCTCAATGGATTTGTCATCTAGGAGGGTTAATAAACAAATTTAGCCGGGGTGTATTTTTAAAAAAGGCTGGGAAAATTTGTGAGAGACCAAAATCCAAAATGGCTGCCGTGGAAATTAACTTTTTAATGGTTTGACCTACAATGATGCACAATACATGGTACCAGCCCCCTCTCAGTCATGTACCAGCCCCCTCTCAGTCATGTACCAGCCAGCCCCCTCTCAGTCATGTATACCAGCCCCCTCTCAGTCATGTACCAGCCCCATCTCAGTCATGTACCAGCCTCCTCTTAGTCATGTATACCAGCTCCCTCTCAGTCCTGTATACCAGCCCCCTCTCAGTCATGTACCACAGCCCCCTCTCAGTCATGTACCAGCCCCCTCTCAGTCATGTATACCAGCCCCCTCTCAGTCATGTACCAGCCCCATCTCAGTCATGTACCAGCCTCCTCTTAGTCATGTATACCAGCTCCCTCTCAGTCCTGTATACCAGCCCCCTCTCAGTCATGTACCACAGCCCCCTCTCAGTCATGTACCACAGCCCTCTCTCAGTCATGTACCACAGCCCCCTCTCAGTCATGTACCAGCCCCCTCTCAGTCATTTACCCTGCACGACTGGGGGGGGGGGTG
>NC_140169.1:49988353-50005853 GCF_963971535.1 Notolepis coatsorum
AGTTTGTGTCTTTGATGTAAGACCTTCATGTAGTTTGTGTCTTTGATGTAAGACCTTCATGTAGTTTGTGTCTTTGATGTAAGACCTTCATGTAGTTTGTGTCTTTGATGTAAGACCTTCATGTAGTTTGTGTCTTTGATGTAAGACCTTCATGAAGTTTGTGTCTTTGATGTAAGACCTTCATGTAGTTTGTGTCTTTGATGTCAGACCTTCATGTAGTTTGTGTCTTTGATGTCAGACCTTCATGTAGTTTGTGTCTTTGATGTAAGACCTTCATGTAGTTTGTGTCTTTGATGTAAGACCTTCATGTAGTTTGTGTCTTTGATGTAAGACCTTCATGTAGTTTGTGTCTTTGATGTAAGACCTTCATGTAGTTTGTGTCTTTGATGTAAGACATTCATGTAGTTTGTGTCTTTGATGTAAGACCTTCATGTATGTAGTTTGTGTCTTTGATGTAAGACCTTCATGAAGTTTGTGTCTTTGATGTAAGACCTTCATGTAGTTTGTGTCTTTGATGTAAGACCTTCATGTAGTTTGTGTCTTTGATGTAATACCTTCATGTAGTTTGTGTCTTTGATGTAAGACCTTCATGTAGTTTGTGTCTTTGATGTAAGACCTTCATGTAGTTTGTGTCTTTGATGTAAGACCTTCATGTAGTTTGTGTCTTTGATGTAAAACCTTCATGTAGTTTGTGTCTTTGATGTAAGACCTTCATGTAGTTTGTGTCTTTGAAGTAAGACCTTCATGTAGTTTGTGTCTTTGATGTAAGACCTTCATGTAGTTTGTGTCTTTGATGTCAGACCTTCATGAAGTTTGTGTCTTTGATGTAAGACATTTATGTATTTGTGTCTTTGATGTAAGACCTTCATGTAGTTTGTGTCTTTGATGTAAGACCTTCATGTAGTTTGTGTCTTTGATGTCAGACCTTCATGTAGTTTGTGTCTTTGATGTAAGACATTTATGTATTTGTGTCTTTGATGTAAGACCTTCATGTAGTTTGTGTCTTTGATGTAAGACCTTCATGTAGTTTGTGTCTTTGATGTAAGACCTTCATGTAGTTTGTGTCTTTGATGTAAGACCTTCATGTAGTTTGTGTCTTTGATGTAAAACCTTCATGTAGTTTGTGTCTTTGATGTAAGACCTTCATGTAGTTTGTGTCTTTGATGTAAGACCTTCATGAAGTTTGTGTCTTTGATGTAAGACCTTCATGTAGTTTGTGTCTTTGATGTCAGACCTT
The DNA here is from genome assembly GCF_963971535.1 of Notolepis coatsorum. Taxonomy (NCBI): domain Eukaryota; kingdom Metazoa; phylum Chordata; class Actinopteri; order Aulopiformes; family Paralepididae; genus Notolepis; species Notolepis coatsorum. The sequence goes on from NC_140169.1 coordinate 49,989,591, forward strand.
CATGAAGTTTGTGTCTTTGATGTAAGACCTTCATGTAGTTTGTCTTTGATGTAAGACCTTCACCTTCATTCAAGACCTAAATTTCGATTAATAGTTCAAATGTTTTTTTTTTGTGTATTGTTTTTATTGACCTATAGTCCATTCATGCTGAGTGAATCACTTCCCCCAGTCACATTTGTGTATTCAAAATTTTTTGGGGAATAAACTGATAGAAAATATATCGAATCGAATCATGGTCAAATGAAGAGATTTCATGATGCATTGAATCGTTGCCTGAAGAATCGTAATCGAAATTAATCCTTGTGAGGTCGCATCGTTACACCCCTAAACCTGACCCAATCATTGTGGAATAGTTACGGTCAGGGTCAGGGTCAGGGTCAGGGTTAGGGTCAGGGTCAGGGTCAGGGTTAGGGTTAATCATGTAGCTAGTTACCTGCTTGGTGGGAGAGGTGGACTTGAGTCCCTCGTCTCGGTCAAAGGAGATGGAGAAGGAGGACGAGTGGGACAGATTGCTCTCCTGACTCGGGCTCCGGGAGAGAGAGGTGCAGGCCGACTCGAAGCTGGAGTCCCCGGACGAGTGCTCCATGTCCGCCAGGCGCAGCCTCTTCTTCTTGGGCGGAAGTTTCTCCGACGGCATCTGAGAGAGAGTGTCGCTCCGCTGCGGCAGCTGGAACTCCTCCACCACCGCCTGCTGCTGCTGCTGCTGCTTCTCCGGCTCCTTGGCCACGGCGGGAGCTTCCACCTCCTTCTCCGGCTTGTCCGGCTCTTCCGTCACCCTGATCTCCGGGACCTGGATGTTGGGCTGCCGGACCAGCTTGTGGGGGACGTGGTGGTAGGGCTGGCCGGGCGAGGCCGCGCGGGAGGAGAGGGAGGCCGGCTCGCTGTCGCTCTGCGGCTGCCGCTCCATGCTCTCGGACCTCAGCAACGCGGATTCGGGGCTGAGTGCGTCTTCGAAGGTATCCGTGTCCGACTGGTCTGCTGAGTATTGGCTCGGTGGACCTTTGTCCGGTGGCTGGTACTCGAAGGACTCCGACTTCTCAAAAGAGTTCGGCCGGCTGAGGGAGTTGGTGTGCTGGATGACCGATATGACGTTTCCCCCCGCTCCGGCTTTCCTGCTCTCGGAGTCCGGGAACGCCATGTCCTCGGAGCACATGCTGGCGCAGGTGTCGAAGCTATCCGACTGGCTGTGCACACTGCCGTACAGGGAGCCCTTCCCTGTGGGCGTGGCCCTGGCTCCGTCCAGGCTGCACGGTTTGCTGTCATAGTCGCCCATCATCTCTACCGATCCGCTACAGCTGCTGTCACAGTGTCCCGGGCTGTCTTCCTCATCCCCGACACTCTTCTGCTTCCGCCGCTTCCTCGTGGCGATTTCCGTCATGCCTACTTTGGTGCCATAGGCCGTGTGCTCCGGGACGCCCGGGCTGCGTTCGCCCATCTTCAGTGCCGCGGAAGGAGCCACGCTCTTGGGCACATGGACGTACCCCTCCGCCTCTACGCCGTGACCCTCGTGGGCCGAGTGCTCGAAGGCGGCCTGCCGTCTCAGCCTCCTGAGGCCTGCTGGGTAGAACACGTCATCCGAGGTCGTCATCTCGTCGAAGGAGTGGCTCACGCGGATTCCGGGGGGCAAATTGAGGTTGGTAGGGGAGGACGTGGGCATGGAGTTACTCCTGATGAGGAGCCCGGAGTCGGCAGGCAGCTCTAGGAGTCCGGTGCTGCTCTGGCAAGGCCCCGTGGGGTAGACGTTCCCATCCCCTTGTAGAAACACATGCTCCTCTGCAATCTTACCCGTCTCCAGAATGGCACCGCACTGCTTTAGGTTACTCAGACTCGGGTCCGCGGGCCCCACGGCACCAGCCATGCCCACGGTAATGGATTGTCTAGACCGGGAGTTGGGCCGATAGTACCAGGTTCGACCGAACATGATCTCCTCGTAGGATTTGGCGTTGGTGTTGGGAGGGCTGATCTGCTGCTCCGCGCTCTCGGACCGGGAGAAGTAGCCGGAGTCGATGCTCCCCTTGCCATGGGGGCTGAGGAGATTCAGGGACTGGCACTCCGAGTCCTGACCCTTCTTCTCGCTCAGCCGCAGGGCCAGGCGCTGCTTGATGGTCGGCGAGTCATCGAGCGCGTGTCCCACTTGGGACCCCGTCATGTGGTGTGACCCTTTCATCATGTCTGGGAATGGGGGACACTCCATGCCCCCCTGAGAGGGGATTCCCCCTGACTTGGGGATGATGAGGAGAGGCACTTTAATGGACCCGAGGGGCCGCTCTTCAGCTGGGTCAGCGTAGGCAGGCTCCACACCACCACCTACAGGCGAGACAGGGACATTGCAGAGTTGGGTCAGAGTGGAGTAACAGAGCAGAGTAGAATAGATTGCAATTAGGGATGTCCGATATTATCGACCGATATTGGCATTAAAATGTAATATCGGAAATGATCAGTATCATTTATTTAATTTGTTTGATTTATTTAACCTTTATTTACCCAGGCAAGCAAGTAAGAACATATGGGGGTCCCGCATATATCGGTATAGGTTGATATCGGTATCGGAAATTAAGAGTTGGACAATATCGGTAAAAAAGCCAATATCGAACATCCCTATTTACAATAGATTGGAGCGGGGTGGAGCAAAGCACATTGTAGATCAAAATAGAATACAGTAGAGCCTCTAGCACAGAGAAGGGTATAGCTGCACCATGGTACAGTATCTAACGGAACGTAGGCCAAATGCGTCCACATTTTTATAGGATTCTATCACATTTTCATAACAATAGCACCCTGCGCATTTTTCATTGAGGTTTCTTACAAATTAACGATGCTTTATCTTGTCCTTTATATGCCGATTATCATTAGAATCTCAAATTGTACCATATGTCCCCCTTTAGACAACATATGTAACGCTACCAGCGCACTTTTGTTAAGATAATTAGTTGGCCATTCTCGGTCGCTATACCGAGGTCGCAGTAATAGTTTAATGCTGTTCAGATCACGTCGGAGAATAGACACATCCCAGTGACCTGTGACCTGTGCTAACACTCTTGGGAAATGCAGTGTTGTAGTTCTAAACATTTTCAGCCTTTAATTTTAAACCAATGCTGCCATCTACTGACAACAAAAAAGTGTTGTCTAATCGTCACCTTGAGAGCTACTTCCGTATACAGCGCCGCCCCAAACCCATTCTAGAGATTCCCACTTTTTGCTGGGAGTGGGGCGTGGCCGCATTTGGTCCCAGACAATAAGAGTGGCCGCATTTGGTCCCAGACAATAAGAGTGGCCGCATTTGGTCCCAGACAATAAGAGTGGCCGCATTTGGTCCCAGACAATAAGAGTGGCCGCATTTGGTCCCAGACAATAAGAGTGGCCGCATTTGGTCCCAGACAATAAGAGTGGCCGCATTTGGTCCCAGACAATAAGAGTGGCCGCATTTGGTCCCAGACAATAAGAGTGGCCGCATTTGGTCCCAGACAATAAGAGTGGCCGCATTTGGTCCCAGACAATAAGAGTGGCCGCATTTGGGCACCGTGACATTATACAGTGGTTGGTAAAACTGAAAACAACATCATACAACCGTGATCCTGGCTTTCATCACTCATCTCTTTTTTTATTTAAATTTTTAATCTTTTTCCTCCTTCTTTTTTCCGTTTTTCTCCCCCTCCCAATGTTAGTCGTTATGCCAATTCCCAATCCCCTTCCTGGTCGTTGCGCACTCTACCCCCTACCGTCGGTCCGGGGGGGCGGAGACTATCACACGCTTCCTCCGACACATGTGTAGCCAGCCCACGCTTCTTTTCACCTGGCAGCGCGGACTCTCACTGGGGGAGTGTAACGTGTGGAAGGATCACACTACCTCCCCCAGATCCTTCCCTCGCCGTGCAGGCGCCCCGACCGAACTGTAGGAGTCGCTGTTTACAACGACCAGGACCCACCCTCGCCGGGTTTCCCACCCTCTAACACGGCCAATTGTGTCAGTATGGACGGTCGGCCAAGCCGGAGGCACCACAGCCGGATTCGATACCAGTGTCTCTGCGGTGGTAGGTAGGCGCTTATTCCGCTGCGCTACCCGGCCACCCCCATTACTCATCTCTTACGAAGTAACGATCCGTTCCTATCCTCGCTTGATTTGTGTTTTGTTTTGTTTGTCCTGTTTAATTTTGTGATCTCGTATGTTGCTTTACTTATTTTGTAATGTCGTTTCTCAGTTGATTTTGTTGTTGTAGACTCTTGTTTCAGGGTTTTTTTCTGAAACTGTCCATACATTGTATTGTGTTGGGAGCCCCTCAAAAATGAGATGCTACTAGGGATGCTCGATATTGGCTTTTTTACCAATACCGATATTCCGATATTGTCCAACTCTTAATTTCCGATACAGATACCGATACCGATATCAACCGATACCGATATATGCAGGGTTTCCCCCCAAAAAAACGTAATAATTTCAGGTAACTAATAATTTCACTGGATGCATTCAAAATGCTTTCTAAATGTAAGCATTCTCTGTGCAAAATATGATCATTAAAAAAGTTTAAATTAACATTACATATCTCTTGTTGTTGAATTAAACCAACATGCATACTTTTGACAATAAATAAAATAAGTATTGGTTCTTACTTGCTTGCCTGGGTAAATAAAGGTTAAATAAATGTAAAAAAATATATATATATATTGTTATTGTTTTTTTTTTTTTTTTTTACCGATACCGATATTTTCCGATATCACATTTTACTGCCGATATCGGCCGATAATATCGGACATCCCGAGATGCTACATCTCAAGGGGTTACTCCGAATAAAGAATTTCAATCTATCCTGAGCGGCGGCGTCACCTGCGCTCTTGTCGGCCTCAAAGGAGATCCGTGGCACGGGGCTGCCCTGGTCCGTCAGCGAGGCCGAGCCCTCCGCACCCCCCTCCTCCTGGTCCGTGTCCGTGCTGCTCTGCTCCCCGTCCGAGTGGCCCTCCTCCGCCTCGCCCACGGAGGAGGAGCACGCCCGGTCCACGTCCGTGCCGCCGCCGCGCGACAGGAGGGCCAGCTCGGAGAAGGGCGCAAGGCCGGCCTTGATGGCGTGGGCGTGTGACTTGCGGTGCTTGTACAGGTTGCTCTTGGTCTTGAAGGAGAAGCCGCAGGGCGTGCAGGGGTAGGGCCTCTCCCCCGTGTGCGAGCGGATGTGCTTCTTCAGCACGCTGGGCTTGGCGCAGGCTCGGCCGCAGTAGTGACACAGGTACTTCCCGGGCTTCTTGGCTTTCGACTCCTTCTTGGCGTACGACGCGCCCTCTTCCCCCGACTCCGCCTGGGAATACTGTCCGTAGGAGCCGGGGGGTAAACTGGGGGACTTCCGTCGGGGGAACCCTCCTCCTCCTCCTCCCGCCCCCCCGTGTGGGCCGCGGCGGGGGTGTCCCGCGGGGGGGTAGAGGTCGTCGGAGGGCAGTTGGCCGGCGAAGGGCCACGCGTGAGGCTCCAGGCCGGGCTGCGGCTTGGCCCCGGAGAGGAAGCGCTCGGCCTGTGTCGGGTGCTGGGGGTACGGCTGGCCCAGCTGGTAGGGGAAGCCCCTGGGGAAGCCCTGAGGGAAGGGCCCCTGAGGGAGGTCCTGACGGGCCCCCGGCGACAGCAGCTTCACGGGGTCGCCGGCCCCCCCGGCAGCCGGCGCTGCGTACTTCTGTTGGCCTTCGCGGTGCGAGTGCCGCTTCACCTCGGGGTCGGCGAAGGTGCTTCGCCTGGCGGCGGCGGACGATTCCGACACCCACTTCCTCTGCAGGGGAACCTTCTCCCTCACCGACGCCTCCTTATTTGGACATGTCTGCCCCCCTGCTCCCCCGGCTGCATCGCGAGTCTCCATTCTCCCCGACTCCCACTCGTCAGTTCGGCAGGGGGCGGTTCTAAGATGGTTATAGAAGGTTAGAAGGTTCTAGAACTGCCGGGCATAATGGCTACTTAAAGCTACAAGGGTCCACTGGGGTTCTCGGAGAAACAGGAAAGGCACCCATGGCTGAAGCCGACTGATCCACGCAGGAAACAGGAAGTGGAGATGGAGAACGATGGCGGGGTTTAGGATGACGACATCACTCTGCCTTTTGTTTCAGATCTCTTCCAGTTCAATGAGCGAGGAATCCTCTCGTGATCTACAAGACAAGGACACAAGGTGTCACCGGTGCAAAGCATTTGAACTGGTGTTGTACAATGTTGCTATGTTTTCTAATGCAACAATTGACAGGAAATAACCGTGTTGTGTCCAAACAGAATTGCAGTGAAACAGAGACAGTGGGAGGTGTGTTGAGGCGCGGGTTAGTTCTCAGTTCGTTCTGTACGCGCTCCTGACAACCTGATTCATTCATATAAACAATACGAATTGTCACTTTAAGCATAGAAACTAGGGCTGTCAGTTTATCGCGTTAATTAGATTAATTTATTACACAGCAAATTATCGCGTTATGAAAATTAACTCAAAATTAATTACAAAAAAAAGTTTTTTTTGTTTTTTTTATAATTTTCTTTTTTTATCTCATTTATTCCATAAGAACGTAGAATACACATTACAGACTTTTTTTTATATGGTCCATTTGCATGTTCTTGGTATCTGATTCTAGGGACATCTATGGATCTCAGGGAATGTATTCCCAGTGTCAGAAATACTGTGTCTGTTACTAGGCTTGAGTCAATTGTAATGAACCAAATGAGAATATCAATACAATTTTTTTTATCTTTGACTGTGAATAACACCATGCTCAAATTGACCAGACCTGAAAAATCTAAGCAAATTAATAGATGGAAGATGATTAAACAGAAGGTTTTGTAGATACAGTACTGAATTCTGCCATCCGGATACATGCAATTTGAAATATGATTATAGAATATAGAATATCAGGCATAAAATGGTTATGCGATTAAAATGCGATTAATTAGATTAATTAATTACAAATCCTGTAATTAATTAGATACATTTTTTTAATCGCCTGACAGCACTAATAGAAACATTTACAAAGTTTTGACTTGTAGAGCGTGTTACTACTAAGACGTATCTTCTCACTGTATAGCTGCTAGCAGCTAAGTAAAGCACACTGTGCTGCATTGTGGGATATGGACTCGGGAGGACTGATGGCTTCAAGCACCATGTGGGGTGTTTGTGTGTGTGTCGTGTATGTTTGTGTGTGTATGTTTGTGTGTGTCGTGTATGTTTGTGTGTGTATGTTTGTGTGTGTTGTGTATGTTTGTGTGTGTCGTGTATGTTTGTGTGTGTATGTTTGTGTGTCGTGTATGTTTGTGAGTGTGTTGTGTATGTATGTTTGTGTGTGTGTGTTGTGCATGTTTGTGTGTGTTGTGTATGTTTGTGTGTGTTGTGTATGTTTGTGTGTGTTGTGTATGTTTGTGTGTGTGTCGTGTATGTTTGTGTGTGTGTTGTGAATGTATGTTTGTGTGTGTGTGTTGTGCATGTTTGTGTGTGTGTTGTGTACAGGGCCGCCTCAGGGGGTGTGCGAGCAGTGCGGTCGCACAGGGCCTCGCGGGAAGGGGGGCCTCGCAAAAAAAAAAAAAAAAAAAAAAAAAATATATATATTTTTTATTAATTTTTTTTATTATTATTTTTTATTTTATTTAATTTTTTTTGCGAGGCCCCCCTTCCCGCGAGGCCCTTTTTCATCACAGACCTAAAATCTAGTTTTGCTTATATGCTTATATATTTCACATTAGACACGTTTGTAGAATGTGTCTGACTTGTTCCGGGCTCTGCGGCTCTGCAGATACACTATTGGAGGCAGCTCTGAGGCTCTGCAGCAGAATTGGTTTCAATGAGGGGAGGGGTTACAGGTAAGGTAGCGTCTGACTATTCCGCGCGTGCAGCATTGGAGGTTATGCCAGCCAAGTTGAAGAGGACATCGTTCGGCAGATGGACTGAAGATGAAAGTTGTTGCATGTTAGACAGTTCAGTCAGGCTAGCCATCCCGGCTAAAGACAGGGACAGCTAGTTAGCTTTAGCTACGTTATAATATTGAGTGCTAACGTGTGGTTCAGTCGGGATAGCCATGATGATGTCATCATGTCGGCTAGTAGCTAGCTTAGCTAAAGGCTAACTAGCGTTAGCTAACCTATTAAGAGGAGCGAGGCGAGGCGAGTGGATGTCTTTTCAAAAGAAGGAGAAGAGAACTTGTGAGCAGATAAATCTGTTAGGCAGCAATACGCCGAAAGGTGTCCAGTCTGCCGGAAAGTACAGTACTCGAAGAAGAAGAAGAAGAAGAAATTACACCGTGGGCCAAGTCTCCTTCCAACTTTACCATTGGCGCCGGCCGCGCCGCATTCATTGATACTGCGTTATGGTGAGTCAACCTATGATTATATACCCGCCGTGGACCTGTCCTGACCTATCTATCTTTCTCTCTCTCTGGAGCCAAACTGGTCGACTAGCTAATATATAGTACTACTAGTAGCTAACTGTGTGTGCCTGGTGAGAGCACCTGGCTGTATGTAGACAGTAGCCGCATAGCTTGTTAGCTGTTAGCTAACGCAGAAGCAAGCTATGCGGCTACTACATGCAGCCAGGTGCCTGATTGAGCTAACTGTTTAGCGTCAGCTGGGAACGTTCGTTTGATGCTATCAGTTAGCCTTGAGAATAGCAGGCCCTGGCACTCTGACTACGACATCATCTTTGACAGAAGATGTAGTCGGGCCTGCACCATGACAAGGCTCTGGCCATAGCTTTGTCCCGACAGCGAGAGGCCTTTCGTCAACGTGGAGACCTGTGTTGCGGCCTTTCGCCCTGCGTTCCTCGTGCAGGTAAAATGTCATGACATTACCCCACTCTTCCTTCCTTCCCCTCCCGAATGTTTTGTTAATAACGATGTTTTTTTCCAGGCAAAACATATGCTACTTCACAACATTTGGAGATACGACATGTGCTGTGTGTGAATGGTCGTTTGTGTAGCTTGGGTAGCGTTGGGCCGTTGGCCAAAGCTGTGTGTCACGTGGCCTGGTGTCACAGTACCTGGCTAGCCTATTTAGCTGATGTCGGCCATTGGCTCCTTGCTGCTTTGGTTTCTCTGGTATAGACGCTCTTCTTGTTGGATTTAAGTGTTGATCTCTGTGTATGTTTGTGTTTGTTGTGTATGTTTGTGTGTGTTGTGTATGTTTGTGTTTGTTGTGTATGTTTGTGTGTGTTGTGTATGTTTGTGTGTGTTGTGTATGTTTGTGTGTGTTGTGTATGTTTGTGTGTGTTGTGTATGTTTGTGTGTGTGTTGTGTATGTGTGTGTGTTGTGTATGTTTGTGTGTGTTGTGTATGTTTGTGTGTGTGTTGTGTATGTTTGTGTGTGTTGTGTATGTTTGTGTGTGTTGTGTATGTTTGTGTGTGTTGTGTATGTTTGTGTGTGTTGTGTATGTTTGTGTGTGTGCTGTGTATGTTTGTGTGTTTTGTGTATGTCTGTGTGTGTGTTGTGTATGTTTGTGTGTGTTGTGTATGTTTGTGTGTGTGTTGTGTATGTTTGTGTGTGTTGTGTATGTTTGTGTGTGTTGTGTATGTTTGTGTGTGTTGTGTATGTTTGTGTGTGTTGTGTATGTTTGTGTGTGTTGTGTATGTCTGTGTGTGTTGTGTATGTCTGTGTGTGTTGTGTATGTTTGTGTGTTTTGTGTATGTTTGTGTGTGTGCTGTGTATGTTTGTGTGTTTTGTGTATGTTCGTGTTTATAGAACATTACATATAATGTTGACTAATATTTGATAATGTATAATATAAATGTATACTGTATAATACTATTTGATAATGTATAATACTATTTGAGCATGTATAATAATATTTGATAATGTATAATAATATTTAATAATACTAGATAATACTATATGATGCTTAATTCAAACTCAATCAAAGCTTTATTTATTCTCGAAAGGACAATTACCCTAATTTTCAATGTCGTTGAGACTTACAGACAATGCATAATGTTTTTTTACAATATAATAATAATAAATAATTATGAATAACTCCATCTATATAGCACTTTTCATACATGGACCGCAGCCCATGAGAAAGAGAATCATCAATTATGAATCCTAGATACTTATATTGAGATACAGACTCATAAAGTACAGTGGTGAGTAAGGACTTTAAAATGTGATGAATCTCAGCGCTCCATGGAAGACCGAATCCAGCGAGCGTAGGCATTTGGAGGATGCATGCATGTATATAACATCACCACAGTCCAGACCAGCACAGACATACAAGTGGCAGCAACCAGCCTATTTCTAGCCTCGAAGCAGAAACAAGCCTTGTTCCTAAAATAAAAACCCAGTTTCAACTTCAGTTTTTTAGCTAGTTGATGCTGAGTGTGGGGCGTAAAAGAAAGAGAATCATCAATTATGAATCCTAGATACTTATATTGAGATACAGTCTCAATCTCAAGGCCCTGACAAGTGGCGATAGAAGGACGGTTCAGTGTCTTGGATTTAGCATTTGAAAACACCATAAGTTTAGTTTTGTCAGCGTTCAAAACTAGTTTTAAGTCACACAGGGTACATAGTACAATATTAAAAGCTAGTTGTAGTTGACAAAGAGCCTGATGTGATGTAGAAGCAGAGCAGTATATCACAGTATCAACGGCATACAAATGAAATCAAGATTGTTAAAGGAAAACTCCAACATTTTGGGAAATTAGCTTATTTGCCATCTACCCTGGAGTTAGACAAGAAGATGCATACCCTTTTCTTCTCTGTGCATGCAGTAGGAGTAGGAAGACGTTGGGAACTAGGCTAATGGAGGAACCTACTTCCAGTGACTGACGCTAAGCTAGGCTAACGGTGCGCGTCTTCCTACTCCTACTGCATGCACAGAGAAGAAAAAAGGTATGTATCTTCTTGTCTAACTCCAGGGTAGATGGCAAACAAGCTAATTTCCCAAAATGTTGGAGTTTTCCTTTAATATATCAAATGAATAATAACGGTCCCGGGGCCGAGCCCTGTGGCACGCCCTTGGATATACCAGAGGTGATACCTTCTGCCTGCACGCACTGTGATCTGCCTGATAGATCATCTTCAAACCAACAGACAGCTTGTTCTGACAATCCTACACTGATAAGTCTTTGCATCAATATTGCCTGATCCACAGTATCAAAAGCCTTAGATAGATCAACGAAAAGGGCTGCACAATGTCGCTGGTTGTCCAGGGTTTCAATAATATCATTTACAACTTTTAAGGCCACTGTTGCTGTACTATGTTTTTTTCTAAAACCTGATAAAATATTGTTAGTAGATAAGAACACCTACTAATTCTTATCTTATATAGTAATTCCTATCTACTAATTCTTACTGCGATGAGCAGCAGAGTTGTTAACAGATTGTTCAGATAGTTCTAGTGTGAATAAAATCACAATGATTTTAGTCAGTTTGATAACTGGCAGTATGTGTATGTATGTATGTATGTATGTATGTATGTATGTATGTATGTATGTATGTATGTATGTATGTATGTATGTATGTATGTATGTATGTATGTATGTATGTATGTATATATAAATGTATATATGTGCTATATGTAGGTATATAGTTGTATATATGTATAACAAATGGCTAGAGGAACTATACAGGGTAACATACAGTTTTGGCAAATATGAATAAGGTATTATTAAAAATGTTATTGTAATTCAATATAAGTCTAGTAATGTATGAATTAGTAAATAAAATATAGTATGTTCTGATGAGTAAATAGGGGTGGGATTAAATAAGTGTATGCTTCTTCCCACTCCTTTTCAAATATGTAAAATATATATATAACATATATATATATATATATATATATATATATATATATATATATATATATATATATATATATATATATATATTGAGTTTGACTTTTTTGTTTGTTCTTTGTTATTTATATTTTTTTATTTGTTTATATACGTTTGTTATTTGAACAGTTTTTTATTTTATTTTTTTGTATCTACTTTTTCTCCCATTTTCAAATGTTCTCCCATCCCAATTTCGTATCGTCCAATTCTAACCTCCCCTGTCTCGAACGCTGTTAGGCCACGCCTCCCACAAGCCGGCTGCAATGTGGACGAAGCCTTACATCACGTGTCCCCTCCGGTACTCGAGGAGGCAGCCGTCGCATCTTTTCACCTGCACAGCGTGATCTCTCAGCGTCGGGGGTCTGCGTGGGAGGGACACGCTGCCCCCGTTGCTTCCTGATTCTGCTGCGCAGGCGCACCAACCGACCTGTAGGAGTCGCTGTCCACAACGTCCGATCCCCACCCACCAGCTTCCCACCCTCTAACACTGCCAATTGCGTTAGTATGAACGACCAGCCAAGCTGTTAGCAATGCAGAGAGCTGGGCTCGAACCCAGCATCTCCTGCATTAGTGGCGAGCGCCTTGCCCACTGCGCCACTTAGCCATCCTTATTTGAACGGCTTAAGGCTATACATGTACTTGATGTTTGTTTCTTATGTTGCATATTTGAAATAAACTTCAATCAAATCAAAATCACGATGAGCAGCAGAGTTGTGAGCAGACAGTTCAGTTAGTTCTGCTGTGAATAAGTGAGTCGACTCCTTCCTCCCACCCTCCACCTGGTGACTCACTGACACATCCTCCACGCAGCTCCTAAACACACAAAAGGTGTATAAATAGCAGTGCTGGGGTGGAAGTGACGTGCGTGTGTGTGTGCGTGTGTGTGCGTGTGTGTGTGTGTGTGTGTGTGTGTGTGTGTGTGTGTGTGTGTGTGTGTGTGTGTGTGTGTGTGTGTGTGTGTGTGTGTGTGTCTGTGTGTGTGTGTGTCTGCCATCGACTGCATATAATAGCAGCTTTATAACTTATGCCTCTCATTCACACATTCATTCACACATTCATTCACACATTCATTCACACATTCATTCACAATTCACTCACACATTCACTCACACATTCACTCACACATTCACTCACACATTCACTCACACATTCATTCACTCACACATTCACTCACACATTCACTCACACATTCACTCACACATTCACTCACACATTCACTCACACATTCACTCACTCACACATTCACTCACACATTCACTCACTCACACATTCACTCACACATTCACTCACACATTCACTCACACATTCACTCACACATTCACTCACACATTCACTCACACATTCACTCACTCACACATTCACTCACACATTCACTCACACATTCACTCACACATTCATTCACTCACACATTCACTCACACATTCACACACTCACACATTCACTCACACATTCACTCACACATTCACTCACACATTCACTCACACATTCACTCACACATTCACTCACACATTCACTCACACATTCACTCACTCACACATTCACTCACACATTCACTCACTCACACATTCACTCACACATTCACTCACACATTCACTCACACATTCACTCACACATTCACTCACACATTCACTCACACATTCACTCACTCACTCACACATTCACTCACACATTCACTCACACATTCACTCACACATTCACTCACTCACACATTCACTCACTCACTCACTCACACATTCACTCACACATTCACTCACTCATTCACTCACTCACACATTCAGAGAGAGACAGACAGAGAGAGAGAGACATAGAGAGATACACATAGAGACACAGAGAGACACAGAGACATAGAGACACACAGAGAGACACAGAGACACAGAGACACAGAGAGACACAGAGACACAGAGACACACAGAGACACAGAGACACACAGAGACACAGAGACACAGAGACACATAGAGACACAGAGACAGAGACACAGATACACAGAGAGACACAGAGACACACATAGACACAGAGAGACAGAGAGACAGAGACACAGAGACACATATAGACACAGAGAGACACAGAGACACAGAGACACATATAGACACAGAGACACACAGAGACACAGAGACACACATAGACACAGAGAGACAGAGACACAGAGACACAGAGACACATATAGACACAGAGAGACACAGAGACACAGAGACACATATAGACACAGAGACACACAGAGACAGAGACACAGAGACACATATAGACACAGAGACACACAGAGACAGAGACACAGAGACACATATAGACACAGAGACACACATAGGGTGGAAACTGTCAGTGGAAAATAAAGGAGTGAAAGTCATGCTTTCCACTGAGCTCTTGGGCTCGAGGACCTTGAAACCATTACTGGACTGTGTGTGTGTGTGTGTGTGTGTGTGTGTGTGTGTGTGTGTGTGTGTGTGTGTGTGTGTGTGTGTGTGTGTGTGTGTGTGTGTGTGTGTGTGTGTGTGTGTGTGTGTGTGTGTGTGTGTGTGTGTGTGTGTGTGTGTGTGTGTGTGTGTGTGTGTGTGTGTGTTTGTTTGTTTGTGTGTTTGAACCTTTTCCACAACAGCATTCAGAGGAATGGATGGATGGATGGATGGATGGATGGATGGATGGATGGATGGATGGATGGATGGATGGATGGATGGATGGATGGATGGATGGATGGATGGATGGATGGATGCAGACCATTTTTGACTAATTATTCCGTTACAACTGCCTCAAGTTGGATAACATGGTGGTCTATAAATAACCATGACAACACACACGCCGCTCTGCTTCAACTTGGAATACACCGTGTTTACTATCTGAAGCCCATCAAACGTCTAGGAATAAAACGAAATGAAGAAATGTCAATGCTCTTAAGCTGCAACGTCCTTTATATGGGAAGTTTTTCGGATTTTTTGCAACCGGCACTTTGGCGACCCCTAGTGGCTCGGGTGTGCATATTTTGTAATTCAATATATATATCGAATGAAGGCTTATTTGTTGCCTGTCGATAGCGACAAGATCCGACCAAATCTGTTCAGCGGTTCTCGAGTTACATGCCGGTATCTGAGGCTTGTGCAAAGTACACCACTCCCGACTCAGGCTGCAGTAGTTCCGTCAATCTAGATCGGATCTCGAAAATGATTGTGGATCGTTGTAGCCAATGAGTGTGGCTTCCAATGATACCCCACATGGGGATCTAAATAAAGAAAACAAAAAACACGAAGAAACACGAAAACAGGAAGAGCAAAACAGCCGAATGGATTGAAGTCTATGAGAAAACTGAGTTTTTCTTTGTACACAGTTTACCAAAATCACTCCTAATCACTCATTTCTGAATGGATCTTTATGAAAATTGGATATGTACTACATACGGCTGCAGGCTATGGCTCCGTCTGGATTTGTAAGCCATACCACCTTCTGGGGAAATACTACCTCTGGACTACTAACTACTACAGAAAAACTTGAGTAACAAGTTTTTTTACAACTCAAGTTCAGACCTATGTTACTCTATTACGTTAGCACTAAAAGTAAAAAAAAAATCTGGAATCAGAAACTTCAGAATGTCATCTTTCAAAAGAGACCAGGCTCATGCATGTGCTATAAGTATAAAGTATGTTGTTTTGGTTTGCAAAAAAAGTATGCAGTCCTCAAGTTCAAGTAAAAAAATTTCCACTTTTCTGCCCGCTTGTTAAGAGGTTCTCTCTTCTTACCACTTTGTCACTGCAGCTCACATGTATGACGTGTGTTTGTTGAAGGGGGCGTGGCTCAGCCACTAAAGGGGGGCGTGGCTCAGCCACTAAATGGGGGCGTGGCTCAGCCACTAAAGGGGGCAGGGCTCAGCCACTAAGACGCAGGGACCACTGGAGAGAGAGAGAACAGAGAAAGTGAGATTGGATTAGAGTGTGTTGTCATCATGCAGCACAAGTACAGTACAACCAGAAGAAGTTTGACATCCAACCAGAGAGTGCAAAAACAGTAAAGTGCAATAGTAATATACAATGTACAGATGAGTAATAGTGCTAATTATTGCTGTCAGGCGATTAAACAAAATAATCTAATTAATTACAGGATTTGTAATTAATTAATCTAATTAATCACATTTTAATCGCATAACCATTTTAGGCCTGATATTCTATATTCTATAATCATATTTCAAATTGCATGTGTCCGGATGGCAGAATTCAGTACTGTATCTACAAAACCTTCTGTTTAATCATCTTCCCTTTATTCATTTGCTTAGATTTTTCAGGTCTGGTAAATTTGAGCATGGTGTTATTCACAGTCAAAGATAAAAAAAAATGTTGTGTGATATTCTCATTTGGTTCATTACAATTGACTCAAGCCTAGTAACAGACACAGCATTTCTGACACTGGGAATACATTCCCTGAAATCCATAGATGTCCCTAGAATCAGATACCAAGAACATGCAAATGGACCATATTAAAAAAAGTCTGTAAATGTGTATTCTACGTTCTTATGGAATGAATGAGATAAAA
>NC_140169.1:50008353-50010853 GCF_963971535.1 Notolepis coatsorum
GCCAAACAGTACATCAAATATTGATGGTGAACACTCACAAGAACACGGCATTGACACAGAAATTCTATTGGAGGGTTATTTATTATTATTAGGCAACGTTAGGTTACAGATTGAGAATTAGGGTCGCGCTTGTATGGCGAAGAATATACGTAAAGTCAGTCAAGAGCATAAGTCAGAATAGTAGGAATACTATGATGGGTCTAAGCTGACGCCACCTGTGGTACAGTAGCAATTATATAGGGCAACACCGGTACCAACTGGAGACAATGGGTAGAGGAAAGTTCGGGTACTCCGTCTGAGTCAACGAGGAATAAAGAGGCTCCAGGTACAGGAGTCAGTGCTTGTACTCCCTTGATCAGCAGACAAAAGCAATAGTTGTAATCCAAGATGCTCGACAGCATTGACGACAGCTAGCCAGCCCCTTCCAAGAGGCAGGCCCGAGTGGTAATCCTCACGAGGTTAAATCCCAAACGACAGTGGAAATCAACGGTGCTCTTCTCCGGTGGTCACGGTCCCAAAGCAATATAATCCAACCAGGAATGGTTCTGCAATCGCCGGTGCCGATTCTCCTGTGTACATGTCCAACGGTTCTCGCCTAGGACTCCTCTGGTGTGGGCACGTATTTAGGCCACACAGCCTGGATAAGTGCACTAGCTAAAGACACGACGAACCGATGGTTAATGCTACACACGGAAGAACTGTGGCCGCACGATATACAATAAATGATCGACTATTACTTCACATTAGATTAAGTCGAACTCAACGTTACTGTGTTCCACCCCAGGTGAAAATCAGTAAAAATGTATAACTAGGTAAATGGAATATTGCTCCACTTCTACAAGGGCTATTTGCATATTCTTGGTATCTAGGAACATCTATGGACCTCAATGAATGTATTCTCAGTGTCAGAAATATTGTGTCTATTACTAGGCTTGCTTAAATTCTGATGAAACAAAGGAAAATATGAATTATGATTTTTCTTTTCATCTTTGACAGTGAATAAAACCATGATAATAATGACCAAACGTAAAAAACTGCCACTGAGCTCATTCAGTACCCTCTTGAGATCATGTGTACAAAAGATCTAAGGAAATTAATAAAGGGAATATGATCAAATTGAAGGTTTTGTATATACAGTACTGAATTCTCCCATCCGGACCAATGCAATTTGAAATATTATTATAGAATATAGAATATATGCTTATACATTACCTTATTATAGCCAATTCGCACATTTATATATATATATACATATAGTATCTTTCAAATGGCTGAGTTCAATTTGGATATAGTATCACCAGGCGTGCATAATAACATATACTGATATTTAATGTAATCGACTGTACTTTTTTATTTCTCCCACAGTGTAATCATTTTGTAACTAATTTCAGATGTAATTATTCCTACATGATTACAATAGTGTGGAGAAACTGACTGCGTTTCAATATTTGTCAAAAACGTTACCTTTTGTAGCTTATTATCGCGAATCATAACAATTATTGATATGATTCATTCAGAATGCCGAACTTTGAACGACCATAGCGGACCACAGGAAGTGTAGTTTGGAGAAATTCCAACACTGGCAGATAGCTAGCGAGGTCCTCTTGAAAATGGCCGCAAAAAGATTCCAATTCCGATCGTTCAACATTTTCATTTCCGCTTCCGGGTCAAAAACGCGAGTTGAAAATAAAAACTTAAAATGATATAAACTCACTTTTAACCTATTGCTAAACTATTGCCAACCTAACATTTTACATTCTACATGTATTTGTGACATAGTAGTGATAATAATACTTGAAAACGTTTGATTTTAAAAACGTTAATTTATTGCATCACTCATAAAAATATTAATATATGATAATAATGTCAAAAAGGGGTCGGTACCGTCCCCGTGGGGTGGAACAGGTTAAACTCTGACACTTTAACATTCTATTCGCACGCGGTTCTCAATGCTCTATTTAGATGCAAGGTTGCTCACTTCACTGCACGTTGACTCGTGGTAAAGGGTAAGTAAGGTTTAGGTAAGGTACTGCTGTTTACACCTGCGCCGTATTTATACTTAAGTGAATATCTAGTCCCAACCTCAGTTCTTGTCTCGTATTACTACACAGACTCTGGGCATGTTCTGACATGCCCGGAGTTGCCTTTGAACTTGCCGTTGGGGGCTTGGTCGTTGGCGCCTGGGGCCGCTGTCCAATAGGAGAGCGAATATTACTCTGGTCTGTACGCAGGTAAAGGGATATTCCGTGTATATATATAAATAATATACAAGGTATATCAAACGATACATATATATATTCAGTTTAATCTGGCCCTTCACAACAGTTAGGGTTAGGGTTAGGGTTAGGGTTGGGGTTAGGGTTAGGGTTAGGGTTAGGGTTAGGGTTGGGGTTAGGGTTAGGGTTAGGGTTAGGGTTAGGGTTGGGGTTAGGGTTAGGGTTGGGGTTAGGGTTAGGTTAGGGGACTGTTGAGCAAGTGTTGGGATTGGCACGGGCACAGG
>NC_140169.1:50015853-50028443 GCF_963971535.1 Notolepis coatsorum
GGGAGAGAGAGAGGGGGGGAGGGAAAGAGAGAGGGGGGAGGGAGAGAGATCGAGAGAGGAGAGAGAGAGGGGGGGAGGGAGAGAGAGAGGGGGGGGGGAGAGAGAGGGGGGAGAGAGAGAGAGGGGGGAGGGAGAGAGAGAGAGGGGGGTGGGAGAGATATCGAGAGAGGAGAGAGATATAACCAGAGAGAGGAGAGAGAGAGAGAGAGAGAGAGAGAGAGAGAGAGAGAGAGAGAGAGAGAGAGAGAGAGATCGAGAGAGGAGAGAGATATAACCAGAGAGAGAGAGAGAGAGAGAGAAGGAGAGAGAGAGATATAACCAGAGAGAGAGAGAGAGAGAGAGAGAGAGAGAGAGAGAGAGAGAGAGAGAGAGAGAGAAGAGAGAGAGAGAGAGAGAGAGAGAGAGAGAGAGAGAGAGAAGGAGAGAGAGAGATATAACCAGAGAGAGAGAGAGAGAAAGATCCAGATCTCAGGACGTCCTACCAAAGTTCTAAATTGGTACATGTTATGTACTAGAGGCCTGGTCACTCCTGTGTCACCAGGGCAGGCAGGTGAGGGCTGCCAATTAGCCAATTAGTGCTGATTGGTTACCTGCTGGGGAGCTTCAAAGGCAGACCCAGAAACACACATGCACGGTCTGTGCCTAGTGAAAGAGCTGTCAGGTTCTTACAGTCCTTGTCCGTTGGGTTACCAGTACATTAGCTTATAGTTATATTAGTAGTTCCTTGGTTTAGTAGCATTTTTGAGTTAGAGCACAGGGTTTTGGTGTTGATTACACATAGGTTGCGTACCCATGAGCCAGGATCGTAACAATTGGGCGCTCGTCCGGGATCTTTTACCCCTAGCACTTTGTTCGGTGATATTTTTTTTGTGTTGCACGGGGTGTCATCATATTATGGTTTGGGTGGTGTTCGTTACACATGGTGTAACGTGGGGGCTGAGCCATTTTCATCAAACAGGTGAGTATGCCGTATTTGTTTGTAATTTGATGTGACTACTTATGCTGTTAAAATATATAGTTTAGTAGGCACCACATGTAGATAGGGATATTATTTTCTGGTTGTTGGTTAGCGTCCGGTGCACCGCGTACTCCTGGAGCGGTCAATGAAATGATTGTATATGATCTTTGACTGGTAGCAGGTGTGGTTGAAGAAAGTTAGGTCTACAGGGCATTAGTTTAAGGGTAGGTAGGTTAGGGCGGCCAGAAAACACAGGTAGTGTGGTAGGGCTTGATTTAGTGTTTCTTAGGGTAGACATGTGGTAAGCCGGGGTTTTCTGCAGTTTAGATGTAGAAGCATATGTGGTCACATCAGGTTAGAAGGCGCACCTGTTTGGAATATTTTGTTGGATTTATTTTGTTTGTTTAAGTGTTTGGTGAGCATACCTGGTAGCACCTAACACCCTGCGTGTATGACACGTCTATTTAGGGTGGGTGTGTTTTTTTTGTTTGTTTTTTTTTTTGTTTGTTTGTGCAACCTTATTGTTATTATTGGCATTAGCATTCTTCATGGTTCTTCAGTGGTTCTTCGTGGTTCTTCAGTGGTTCTTTAGTGGTTTTTCAGTGGTTCTTTGGTGGTTCTTCGTGGTTTGTTAGTGGTTCTTAGTGACTGTAGGGTAAAGTGAGTAGCTTGTGGTGACTGGTACAGTAACGATGGCTACCATTAAGGATTTTGTTGAGAACCCCTCTGACGAGATGTTGGGAAGGTTTTCCAAAGAGCAGCTTCTGAAGCTTGCTGTGCACTACAATGTGGAGCTTACTGCCAGTGAGAAGCGGTTAAAAACGACTGCCTTGGGGACTTTGAGGGCTATACTCATTGAGGAGCAGGTGATTGTGGCAACGGTGGATGAGCTTCTTTTGTCTGAGGTGTCTCCACAACTCTCTGGCGTGGCGGAAGGTGTTGCCATCGATTGGGGGCCTAGGGAGTTGGCATTTAGGGAAAAGCAGCTACAACAAGAGCGTGAGTTTAAGGAAAAACAGCTACAACAAGAGGAGAGGAGAGATGAGAGAGAGCGGGAGCTTAAGGAAAAACAGCTACAACAAGAGGAGAGGAGAGAGGAGAGAGAGCACGATCGTGCAATGAAGGAGCTTGCATTTAAGCATGCTGCCTTGCAGGCGGGTTCTCTGCATCCAGAGTCACGTTCCGGGTTTGATGTAGGCAGGAATATTAGGATGGTGCCACCATTCTTTGAGAAAGACGTGGAAAGATATTTTCCCCTTTTTGAACGGGTGGCAACCACATTGAAGTGGCCTGATACCGCCTGGACACTGCTGCTGCAATGTGTTTTGGTTGGTAGGGCACAAGAAGCCTACACTGCTCTGTCCCTTGAACAAAGCGCTGATTATGAGCTGGTTAAAGCTTCCATATTGAGGGCTTATGAGTTGGTCCCCGAGGCCTATCGTCAGCGTTTTAGAGGTTATCGTAGGCAGGAGGGGCAGTCTTATGTTGAATTTGGAAAAGAGAAGGAGAACCTGTTTGACCGGTGGTGCACCTCGCAAAAAGCAGAGTCAAGGGAGCAGCTCAGACAGTTGGTTCTCCTAGAGGAATTTAAGAGGTGTGTTCCTGATAACGTTTCCACACATCTAAATGAGCATAAGGTATCGAAGATAGCCGACGCTGCTGTCTTGGCTGATGAGTTTGTGTTAACACACAAATCTGTCTTTGTAGAGGAGGGCCGTGTGGAGTCCAGGGGTAGTAGGCGTCCTTCTCAGGGGAGCCGGTTCCCGGCACCCGTGTCTGCTGGTCGGTTTACTTCGACTCCTAGGCAAGGTGGCTCTGCTAGTGCATTCCCAGAGGGGGTTATCTGTTTTTACTGTAAGGAGCCTGGTCATATCGTTGCTGGATGCCCTGTGCTTAAGCAGAAAAATGTAAAAACGGTGGCTCTGGTAGAAATCATAGACAGGACACCTATGCCGACATTAGAGGGTGGGGTGCGAAGTATCAAAGGTGCAGACAGGGAGCTAGAGGGCTCCTCAACATTTAGGATGGATGGATTTGTTTCACTGGTTGGTGAATTAGGATCAAGGCAGGCTATTACAATATGGAGAGATACAGGAGCTTTCCAGTCTCTCATTCTGGATGGGATTTTGCCATTTTCGGAAGATTCTTCATTGCATTCCGGTGCCATTGTTCAGGGCTTTGGAGGAGGCTTTGTGAATACTCCTTTGCATGAGGTCTCGCTAAACTCTCCCTTAGTATCAGGCAATGTTGTCGTAGGAGTGTGTTCTCACATTCCCATAAAGGGGGTGTCCTTCATTCTAGGGAACGATTTGGCCGGTGGCAAAGTGCTGGCTACTCCAGTTGTAATTCCCGTCCCTGTAGTTTCTGAGGTTCCTGATGAGCTCGCACAGAAGCATCCAGGAGTGTTTCCTGTGTGTGCGGTAACACGCGCAATGTCAAAGGTCAAATGTGACACCCATGAGGTTGTTAACTTAGATGGTGATATGACACTTAGTGACACGTTCTTTGTTGAGTTGAAAAGTGGCCCTGATGAGGGGTTTGGTAAGGTGATTCCGTCTCATGAGCAGTTGGTACTAGAGCAAAACAAGGATGTCTCCTTGTCGTCCCTCTTTGAAGAGGCGGTTTTAGAGGATGAAATGGTAGATACGTCTCAAGGATACTTTGTTAGCAATGACGTGCTCATGAGAAAGTGGACACCACTTAACCTGTCCAGTCTGGATGACTGGGGCAGTGTGTTTCAGATTGTTGTTCCAGCCGTGTATCGTCCTGATATACTGCATCTAGCACATGATCATGATCTTGCTGGTCACATGGGGGTCAGGAAGACTTATGACCGTGTGCTGAGACATTTTTGTTGGCCTGGTTTGAAGTCAGATGTGGCACAATATTGTCGCTCGTGCCATGTGTGTCAGGTGGTTGGTAAACCAAACCAGAAGATCCCTCAGGCTCCTCTGCAGCCTATCCCTGCCGTTGGGGAACCTTTTGAGCGGATCCTCATTGACTGTGTTGGTCCCCTCCCTCGAACTAAGACAGGGAACCAGTACCTTTTGACTATTATGTGTGCAGCGACCCGTTTTCCTGAAGCCATTCCTTTACGCAAGATCACAGCCCCAGCTATATCCAAAGCTCTGGTTAGGTTTTTTTCGACTTTTGGTCTACCAAAGGTCATTCAATCAGATCAAGGGTCTAACTTCATGTCCCGTCTCTTTGCTCAGGTCCTCCAGCAGTTGTCTATCCAGCATTGCCCTTCCTCTGCCTATCATCCAGAGTCCCAGGGGGCGCTGGAGAGATTTCACCAGACTATCAAAACAATGCTGCGGGCATATTGTACGGAGTTCGACAAAGACTGGAATGATGGAATTCCTTTGCTTCTGTTTGCTGCTAGGGAGGTAACCCAGGAGTCTCTTGGATTCAGCCCGGCTGAGCTGGTGTTCGGCCACACAGTGAGGGGTCCTTTGAAACTGCTGAAGGAAAAGTGGTTGGCTGACCAGACTCCTTCCTCTACTAATTTGTTGGACTATGTGTGTGACTTCAGGCTTAAGCTTAGTAGAGCATGTGAACTAGTGAAAGAGAACATAAAGGTAGCCCAAGGAAAAATGAAGGTGTGGTATGATAGGCGGGCCCGACATAGGGTGTTCTCACCGGGAGACAAGGTGTTGGTTCTCTCGCCTATTCTTGGGTCTGCATTACAGGCTAAATACAGTGGGCCATACTCCATTGAGCGCAAAGTTGGTGAGGTCGACTACTTGATTAAAACTCCCGACCGCAGGCGCAAGAGTAGATTATGTCACGTCAATATGTTGAAGGCGTACAATGATAGGGCTCAGATTGACCAGTCAGGGGTCAAGCCTGTGGCTGTTCTAACAGTTTCTGCATCTCCTATTGTAGCCGACTGTTCTGTGTCGAAGGAGATTTCTCAGGGCCGGTTGCCAAACACCCAGATACTAGGTGACTTGGACTCACACCTGTCGTACTTACCACTTCCTGAGCGTACGGATGTGGTGCGCCTACTTAGACAGCATACACGTTTGTTTTCTGATGTCCCTAGTCGTACTAATGTACTCGAGCATGACATTGATGTTGGTAGTGCAGGGCCAATTAAGCACAACATGCCTATAGGGTGAATCCGGAAAAACGAAGGATCTTGAGTAAGGAAGTAGACTATATGGTGAGACATGGCATTGCGGAGCCCAGTTCTAGTGCGTGGAGCTCCCCCTGCCTGCTTGTTGATAAGCCAGACTGCACTCATCGGTTCTGTACTGATTTCCGTAAAGTTAATGCAGTAACCAAGCCGGACTCGTACCCTCTGCCTCGGATGGACGACTGTATCGATCGGGTGGGTTCAGCAGCCTTTGTAAGTAAATTGGATTTGCTAAAGGGATACTGGCAGGTTCCGCTTACTCCGCGAGCACGTGAGATATCCGCTTTTGTCACACCAGAGAGTTTCTGCCAGTATACAGTGATGGCCTTTGGCATGCGAAATGCCCCAGCGACGTTTCAGCGGCTAGTGAACAAGGTCCTGGGCGGGGTAGCGTTCTGTGAGGCATATCTGGATGACCTGGTTATCCACAGTTCCTCTTGGTCACAACATGTGGAGCATCTGGCCGAAGTGTTCAAGCGGTTGGGTGATGCTAACTTGACAGTTAACCTTGCGAAATGTGAATTTGGACAGGCCACGGTTACCTACCTGGGTAAGGTGGTTGGACGTGGGCATGTGTGCCCCATTACAGCTAAGGTGGAGGCTATAGTGGGCTTCCCTGCTCCCATCACCAGGCGGGAGTTAAAACGCTTCCTAGGTATGGCAGGGTACTATAGGAGTTTCTGTAGGAACTTTGCTTCTGTTGTTGCCCCTTTGACCAATCTGCTCAGTCCTAAGGTACCTTTCGTGTGGACTGAGACTTGTCAACAGTCTTTTGAGAGCATCAAGGGTATTCTGATTAGCGCTCCCGTTCTGTCAGCTCCCGATGTTCAACTGCCATTCAAGTTGGCAGTGGATGCTAGTGACCTTGGTGCTGGAGCCGTCCTCCTGCAAGTGGATGCATTAGAGGTGGAGCACCCAGTGTGCTACTTTTCTAAAAAGTTTGACAGGCATCAACTGCACTACTCTACTATAGAGAAGGAGGCGCTCGCTTTGGTTCTTGCCTTGAACCATTTTGAGGTTTACGTGGGATCCTCCAGTTTACCCCTTGTTGTGTATACAGACCATAACCCTTTGGTTTTTCTTCGCAGCATGGTGAATTCGAATCATCGTTTGATGCGATGGAGTTTGTTCCTCCAGGCGTATAACTTGGATATTCGCCACATTCGTGGGAGGGACAACGTGCTAGCAGACGCCCTCTCACAATCGTAGTACCGGTGTTTGTGGTACCCATTGTCGCTGTTGTGGTAGAGGCCCTGACAACTAAGGGGTCACAGTTGTTTTTGTTTTGTTTATGGGTTGTTGTGTAGTGGTTGCCTCTTGGGCAACCAGTTTGGTGGGGGAGGTGTTATGTACTAGAGGCCTGGTCACTCCTGTGTCACCAGGGCAGGCAGGTGAGGGCTGCCAATTAGCCAATTAGTGCTGATTGGTTACCTGCTGGGGAGCTTCAAAGGCAGACCCAGAAACACACATGCACGGTCTGTGCCTAGTGAAAGAGCTGTAAGGTTCTTACAGTCCTTGTCCGTTGGGTTACCAGTACATTAGCTTATAGTTATATTAGTAGTTCCTTGATTTAGTAGCATTTTTGAGTTAGAACACAGGGTTTTGGTGTTGATTACACATAGGTTGCGTACCCATGAGCCAGGGTCGTAACAGTACAAAACATGTAGAGTACTGCACACATTACACCTATTTAGGCCTAAAACTAAGTTCAACTGGACATTTTAAGGAAGCAGTCAATGAGCTGAGAGGGAAAGCACGCCGGGCTTTCTACGCCGTAAAAAGAAATATACAAACAGAAATACCAATTCGAATTTGGTTAAAATGAATTGAATGTGTTATTGAACCAATTGCACTCTATGGCAGTGAGGTGTGGGGTCCACTTACAAAACAAGACTTTACCCAATGGGACAAACACCCCATTGAGACCCTGCATGCAGAGTTCTGTAAGATTATCCTACATGTCCAGAGGAAAACTACAAACAATGCATGCAGGGCAGAATTAGGCCGTTACCCACTAATACTAAAAATACAAAAAAGAGCAATTAACTTTTGGACACACCTAAAACGAAGTGACCCCCTCTCATACCATTATCAAGCCCTGCAGTGCCAAGAGCTGAGGAGCATCAGGAACCCCCTTACCCAGCTGGTCCTGAGGCTGAGTCCACAAACCTGCTCTCTTAACACACCTCAGGAACAGAACACGTCACCAATCAGAATAAATCAAATTACTACACAGCTAAAACAAAACTACATCACCTATTGGAAAACACAAACAAAAGCACAGAGCAAAATGCAGTGCTATCTGGCTCTAAATCGACAGTACACCATAGCAGATAATTTGAGCATGGTGACTGATCAACAACTAAAAAGAACCTTGACAAAATACAGACTGAGTGAGCACAGCCTCGCTGTTGAAAAGGGGAGGCACAGGAAAACCTGGCTCCCTGCAGAGCAAAGGCTATGCAGTCATTGCATCCTCAGTGAGCCTGAAACTGAGTTGCACTTCCTCACCAAATGTGAAAAATATAAAGATATTAGAGAAACACATTTTAAAAAATTTGAACTAATAACAAAAGGTTTTCTTGCACTACCAGATACAGGAAAACTACCAGTCCTACTAGAGGAGGACTCAACAAGCTGTGAGCTAGCAGCAGCCTATGTTGCTGCCTGCCATAAACTGAGGGACAGTGAGTGACAGTCACCTGACATGTTTATGCCGTAATATTTTATGTTCTATTTTATGATGAAAATGTTTGTATATACTATGACATTAATATGTGTTTTGTAATCCATGCTTATGTTATCAACCATTTGCTTCGGCAACGTGTACAAGCTGCGTCATGCCAATAAAGCCACTTGAATAGAATTGAATTGAATTGAGAGAGAGAGAGAGATAACCAGAGAGAGAGAGAGAGAGAGAGAGAGAGAGAGAGAGGAGAGAGGTGATAGAGAGATACACAGAAAAGATGAGAAGAGGTCAATCTGAGAACATCTGTCAACAGCAGCAATGCTGTGTGTGTGTGTCTGTGTGTGTGTGTGTGTCTGTGTGTCTGTGTGTGTGTGTGTGTGTGTCTGTGTGTCTGTGTGTGTGTCTGTGTGTGTGTGTCTGTGTGTGTGTGTGTGTGTGTGTGTGTGTGTGTGTGTGTGTGTGTGTGTGTGTGTGTGTGTGTTAAACAGCATGTGGTTTCCATCTGCTCCCACCCAGTCCCTTAACACTGGTATCATACTCTCTCTCTCTCTCTCTCTCTCTCTCTCTCTCTCTCTCTCTCTCTCTCTCTCTCTCTCTCTCTCTCTCTCTCTCTCTCTCTCTCTCTCTCTCTGGAGCTTCTTCACGTGGGCTTAAAATCATTGGTAAACAAACGTAGTGCTGAAAATATACACGTTGACTGCTGTTTTGACAGGGTTAGGGTATTTACTCTTGGCTACATTTAGCTGCTGGCGGGACAAAACCTCCTAACTCTTTTGTTTTTATCAACTCAGTAGATCATCCTCCATGTGTGTGTGGTTTTACAAAGTCTCTACACAATGGGAAAGCATTAAACCAATCATCTGTCTAAACCTCGTAACTCTATTCGCCCTCAAATCTGTGTTCGTTTTTTTTATCTGCTGAAAAGTTGGGTTTTTGGAGTTATGAGGTTTTGTCCCGCCAGCAGCGATTTGGAAGGGAAAAAAAGCAACATTAATTAATACGTTTTGTATTCATCTATTTATGGCGTGATATCAATCTTGTACCGGTACCGGACCGCTCGGGCTTAAGGGGTTAATACTCCAGACCAGACAGCTGTAGATTTTCCATGTGGGCTTAATGGGTCTCATTCAACAACGGACTCAGCCTCTTTAGCCCGAGCGGTCCGTCGGTGGACCGCAAATGACATCACATCTAGACTGTATGACATAATGTTGCATTTTTTTTTTATCAAATGTATCCAAGAGTAAAGACCATAATCCTGTCAAAACAGCAGTCATACTGTTATTTTCAACAATACGTTTGTTTACCAATAGGTTAAAGTGTTATTAGTGAGATTTTAGTTCATGGAATGTCTTTATAATTTAGAGATGTAGAGACAGTAGGCTAATAGAGACAGTGAAGGAGGATAGAGACAGTGATGGAGGATAGAGACAGTGAAGGAGGATAGAGACAGTGATGGAGGATAGAGACAGTAATAGAGGATAGAGACAGTGAAGGAGGATAGAGACAGTGAAGGAGGATAGATACAGTGATGGAGGATAGAGACAGTAGTAGAGGATAGAGACAGTGATGGAGGATAGATACAGTGATGGAGGATAGAGACAGTGAAGGAGGATAGAGACAGTGATGGAGGATAGAGACAGTAATAGAGGATAGAGACAGTGAAGGAGGATAGAGACAGTGAAGGAGGATAGAGACAGTGATGGAGGATAGAGACAGTGAAGGAGGATAGAGACAGTGATGGAGGATAGAGACAGTGATGGAGGATAGAGACAGTGATGGAGGATAGAGACAGTGAAGGAGGATAGAGACAGTGCTGGAGGATAGAGACAATGATGGAGGATAGAGACAGTGATGGAGGATAGAGACAGTGATGGAAGATATAGACAGTAGTAGAGGATAGAGACAGTGATGGAGGATAGAGACAGTGATGGAGGATAGAGACAGTGATGGAAGATATAGACAGTAGTAGAGGGTAGAGACAGTGATGGAGGATAAAGACAGTGATGGAAGATATAGACAGTAACTCTCTAAGCTCTAACTCCTTCTGGGACCACTGGAACTCATTGAATAAAGATAAGCCGGAAGAAATGGCTATCCAAGATGGGGATGTTTGGACAAACCACTTCACATCACTCTTTACAACTGTACCCCTAAATACAAAAACGGAAACCAGCCAGATATGTGAAAAATTACAAAAATGGGAAAATATCATAAAGGATAATCAAAACCCTTTAGACTTCCCAATCACAGAACAAGAGCTGAAATCAAAACTCCAGTGCCTTAAAGCTAGAAAGGCCTGTGGTACAGATGGCATATTAAATGAAATGATTAAACACAGCTCTGAAAAATTCCAATTGGCTATTTTAAAATTATTCAATTTGACACTAAATCTAGGCTATTTTCCTGATGTCTGGAATGAAGGACTCATAACCCCAATTTTCAAGAGTGGAGATAAACATGACCCAAAAAACTATAGGGGTATCTGTGTGACGAGTAATTTGGGCAAACTTCTATGTAGTATCATCAACACCAGACTCATAGAATTCCTTACAGAACACAGCGTTCTAAGTAAAAGCCAAATCGGATTCTTACCAAATTATCGTACCTCTGACCATATATACACTCTTAAAACCTTAATTGACATTCACGTAAAACAGAACAAAAACAAAATATATTCCTGCTTTGTCGATTTTGAAAAAGCCTTTGACTCAATTTGGCACAAAGGTCTTTTCTTCAAAATTCTAGAAAGTGGTGTTGGAGGGAATACATATGACTTGATCAAATCCATGTACACAAAAAACAGATGTGCTGTTAGAATTGGAAATAAAAGAACAAATTTCTTCACCCAGGGTCGCGGAGTCCGCCAGGGGTGCAATTTAAGCCCAACATTGTTCAATATATATATAAATGAATTAGCAAAGTTATTAGAACTTTCTACTGCACCCGGTCTGACTCTGCACGATACCAATGTAAAATTACTGATGTACGCAGATGATCTGGTTCTGCTGTCAGCCACTAAAGAGGGTCTACAACAGAACCTAGACATCCTCCAAAAGTTGGGTTTGGAGGATCAAGAAAAGAGGGCAGGGTTTAAGATTGGTCAATTCCACACTGTACTCTTTACTTGAACTCACCATGAACTCACCAGTCCTTCCCATCCGTTCAACCCCTCCCAGGCTGAGCAACAGAAGCAGGCAGCCATAATCTCAGCAGAGGGAGACTCGCAGGCCGCCTTGCTTATCGCCAACTCCCTGCAGGAGGCGGGGGACGGTCTGGTGGAGCTACGTAAGCTAGAAGCGGCCGAGGAAATCGCTCTCCTGCTCTCCCGTTCCCGTAACGTCACCTACCTGCCCTCTGGCCAGGGCACGTTGCTCCAGCTGCCCCAGTGATGGCATCGGCATGACCGCTGACCACCCTCTTCCCCGTCACCAGCTACTACGTGGGTCATGGCTTGAGGATCCAAGATGGACTCTCCAACTTCACACACACACACCCTCCTCCCACTCGCTAACTTGATATAGACTGGGCACTTATGTGATGGGAGTGAGGGGAGATGGTTTAAGGTTACGTAGTCCTCCGTGTGTGTGTGGGTGCGATGGAGTGGAGGGAGTCGCTCCATGTATGCTAACCTACTTATAGTGCTTTATTTAGGGAAGGGTTGCGCTTCAATAATATCATTTTCTGAAGTGCTTAAAAGTATTCATCTGAGCATATATATATATATATATATATATATTAAGAAAGGAAAAGCAAAAAGTACCACATCCCAAAATGTTTATAAAATAAATGCTCATTAAGCAAGTCTTCATCAAAGCATAAGTACCGTACTTTGTAATTTTGTTTAAAAAAAATTGCTTTTTGCTTCTTTTTAATATATATATATATACATTGGCAGAAACGAAGTCGCTGAGGCAGTAAATTCTCATCAGATTTGTCTGTTATATTGCAGATTCAAAGCACTGCATGTTATTCTGTTGCATATGTTATGTGGAGAGAAGAAATATATGGGTAGTTCTATTAATAATTTCAAGATATTCTCGTTTAGCTTCTTCTGTATCGCCCCCAGAACCACACATTCAGAACAGCACAGAAAGTCTTCCCTTATGTTTAATTAGGGAAGCAGAGTTTGGAATCTAATGAAGAAAAGGAGATTATGCAGCACTAACGTAATGACAAATATATTCACTTATTAACCCTTTAAGGGGGTTATGTCTCGGAATGTGATCTTAAAATTCTGAAACTCCATAGCCGTGACATTAGAATGTTCACTTCTTCTGATTTCTGAGTAAAGATGGCGTGTTAAGTTTGACTGAAGCCCTCTAGTGTGGTCATCATACTTGCTAGATAGAGGGGCTGGCGCTCTCTTATTAGATCATCTCTTGGTTCCTAGCAAAGCATCCCTGTATTTCGAGTGATCAGCCTCCTCCATCGAGTGGAAGGAAGTGTGCCTGTCAGAAATGGTAGAGGATGGTAACCGTCCTTACATTATGCTGTGTCTGCATTCCACTCGAAATGTCTCAATAAAATTGTATTATTTCTACAACCCGGTGAGAACTTGTGTTGTCTGAAGGCCTTTTAGATGGTATCCAAATCGCTGTACAACTTATGTCACACATACACACTGATGGTGAAGGCGACCATGCAAGGTACCAACCTGCTCAGGGGGCTAAGGGTTAAGTTTCTCGCTCAAGGACACTTCGACACTGCCGGGAGGAGCCGGAATCCAACTGGGAACCCTCCTATGCTATGGTGCATTTACTCCATCTGAAGTATATTTTGTGCATTATGTTCACTGGATC
>NC_140169.1:50028643-50048643 GCF_963971535.1 Notolepis coatsorum
AGAGAGGCGGGCATGTGTAACCGCGGTCTTATTTGACATGCCCCGAGTGGGAGTTGAACCCCGGTCTCCCGCGCCGCGGGCGGCATCACAGACCACTAGACCAGTGGTTCCCAAAGTGAGGGCCGCGAGATCATTTTTTTATTTTTTTATTTTTTTCTCAGGCCACTGAACTTAGAAGCAGGCCAGGACAGTGTTTATAGTTGTATTCTAAAATTCTATTCTATTGTATTCTAAAATGTGACTATATGGTTTTATATTAATATTAACTTAATAAATAAACAAAAACTAAAAATCTACTTATTTCAACGAACATTTCAAACTAAATAACAGATTATGCACATAAAACGCTGAAAACAATCGAAGCAACAATAGTATTTTAATGAGGCTATTATTATTATCATTATTATTTTGCAACAAGTTAGCACATATAAATGAATAACTAACTTGACCTAACTTAATAGGATTGAAGTGATATTTGGCTTAAAAAATCGGTCGCATGGCAAAAAAAAAAGTAAAAAAAAGCCTGACGATGTGCATTGGGTCGCGGCTCTCTGACGCCTTATTTTCTGGGTCCCGGCCTGAAAAGTTTGGGAACCCCTGGTCTAGACCAAGAGGTGAATTCACTTCTTAGTACTGGGTCTGGATGCCTCTGGGGAGTGAGTTTACTTGCAGTACCGCTTAACGTCCACACAGCCACTTCACTGTGGTACCTCTGTTACACATGCATACGGCTCACATTAGACCTTAGTGAGCAGCCCAGTACCAACCGTGCTGCCCTGTTCTGGACCACCTGGAGCTTCCCCTGAGGTCACCACTGGCAGCAGACGACCACATCGCAGAGCAATAGTCAAGATGACATAAAACTTGGGTGGTCAGATGGCGTAGCGGAGATTGTGCTTGTCACCAATGCAAGAGGCTGCGGTCTCGACTCCCGGAGAGTCAGCATTGCCTTGGCTCAGGCTGATCGCTATACTAACTTGTTTGGCTGAGTTAGGGCGAGGGGAGCCATGGGTGGGTCCTGGGCGTTGTGGACAGCGACCCCTACAGTTTGGTCGGGGCGCCTGCTCAGCAAAGGTAGGATCTGGTGAGAGGTAGTGCGGCCTCCCACACGTTACACTCTCCCGGTGAGAATCTGCGCGGCCAGGCTGGCTGCCGGCTGGCTGCACATGCGTCGGAGGAAGGCATGTGACAGTCTCCGGCCTCCCGGACCAACAGTAGGGGGGGTGCGCAACAACCAGGAAGGGGGTTGGGAATTGGCATAACGACTAACAGTGGGATGGGAGAAAAATTGGAAAAAAGAAGGAGGGGAAAAAGATAATAATAAAAAGAAATTAAAAATTTCCACATTTCCTGGAAAATACCAATTGCTCTTCCCACTTTCAAGACAATATAATCAATATGGTGAGACCATATTAATCCAGCATCACTCCAAGGAGTTTAGTACTTTCAACTTGTAACATGAGTAACTCATATCCTTATGTCATACAAAAAAATGTTATCTACTTTTTCTCCCCATTTTTCTTTTTTTTTTCTTTTTACCTGTACAGCGCGATCTCTCAGCGGCGAGGAGTAACGCGTGGGAGGCTCACGCTGCCCCCGTTGCTTCCTGATTCTGCTGTACAGGTGCACCAACCGACCTGTAGGAGTCGCTGTCCACAACGTCCAATCCCCACCCACCAGCTTTCCCACCCCCTAATACTGCCAATTGTATTAGTATGAATGACCAGCCAAGCCGGAAGCAACGCAGAGAGCTGGGCTCGAACCCAGCATCTCCTGCGTTAGTGGCGAGCGCCTTGCCCACTGTGCCACTTAGCCGCCCCTTATGTCATTCATTTTATGTTTCATAAAACATCCCCCCCTCTGGGCAACGGAGCACATTGTGTCATCACTTTTCATGCGATAAGCGTCTGCAGTTATTACGCATCATCTTTTGTCATGGACCCCTTTCACTGTCACACGACAGCCGGTTAACCCTTTCACTGTGACAATACAGACGGTTTCTTTACTATCACTATTGTGTGATAGTAAAGGGCTAACCTTCTGTTGTGTGGCAGTGAAAGGGTTAAGCCCCACAGTGATGACTGTATTGATGTGGTCTCACTACCACACTACCAAATGGTTAACCCTTTCACTGCAACACAATACTGAAAGTTTTATTATAAACTATATTATAGGTAGGTAGATTATTATGATTACAGTGTACACTGTAAAAAAGAAAACTGTAAAGAAACGGTAAATGTCTGGCAGCAACAGTTGCCAAATACTTACTGTCAAATTATAATAATAATTATAATAATAATAATGCAGGACTTAGGAAGTCTTTATTCGGCATGCAAACGACACACACATGCGATGGGCGGCACACACACACAGGAACACACACACGCAATTTTCTTGTGTCGCCTAATGCGATTGAGTCAATCCAAGTGCTCCTGCCCGTCTTTGTCAAGGACGCCACAGCGTTAGCGATCTGTTGTTGTGCATGTTTTTCCATTGGGTTTATCTTATCGGGGGGGGGGGGGGGGGGGCCCTTGTGAGCACAGAGGGGGAGAACATGCAAACTCCACACAGAAAGGCCCGGGAGATCCCCCACCTGGGTACCTGGCAACGCGGAAACCTGGTCCCCGAGCGGGAATCGAACCCTGGACCTTCTTGCTGTGAGGCGACAGTGTTAACCCCTACACCACCGTGCCGCCACTAATTACTGTAAAATCAAATACATTTACAGATTACACCTTTATTTAATGGTTAATATTTTGATAAAAGGTAATTTACTGTATTTTATGGCATTTACACTTAGTAGAAAAACAAAAGTCATCTGTAAAATAATAGTGATTTACCCTTGAATTTTTTTTTTTATAATTTATTTATAGAGCAGCACATACAGCAGGAGGACTCTTCTTCTCTGGTCAGGTTTATAGAGCAGCACATACAGCAGGAGGACTCTTCTTCTCTGGTCAGGTTTATAGAGCAGCACATACAGCAGGAGGACTCTTCTTATCTGGTCAGGTGTATAGAGCAGCACATACAGTGGGAGGACTCTTCTTCTCTGGTCAGGTTTATAGAGCAGCACATACAGTGGGAGGACTCTTCTTCTCTGGTCAGGTTTATAGAGCAGCACATACAGCAGGAGGACTCTTCTTCTCTGGTCAGGTTTATAGAGCAGCACATACAGTGGGAGGACTCTTCTTCTCTGGTCAGGTTTATAGAGCAGCACATACAGTGGGAGGACTCTTCTTCTCTGGTCAGGTTTATAGAGCAGCACATACAGTGGGAGGACTCTTCTTCTCTGGTCAGGTTTATAGAGCAGCACATACAGTGGGATGACTCTTCTTCTCTGGTCAGGTTTATAGAGCAGCACATACAGTGGGAGGACTCTTCTTCTCTGGTCAGGTTTATAGAGCAGCACATACAGCAGGAGGACTCTTCTTCTCTGGTCAGGTTTATAGAGCAGCACATACAGTGGGAGGACTCTTCTTCTCTGGTCAGGGTTATAGAGCAGCACATACAGCAGGAGGACTCTTCTTCTCTGGTCAGGTTTATAGAGCAGCACATACAGCAGGAGGACTCTTCTTCTCTGGTCAGGTGTATAGAGCAGCACATACAGTGGGAGGACTCTTCTTCTCTGGTCAGGTTTATAGAGCAGCACACACAGTGGGAGGACTCTTCTTCTCTGGTCAGGTTTATAGAGCAGCACATACAGCAGGAGGACTCTTCTTCTCTGGTCAGGTTATAGAGCAGCACATACAGTGGGAGGACTCTTCTTCTCTGGTCAGGTTTATAGAGCAGCACATACAGTGGGAGGACTCTTCTTCTCTGGTCAGGTTTATAGAGCAGCACATACAGCAGGAGGACTCTTCTTCTCTGGTCAGGTTTATAGAGCAGCACATACAGTGGGAGGACTCTGCTTCTCTGGTCAGGTTTATAGAGCAGCACATACAGTGGGAGGACTCTTCTTCTCTGGTCAGGTTTATAGAGCA
The DNA here is from genome assembly GCF_963971535.1 of Notolepis coatsorum. Lineage (NCBI taxonomy): Eukaryota > Metazoa > Chordata > Actinopteri > Aulopiformes > Paralepididae > Notolepis > Notolepis coatsorum. The sequence goes on from NC_140169.1 coordinate 50,032,624, forward strand.
GCACATACAGTGGGAGGACTCTTCTTCTCTGGTCAGGTTTATAGAGCAGCACATACAGTGGGAGGACTCTTCTTCTCTGGTCAGGTTTATAGAGCAGCACACACAGTGGGAGGACTCTTCTTCTCTGGTCAGGTTTATAGAGCAGCACATACAGTGGGAGGACTCTTCTTCTCTGGTCAGGTTTATAGAGCCGCACATACAGTGGGAGGACTCTTCTTCTCTGGTCAGGTTTATAGAGCAGCACATACAGTGGGAGGACTCTTCTTCTCTGGTCAGGTTTATAGAGCAGCACATACAGCGGGAGGACTCTTCTTCTCTGGTCAGGTTTATAGAGCAGCACATACAGTGGGAGGACCCTTCTTCTCTGGTCAGGTTTATAGAGCAGCACATACAGTGGGAGGACTCTTCTTCTCTGGTCAGGTTTATAGAGCAGCACATACAGCAGGAGGACTCTTCTTCTCTGGTCAGGTTTATAGAGCAGCACATACAGTGGGAGGACTCTTCTTCTCTGGTCAGGTTTATAGAGCAGCACATACAGCAGGAGGACTCTTCTTCTCTGGTCAGGTTTATAGAGCAGCACATACAGCAGGAGGACTCTTCTTCTCTGGTCAGGTTTATAGAGCAGCACATACAGCAGGAGGACTCTTCTTCTCTGGTCAGGTTTATAGAGCAGCACATACAGTGTGAGGACTCTTCTTCTCTGGTCAGGTTTATAGAGCAGCACATACAGCAGGAGGACTCTTCTTCTCTGGTCAGGTTTATAGAGCAGCACACACAGTGGGAGGACTCTTCTTCTCTGGTCAGGTTTATAGAGCAGCACATACAGTGGGAGGACTCTTCTTCTCTGGTCAGGTTTATAGAGCAGCACATACAGCGGGAGGACTCTTCTTCTCTGGTCAGGTTTATATAGCAGCACATACAGTGGGAGGACTCTTCTTCTCTGGTCAGGTTTATAGAGCAGCACATACAGTGGGAGGACTCTTCTTCTCTGGCCAGGTTTATAGAGCAGCACATACAGTGGGAGGACTCTTCTTCTCTGGCCAGGTTTATAGAGCAGCACATAGAGTGGGAGGACTCTTCTTCTCTGGTCAGGTTTATAGAGCAGCACATACAGTGGGAGGACTCTTCTTCTCTGGTCAGGTTTATAGAGCAGCACACACAGTGGGATGACTCTTCTTCTCTGGTCAGGTTTATAGAGCAGCACACACAGCAGGAGGACTCTTCTTCTCTGGTCAGGTTTATAGAGCAGCACATACAGCAGGAGGACTCTTCTTCTCTGGTCAGGTTTATAGAGCAGCACATACAGCAGGAGGACTCTTCTTCTCTGGTCAGGTTTATAGAGCAGCACATACAGCAGGAGGACTCTTCTTCTCTGGTCAGGTTTATAGAGCAGCACATACAGCAGGATGACTCTTCTTCTCTGGTCAGGTTTATAGAGCAGCACATACAGTGGGAGGACTCTTCTTCTCTGGTCAGGTTTATAGAGCAGCACATACAGTGGGAGGACTCTTCTTCTCTGGTCAGGTTTATAGAGCAGCACACACAGCATGAGGACTCTTCTTCTCTGGTCAGGTTTATAGAGCAGCACATACAGTGGGAGGACTCTTCTTATCTGGTCAGGTTTATAGAGCAGCACATACAGTGGGAGGACTCTTCTTCTCTGGTCAGGTTTATAGAGCAGCACATACAGTGGGAGGACTCTTCTTCTCTGGTCAGGGTTATAGAGCAGCACATACAGCAGGAGGACTCTTCTTCTCTGGTCAGGTTTATAGAGCAGCACATACAGCAGGAGGACTCTTCTTCTCTGGTCAGGTTTATAGAGCAGCACACACAGCAGGATGACTCTTCTTCTCTGGTCAGGTTTATAGAGCAGCACACACAGCGGGAGGACTCTTCTTCTCTGGCCAGGTTTATAGAGCAGCACATACAGTGGGAGGACTCTTCTTCTCTGGTCAGGTTTATAGAGCAGCACATACAGTGGTAGGACTCTTCTTCTCTGGTCAGGTTTATAGAGCAGCACATACAGTGGGAGGACTCTTCTTCTCTGGTCAGGTTTATAGAGCAGCACATACAGCGGGAGGACTCTTCTTCTCTGGTCAGGTTTATAGAGCAGCACATACAGTGGGAGGACTCTTCTTCTCTGGTCAGGTTTATAGAGCAGCACATACAGTGGGAGGACTCTTCTTCTCTGGTCAGGTTTATAGAGCAGCACACACAGCAGGAGGACTCTTCTTCTCTGGTCAGGTTTATAGAGCAGCACATACAGCGGGAGGACTCTTCTTATCTGGTCAGGTTTATAGAGCAGCACATACAGCAGGAGGACTCTTCTTCTCTGGTCAGGTTTATAGAGCAGCACATACAGCAGGAGGACTCTTCTTCCCTGGTCAGGTTTATAGAGCAGCACATACAGCAGGATGACTCTTCTTCTCTGGTCAGGTTTATAGAGCAGCACATACAGTGGGAGGACTCTTCTTCTCTGGTCAGGTTTATAGAGCAGCACATACAGCAGGAGGACTCTTCTTCTCTGGTCAGGTTTATAGAGCAGCACATACAGTGGGAGGACTCTTCTTCTCTGGTCAGGTTTATAGAGCAGCACATACAGCAGGAGGACTCTTCTTCTCTGGTCAGGTTTATAGAGCAGCACATACAGCAGGAGGACTCTTCTTCTCTGGTCAGGTTTATAGAGCAGCACATACAGCAGGAGGACTCTTTTTCTCTGGTCAGGTTTATAGAGCAGCACATACAGCAGGAGGACTCTTCTTCTCTGGTCAGGTTTATAGAGCAGCATATACAGTGGGAGGACTCTTCTTCTCTGGTCAGGTTTATAGAGCAGCACATACAGCAGGAGGACTCTTCTTCTCTGGTGAGGTTTATAGAGCAGCACATACAGCGGGAGGACTCTTCTTCTCTGGTCAGGTTTATAGAGCAGCACATACAGCAGGAGGACTCTTCTTCTCTGGTCAGGTTTATAGAGCAGCACACACAGTGGGAGGACTCTTCTTCTCTGGTCAGGTTTATAGAGCAGCACATACAGTGGGAGGACTCTTCTTCGCTGGTCAGGTTTATAGAGCATCACATACAGTGGGAGGACTCTCCTTCTCTGGTCAGGTTTATAGAGCAGCACATACAGTGGGAGGACTCTTCTTCTCTGGTCAGGTTTATAGAGCAGCACATACAGTGGGAGGACTCTTCTTCTCTGGTCAGGTTTATAGAGCAGCACACACAGCGGGAGGACTCTTCTTCTCTGGTCAGGTTTATAGAGCAGCACACACAGTGGGAGGACTCTTCTTCTCTGGTCAGGTTTATAGAGCAGCACATACAGTGGGAGGACTCTTCTTCTCTGGTCAGGTTTATAGAGCAGCACATACAGTGGGAGGACTCTTCTTCTCTGGTCAGGTTTATAGAGCAGCACATACAGTGGGAGGACTCTTCTTCTCTGGTCAGGTTTATAGAGCAGCACATACAGTGGGAGGACTCTTCTTCTCTGGTCAGGTTTATAGAGCAGCACATACAGTTGGAGGACTCTTCTTCTCTGGTCAGGTGTATAGAGCAGCACATACAGCAGGAGGACTCTTCTTCTCTGGTCAGGTTTATAGAGCAGCACATACAGCGGGAGGACTCTTCTTCTCTGGTCAGGTTTATAGAGCAGCACATACAGCAGGATGACTCTTCTTCTCTGGTCAGGTTTATAGAGCAGCACATACAGCAGGAGGACTCTTCTTCTCTGGTCAGGTTTATAGAGCAGCACATACAGTGGGAGGACTCTTCTTCTCTGGTCAGGTTTATAGAGCAGCACATACAGTGGGAGGACTCTTCTTCTCTTGTCAGGTTTATAGAGCAGCACATACAGTGGGAGGACTCTTCTTCTCTGGTCAGGTTTATAGAGCAGCACATACAGTGGGAGGACCCTTCTTCTCTGGTCAGGTTTATAGAGCAGCACATACAGTGGGAGGACACTTCTTCTCTGGTCAGGTTTATAGAGCAGCACATACAGCAGGAGGACACTTCTTCTCTGGTCAGGTTTATAGAGCAGCACATACAGCAGGAGGACTCTTCTTCTCTGGTCAGGTTTATAGAGCAGCACATACAGTGGGAGGACTCTTCTTCTCTGGTCAGGTTTATAGAGCAGCACATACAGCAGGAGGACTCTTCTTCTCTGGTCAGGTTTATAGAGCAGCACATACAGTGGGAGGAATCTTCTTCTCTGGTCAGGTTTATAGAGCAGCACATACAGTGCGAGGACTCTTCTTCTCTGGTCAGGTTTATAGAGCAGCACACACAGTGGGAGGACTCTTCTTCTCTGGTCAGGTTTATAGAGCAGCACATACAGTGGGAGGACTCTTCTTCTCTGGTCAGGTTTATAGAGCAGCACATACAGTGGGAGGACTCTTCTTCTCTGGTCAGGTTTATAGAGCAGCACATACAGTGGGAGGACTCTTCTTCTCTGGTCAGGTGTATAGAGCAGCACACACAGTGGGAGGACTCTTCTTCTCTGGTCAGGTGTATAGAGCAGCACACACAGCGGGAGGACTCTTCTTCTCTGGTCAGGTTTATAGAGCAGCACATACAGCAGGAGGACTCTTCTTCTCTGGTCAGGTTTATAGAGCAGCACATACAGCGGGAGGACTCTTCTTCTCTGGTCAGGTTTATAGAGCAGCACACACAGCAGGAGGACTCTTCTTCTCTGGTCAGGTTTATAGAGCAGCACATACAGCAGGAGGACTCTTCTTCTCTGGTCAGGTTTATAGAGCAGCACATACAGCGGGAGGACTCTTCTTCTCTGGTCAGGTTTATAGAGCAGCACATACAGTGGGAGGACTCTTCTTCTCTGGTCAGGTTTATAGAGCAGCACATACAGTGGGAGGACTCTTCTTCTCTGGTCAGGTTTATAGAGCAGCACATACAGTGGGAGGACTCTTCTTCTCTGGTCAGGTTTATAGAGCAGCACATACAGTGCGAGGACTCTTCTTCTCTGGTCAGGTTTATAGAGCAGCACACACAGTGGGAGGACTCTTCTTCTCTGGTCAGGTTTATAGAGCAGCACATACAGTGGGAGGACTCTTCTTCTCTGGTCAGGTTTATAGAGCAGCACATACAGTGGGAGGACTCTTCTTCTCTGGTCAGGTTTATAGAGCAGCACATACAGTGGGAGGACTCTTCTTCTCTGGTCAGGTGTATAGAGCAGCACACACAGTGGGAGGACTCTTCTTCTCTGGTCAGGTGTATAGAGCAGCACACACAGCGGGAGGACTCTTCTTCTCTGGTCAGGTTTATAGAGCAGCACATACAGCAGGAGGACTCTTCTTCTCTGGTCAGGTTTATAGAGCAGCACATACAGCGGGAGGACTCTTCTTCTCTGGTCAGGTTTATAGAGCAGCACACACAGCAGGAGGACTCTTCTTCTCTGGTCAGGTTTATAGAGCAGCACATACAGCAGGAGGACTCTTCTTCTCTGGTCAGGTTTATAGAGCAGCACATACAGCGGGAGGACTCTTCTTCTCTGGTCAGGTTTATAGAGCAGCACATACAGTGGGAGGACTCTTCTTCTCTGGTCAGGTTTATAGAGCAGCACATACAGTGGGAGGACTCTTCTTCTCTGGTCAGGTTTATAGAGCAGCACATACAGTGGGAGGACTCTTCTTCTCTGGTCAGGTTTATAGAGCAGCACATACAGTGGGAGGACTCTTCTTCTCTGGTCAGGTTTATAGAGCAGCACATACAGTGGGAGGACTCTTCTTCCCTGGTCAGGTTTATAGAGCAGCACATACAGTGGGAGGACTCTTCTTCTCTGGTCAGGTTTATAGAGCAGCACACACAGTGGGAGGACTCTTCTTCTCTGGTCAGGTTTATAGAGCAGCACATACAGTGGGAGGACTCTTCTTCTCTGGTCAGGTTTATAGAGCAGCACATACAGTGGGAGGACTCTTCTTCTCTGGTCAGGTTTATAAAGCAGCACACACAGTGGGAGGACTCTTCTTCTCTGGTCAGGTTTATAGAGCAGCACACACAGTGGGAGGACTCTTCTTCTCTGGTCAGGTTTATAGAGCAGCACATACAGTGGGAGGACTCTTCTTCTCTGGTCAGGTTTATAGAGCAGCACATACAGCAGGAGGACACTTCTTCTCTGGTCAGGTTTATAGAGCAGCACATACAGCAGGAGGACTCTTCTTCTCTGGTCAGGTTTATAGAGCAGCACATACAGCAGGAGGACTCTTCTTCTCTGGTCAGGTTTATAGAGCAGCACATACAGCAGGAGGACTCTTCTTCTCTGGTCAGGTTTATAGAGCAGCACATACAGCAGGAGGACTCTTCTTCTCTGGTCAGGTTTATAGAGCAGCACATACAGCAGGAGGACTCTTCTTCTCTGGTCAGGTTTATAGAGCAGCACATACAGTGTGAGGACTCTTCTTCTCTGGTCAGGTTTATAGAGCAGCACATACAGTGGGAGGACTCTTCTTCTCTGGTCAGGTTTATAGAGCTGCACATACAGCAGGAGGACTCTTCTTCTCTGGTCAGGTTTATAGAGCAGCACATACAGTGGGAGGACTCTTCTTCTCTGGTCAGGTTTATAGAGCAGCACACACAGCAGGAGGACCCTTCTTCTCTGGTCAGGTTTATAGAGCAGCACATACAGCGGGAGGACTCTTCTTCTCTGGTCAGGTTTATAGAGCAGCACATACAGTGGGAGGACTCTTCTTCTCTGGTCAGGTTTATAGAGCAGCACATACAGTGGGAGGACTCTTCTTCTCTGGTCAGGTTTATAGAGCAGCACATACAGTGGGAGGACCCTTCTTCTCTGGTCAGGTTTATAGAGCAGCACATACAGTGGGAGGACTCTTCTTCTCTGGTCAGGTTTATAGAGCAGCACACACAGCAAGAGGACTCTTCTTCTCTGGTCAGGTTTATAGAGCAGCACATACAGCAGGAGGACTCTTCTTCTCTGGTCAGGTTTATAGAGCAGCACATACAGCAGGAGGACTCTTCTTCTCTGGTCAGGTTTATAGAGCAGCACATACAGTGGGAGGACTCTTCTTCTCTGGTCAGGTTTATAGAGCAGCACATACAGCAGGAGGACTATTCTTCTCTGGTCAGGTTTATAGAGCAGCACATACAGCAGGAGGACTCTTCTTCTCTGGTCAGGTTTATAGAGCAGCACATACAGCGGGAGGACTCTTCTTCTCTGGTCAGGTTTATAGAGCAGCACATACAGCGGGAGGACTCTTCTTCTCTGGTCAGGTTTATAGAGCAGCACATACAGCGGGAGGACTCTTCTTCTCTGGTCAGGTTTATAGAGCAGCACATACAGCAGGAGGGCTCTTCTTCTCTGGTCAGGTTTATAGAGCAGCACATACAGCAGGAGGACTCTTCTTCTCTGGTCAGGTTTATAGAGCAGCACATACAGCAGGAAAACTCTTCTTCTCTGGTCAGGTTTATAGAGCAGCACATACAGCGGGAGGACTCTTCTTCTCTGGTCAGGTTTATAGAGCAGCACATACAGTGGGAGGACTCTTCTTCTCTGGTCAGGTTTATAGAGCAGCACATACAGTGGGAGGACTCTTCCTCTCTGGTCAGGTTTATAGAGCAGCACATACAGTGGGAGGACTCTTCTTCTCTGGTCAGGTTTATAGAGCAGCACATACAGTGGGAGGACTCTTCTTCTCTGGTCAGGTTTATAGAGCAGCACACACAGCGGGAGGACTCTTCTTCTCTGGTCAGGTTTATAGAGCAGCACATACAGTGGGAGGACTCTTCTTCTCTGGTCAGGTTTATAGAGCAGCACATACAGCAGGAGGACTCTTCTTCTCTGGTCAGGTTTATAGAGCAGCACATACAGTGGGAGGACTCTTCTTCTCTGGTCAGGTTTATAGAGCAGCACATACAGTGGGAGGACTCTTCTTCTCTGGTCAGGTTTATAGAGCAGCACACACAGCAGGAGGACTCTTCTTCTCTGGTCAGGTTTATAGAGCAGCACATACAGTGGGAGGACTCTTCTTCTCTGGTCAGGTTTATAGAGCAGCACATACAGCAGGAGGACTCTTCTTCTCTGGTCAGGTTTATAGAGCAGCACATACAGCAGGAGGACTCTTCTTCTCTGGTCAGGTTTATAGAGCAGCACATACAGTGGGAGGACTCTTCTTCTCTGGTCAGGGGGTGTTTATAGAGCAGGAGGACTCTTCTTCTCTGGTCAGGGGGTGTTTATAGAGCGGGAGGACCCTTCTTCTCTGGTCAGGAGGTGTTTATAGAGCAGGAGGACTCTTCTTCTCTGGTCAGGGGGTGTTTATAGAGCGGGAGGACTCTTCTTCTCTGGTCAGGGGGTGTTTATAGAGCAGGAGGACTCTTCTTCTCTGGTCAGGGGGTGTTTATAGAGCAGGAGGACTCTTCTTCTCTGGTCAGGGGGTGTTTATAGAGCAGGAGGACTCTTCTTCTCTGGTCAGGGGGTGTTTATAGAGCAGGAGGACTCTTCTTCTCTGGTCAGGGGGTGTTTATAGAGCAGGAGGACTCTTCTTCTCTGGTCAGGGGGTGTTTATAGAGCAGGAGGACTCTTCTTCTCTGGTCAGGGGGTGTTTATAGAGCAGGAGGACTCTTCTTCTCTGGTCAGGGGGTGTTTATAGAGCGGGAGGACTCTTCTTCTCTGGTCAGGGGGTGTTTATAGAGCAGGAGGACTCTTCTTCTCTGGTCAGGGGGTGTTTATAGAGCGGGAGGACTCTTCTTCTCTGGTCAGGGGGTGTTTATAGAGCAGGAGGACTCTTCTTTTCTGGTCAGGGGGTGTTTATACAGCAGGAGGACTCTTCTTCTCTGGTCAGGGGGTGTTTATACAGCAGGAGGACTCTTCTTCTCTGGTCAGGGGGTGTTTATAGAGCAGGAGGACTCTTCTTCTCTGGTCAGGGGGTGTTTATAGAGCAGGAGGACTCTTCTTCTCTGGTCAGGGGGTGTTTATAGAGCAGGAGGACTCTTCTTCTCTGGTCAGGGGGTGTTTATAGAGCGGGAGGACTCTTCTTCTCTTGTCAAGAGGTGTTTATAGAGCAGCACATACAGCGGGAGGACTTTGTCTGTACTCTGGTAGAAGAAACAATCCCCTCTACCACAATTAGAGTTTTCCCAAACCAAAAGCCCTGGGTTGACAAATCCGCCCATGAGGCTCTGAAAGCAGCGCACCTCAGCCTACAACGCTGGGCTCGTGACAGGCAACATGAATGAACACAAGGCGGCGAGATACAACGTAAGGAGGACAGTAATAGAGGCAAAAAGGCACTACAGGGATAAGGTGGAACTTCAATATGAACAGGCTGACTCCAGAGGTATGTGGCAGGGCCTCAGAACGATGACAGATTACAAAGGCACCTCCCTCAAACTGAACAGTGACATCTCCCTGGTGGATGAGCTAAATACCTTCTATGCGAGGTTCGAGGCTGTGAATAACAACACCAGCCTACAGTCTGCTACAGACCACTGCAATGGAGGGGGGGGGGGCACTGCCAATGGAGACTCAGTGTTCAGGGTAACAGAACATGAGGTGAGGAGGACCTTTAAAGAAAGTGAATATCAGGAAGGCAGCAGGACCGGACGGCATCCCCGGCCGCGTCCTAAAAGTCTGTGCCGACCAACTGGCCCCGGTATTCACTGATATATTCAACCTGTCTGTAAAGGCCAAATGAGTGTTTTTGTTATAGATTATTATTATTATTATTATTATTATTGTTATTATTATTATTATTATTATTATTATTATTATTATTATTATTATTATTATTATTATTATTATTATTATTATTATTATTATTATTATTATTATTATTATTATTATTATTATTATTATTATTATTATTATTATTATTATTATTATTATTATTATTATTATTATTATTATTACCAATAGAAGGATATGATTTAGAAAATGTATGGGTTACATGAGAGAGGTGAGGACAACAGAGTCCCCCAACTGGTTACACAGATAATCATAACATTCCCATAAATCATATCCTTCTATTGGTAATAATAATAATAATAATAATAATAATAATAATAATAATAATAATAATAATAATAATAATAATAATAATAATAATAATAATAATAATAATAATAATAATAATAATAATAATAATAATAATAATAATAATAATAATAATAATAATAATAATAATAATAATAATAATAATAATAATAATAATAATAATAATAATAATAATAATAATAATAATAATAATAATAATAATAATAATAATAATAATAATAATAATAATAATAATAATAATAATAATAATAATAATAATAATAATAATAATAATAATAATAATAATAATTATAATAATAATAATAATAATAATAATAATAATAATAATAATAATAATAATAATAAAGATAATGATAATGATAATAATAATATTAATAATAATCTATAACAAAAACACTCATTTGGCCTTTACACTGTCCTTAGAACAGGCTGTCATCCCCACCTGTCTGAAGAAGTCCACCATTATCCCTGTACCCAAAAAATCCTGTAGCTCTCACCTCCATAGCCATGAAGTGCTTTGAGAAGCTAGTGAAGGGCTGGTCCTCCCTCCCCATCAACCTGGACCCCCTGCAATTTGCATTTCGCCCCAACAGGTCCACAGATAAAGATTAGGCTACACTAGTATTATATTATTATAGTATAGTATAGTATAGTATAGTATAGTAGTATAGTATATAAAACATACATTTATCATAAATGATGTAGCCTATCTGCATCCGCTTGGCGCGCCATCAAGACGTCACCATCACTTTCGTACCACGCCGGCAATGGGTTCTGCTGAACCGTTTAAGATCTGGGGTTGGTCGCTTTAAAGTATCATTAAAGAAGTGGGGCCTGGCAGACAGCGCTGCATGTGAGTGTGGAGACCCTGAGCAGACTGTTGACCACATCCTGACCATCTGCCCCCTATACAAACCACCCTCGGAAGCCAGCCTCTTTGATGTGGGACCAGAGTTAAGGGCATGGCTACAAGATACGGAGTTGGACCTCTGACGTTACACGAAAGAAGAAGAAGAAGAAGAACCTGGACCCCCTGCAATTTGCATTTCGCCCCAACAGGTCCACAGATAAAGATTAGGCTACACTAGTATTATATTATTATAGTATAGTATAGTATAGTATAGTATAGTATAGTATAGTATAGTATAGTATAGTATAGTATAGTATAGTATAGTATATAAAACATACATTTATCATAAATTATGTAGCCTATCTGCATCCGCTTGGCGCGCCATCAAGATGTCACCATCACTTTCGTACCGACCGTGCCCTTATTGGATTATTTATGTTGACGAAACTGACGAGTTATATTCATTAACTCTTTTTCTGCCACGCAATAGCCTCATCCTTAGCAGCTGACGCCAGCACTGTGAACGGTGGGAGTCGCTCACCTTGTTTGCAGGGCTAATATAGGGATGCACGATATAACTTTTTTACGGATACCGATATACCGATATTGTCCAACTCTTAATTTCCGATACCGATATCAACCGATATCAACCGATACCGATATGTGCAGGGTTTCCCCCCCCCTCAAAAAACGTAATCATTTCAGGTAATTAACATTACATATCTCTTGTTGTGGAATTAACACAACATTATGCATACTTTTGACAATAAATAAAATCAGAATTTGTTCTTACTTGCTTACCTGGGTAAATAAAGGTTATAGAAGGTTATAGAAAAAAATAAAAATTATAATAATAATAATAATAATAATAATAATAATAATAATAATAATAATAATAATAATAATAATAATAATAATAATAATAATAATAATAATAATAATTAAAACCGATACCGATATTTTCCGATATCACATTTGAATGCCGATATCGGCCGATAATATCGGTAGGCCGATAATATCGGACATCCCTAAGGGCTATAACTATTAAAATATTATAGCTATATATGCAATACTATGGCCCATTTGACATCAGGTATCTATCGTTCAAGTTGTGAAAAAGGAATATTTTTTCCATCCGTACATTGTCGTTTCATACCGTGGTGAATATAAGTATAGTTTTAGAGTGGTCTGGGGTAATTCCTAGAACGCAAGTTATAGGCCATGACGCATATTATACTTAATCTAGTGGCATTTCGTCCCTATACACGCTACAATAAAACAAATGTATGCATTTGATCGGTATATTATGTTCCATCATGCATGCATGAAAGGGGGGGGGGGGTCATTTATGATTAATTGATTGTCAATAACGGCATTCGTTAGTGCAACAGCATACGTTGATTCAACCAAGCTGAAATTAACGTTAGATTGCTCTTACCTGTGGCCGATGAGACTGCAAAAATAATATTCCAATTATTTGATTGCCATCTGCTAGATTGTATGTCCATTTGGCCCACGCCTCCAAAAGCACAATGATTCTGGCGTCCCGAAGACGATTCAATGCGATCTAGTGTATATCTTGATCCACGCTACAAGAAAACTCCGCCCGGAAGACTTTCAGTTACGCACAGAGTGATACTTCCTTCAGAAAGTAAGTGCAACATCGGCCGCATACCACCAGGTGGCGGTATCGGACCGTTGCGATCTCAGACATAGTGCCACACGTTTCCAGAGCACAGCAGGATGAATTATGAATGGAAATAGCTAATAAAAAAAATAACGATCATAAATAACGTATATATACGTGGTTGGCGTTCAACGATTGGCGGGCTAACACGTATTAAATCGGTGTTGGCGTCCATTGAGTTAAAGAAAGTTGATTTTTTTAATATATTTTTTTAAATACTCATTTAATCAGATTAATCACTTCATTCAAATTCAGGATTTAGTTTGAGGATATAAAAAAATTATAATAATAATAATTACGTCATAAACTATGATGACAGACATTCGAAGTTTCATTCGAAAAACGTCAATAGAAGCTTCGAATGTAAAAAAAATGACATTCGGTACAGCCCCACATCACAGTCTTCACTGTAACCACTGTGTTGCTCGCTGCCTCAGTCATTTAACCCTGGAACCCTAGGTTAGATGGTGATGTGTGATCTCTATGTCGAGTGTCTGAACTTGTGAACTCTCTCTCTCTCTCTCTCTCTCTCTCTCTCTCTCTCTCTCTCTCTCTCTCTCTCTCTCTCTCTCTCTCTCTCTCTCTCTCTCTCTCTCTCTCTCTCTCCTCTCTCTCTCTCTCTCTCTCTCTCTCTCTCTCTCTCTCACTCTGTATCTGTCTCTCTCTCCCTCTCCCTCCCCCCTCTCTCTCTCCCCCTCTCTCTCTTTCTGTCCCCCCTCTCTCCCCTCTCTCTATCCCCCCCCTCTCTCTCTCCCCCCCTCTCTCTCTCTCCCTCTCCCCCCCCTTTCTCCTCCCCTCTCTCTCCCTCTCCCCCCTCTCTCTCCCCTCTTCCCCCCTCTCTCTCCCCCTTCTCTCTCTCTCCCCCCCCTCTCTCTCCCCCCCTCTCTCTCTCCCTCTCCCCCCTCTCTCTCCCCCTCTCTCTCCCCCTCTGTCTCCCCTCATCTATGTATCTGTCTCTCTCTCTCCCTCTCCCCCCCCCTCTCTCTCTCTGTCCCCCTCTCTCTCTCCCCTCTCTCTCCCTCTCTCTCCCTCTCCCCCCCTCTCTCTCCCCCCGCTCTCTCTCTCCCTCTCCCCCCCCTCTCTCTCCCCTCTCTCTCGCTCTCTCTCTCCCCCCCCTCTCTCTCTCTCCCTCTCCCCCCCTCTCTCCCCTCCCCCCATCTCTCCCCTCTCCCCCCCTCTCTCTCTCTCCCTCTCCCCCCTCTCTCTCCCCTCTCTCTCCCCTCTCCCCCCTTCCCCCCCCCCTCCCCCCTCTCTCTCTCTCCCCCCCTCTCTCTCTCTCTCTCCCCCCTCTCTCTCCCCTCTCCCCCTGTCTCTCCCCTCTCTCCCCTCTCTCTCCCCTCTCTCTCCCATCTCCCCCCTCTCTCCCCTCTCCCCCCCTCTCTCTCTCTATCTCCCCCCCTTCTCTCTCCCCTCTCCCCCTCCCCCTCTCTCTCCCCTCCCCCTCTCTCCCTCCCACCCCTCTCTCTCCCCCTCTCTCCCCCCCTCTCTCTCTCCCCTCCCCTCTCTCTCCCCCTCTCTCTCTCTCTCCCCCCCTCTCTCTCTACCTCTCACCCCTCTCTCTCTGTCCCTCTCCCCCCCTCTCTCTCTCCATCCCCCCTCTCCCCCCCCCCCCCCCCGTTTCTCTCTCCCTCTCCCCCCCTCAGTGTCTGGAGCTCGTAGTCGCCTCCACCTGCTGGACCTGGGCAGCTGTGAGACAGACGCCAGTAGGACCCGGGAGGGCGGTGGAGGACCGTGTCTCTCTCTCTCCGCGCTGGGGAACGTGATCCTCGCCCTCGCCAACGGAGCCAAGCACGTCCCCTACAGGTACGTCCAAGAATTGTGACATTACACGTCAGGAAACGTGAGATATAGCTTAGCTTGGGGTGCTACCTTGTGGTGGTGAGGTGCAATGAGGTGCAATGAGGTGCAATAAGGAATGAGATTGATGTGTAAATCTCCTTACCAATAAATATAAAGTGTGTTAGTGTCTAAAGTGGTAAAGTGGGTGCTACAGTGGGTTGTTTATTTAAAGTGAGTGTGTGCGTGTGTGCTGTGAGTGTATTTGATGGTTTGTGTTACATAGTGTTATTGTTCATAGTGTTATTGTTCATTTAGCATCCTGATGGTCTGGGCCCAGGAGTTCAAAACTTGTAATATTGATTGATTGAACATTTTTATTAACAGATTGCAGAATGTGTACAGTACAGCTCAATACACACAATTGTTAACACTTTGAGCGCCACGCTGTGTTTTCCTTTTTACCCCCTTGAATGCCACGGTCCACTCCCAATGTTAACGTTAATATAGCCTAATCTATGTTTTAAATTATGGCTGTGTCTAATCTGCCCGTCGCTTATCAAAGAATCATTTTCCAGTCAGTGTTGTCAAGGCAGATTGGTTTTTTATCGCTTCATTTCCGTTTGAGAGCATTTTGAAAAGCACCCGTTTTCAGGTGAAAAACAGCCCATTCTGTGATAATCGCCTTTTACTGGAATATTCCAGAACGTTGATATTTGTCGGCCTATTTATGAATCTTTTTCAAATAAACGCTAGATGATCAATAGTATACGTGCACGCACGCACGTTCGAGCCGCGCGCTGATAATAGCTGCTTTCATTTCCTCATGGATTTTACAGTGAAATAGATAGAGCACATATCACAAAAAAGCTTATATCTCCTCGAAAACGAGTCTGATTATCCTAACACTGATAACATAGATTCCTTACCTGACATCAGATGGTATCCAAATGGTATATTCCAATTCCTGATCACCATTCGAAAAAATCGATACGTGTATAGATCTAACGTGTATACAGTAGAACTCATGATCCGCAGGGCTCAGAGGATCCAGAATGAACTCTGGTAACTCCGGCTGCATCAGTGGACTGGAAAATGTGGACTGGAATATTTTGTTTCCCCCATCCATTTTCATTGAGTCCATTCCAAAAGGGTGATTTACCATCTGGGAGACGATAGGGGGCGCTTTTTTCACATCTGATTGCCGGCGGCCCTTGGGTAGGCTAGGGTAGGCTCGCGTGATGCAATATGATTTCAGATCGCTAAAAAAAAAAAATAATAATAATTCCGAGAAATCTCGTGAGTGGCTTTCAACGTAACTATCGTAAACACGAGATTAGCCGTGAGTGGCGCTCAAAGTGATAAGGGGATGCAGACCAGAGAAAGACTTTCATCTTGTTTACATCAGGGTCCCCCATTTTCAATTCATCATGAGTTGAAATGAATGAATCCAAATCTGATCCGATCAGATAGGGATTAAAAGTTTTGAACTCGTGGGCCCTGGGGATAGAAGCTCCTTCTGAGTCTCTCTGTGCCGGCCATGAGACTCCGGTTGATTATTCTCTTAGCCTTACCCATGCACCGCTTGTTGTAAATGCCCTGGAGAGTGGGAAGCCCCCCTCGGCTGAACGGGCCGCTCTCTGTAGTCTGCTGCGGATAGAGGGGACGGGGTGAGAGCTAAGCAACGCGCCT
>NC_140169.1:50051143-50059598 GCF_963971535.1 Notolepis coatsorum
GGAAGAAGAGGTCCAAGGTGGGGTTCACGTTACGTTACGTTACATTACATTACATTACATTACATCCACCGCACGAGGAAGAAGAGGTCCAAGGTGGGGTTCACGTTACGTTACGTTACGTTACATTACATTACATTACATCCACCGCACGAGGAAGAAGAGGTCCAAGGTGGGGTTCACGTTACGTTACGTTACATTACATTACATTACATTACATCCACCGCACGAGGAAGAAGAGGTCCAAGGTGGGGTTCACGTTACGTTACGTTACATTACATTACATTACATTACATCCACCGCACGAGGAAGAAGAGGTCCAAGGTGGGGTTCACGTTACGTTACGTTACATTACATTACATTACATTACATCCACCGCACGAGGAAGAAGAGGTCCAAGGTGGGGTTCACGTTACGTTACGTTACATTACATTACATTACATTACATCCACCGCACGAGGAAGAAGAGGTCCAAGGTGGGGTTCACGTTACGTTACGTTACATTACATTACATTACATTACATCCACCGCACGAGGAAGAAGAGGTCCAAGGTGGGGTTCACGTTACGTTACGTTACATTACATTACATTACATTACATCCACCGCACGAGGAAGAAGAGGTCCAAGGTGGGGTTCACGTTACGTTACGTTACATTACATTACATTACATTACATCCACCGCACGAGGAAGAAGAGGTCCAAGGTGGGGTTCACGTTACGTTACTTTACAGTACATTACATTACATTACATCCACCGCACGAGGAAGAAGAGGTCCAAGGTGGGGTTCACGTTACGTTACATTACATTACATTACATCCACCGCACGAGGAAGAAGAGGTCCAAGGTGGTGTTTACGTTACGTTACGTTACGTTACGTTACATTAGAGTCCAAGGTGGGGTTTACGTTACGTTACTTTACAGTACATTACATTACATTAGAGTCCAAGGTGGGGTTCACGTTACGTTACATTACATTACATTACATTAGAGTCCAAGGTGGGGTTTACGTTACGTTACTTTACAGTACATTACATTAGAGTCCAAGGTGGGGTTTACGTTACGTTACGTTACAGTACATTACATTAGAGTCCAAGGTGGGGTTCACGTTACGTTACATTACATTACATTACATTACATTACATTACATTAGAGTCCAAGGTGGGGTTTACGTTACGTTACATTACATTACATTAGAGTCCAAGGTGGGGTTTACGTTACGTTACGTTACATTAGAGTCCAAGGTGGGGTTCACGTTACATTACGTTACATTACATTACATTAGAGTCCAAGGTGGGGTTTACGTTACGTTACTTTACAGTACATTACATTACATTAGAGTCCAAGGTGGGGTTCACGTTACGTTACGTTACATTACATTACATTAGAGTCCAAGGTGGGGTTCACGTTACGTTACATTACATTACATTACATTACATTACATCCACCGCACGAGGAAGAAGAGGTCCAAGGTGGTGTTCACATTACTTTACAGTACATTACATTACATTACATTAGGTACATTACATTACAGTACATTACATTACATTAGGTACATTACATTAGGTACATTACATTACATTACATTACATTACATTAGGTACATTACATTATATTACATTACATTACATTATATTACATTACATTAGGTACATTACATTAGGTACATTACATTACATTACATTAGGTACATTACATTACATTATATTACATTACATTAGGTACATTACATTACATTACATTACATTAGGTGCATTACATTACATTATATTACATTACATTAGGTACATTACATTACATTAGGTACATTACATTACATTATATTACATTACATTAGGTACATTACATTACATTACATTAGGTACATTACATTACATTATATTACATTACATTAGGTACATTACATTACATTACATTAGGTACATTACATTACATTATGTTACTTTACAGTACATTACATTACATTACATTAGGTACATTACATTACATTATATTACATTACATTAGGTACATTACATTACATTAGGTACATTACATTACATTATATTACATTACATTAGGTACATTACATTACATTACATTAGGTACATTACATTACATTACGTTACTTTACAGTACATTACATTATATTACATTAGGTACATTACATTACAGTACATTACATTACATTACATTACATTATATTACATTACATTACATTACATTAGAGTCCAAGGTAGTCTTTATATTACATTACATTACATTATATTACATTATATTACATTACATTACATTAGGTACATTACATTACATTACATTAGGTGCATTACATTACATTACATTAGGTACATTACATTACATTACATTATATTACATTACATTACATTATATTACATTACATTACATTAGGTACATTACATTACATTAGGTGCATTACATTACATTACATTAGGTACATTACATTACATTGCATTAGGTAAATTACATTACATTACGTACAGCTGGGTAGTGTTTAGATTACATTACATTACATTACATTAGGTAGGGCTGGGTAGTGTTTACATTACATTACATTAGGTACATTACATTACATTACATTAGGTAAATTACATTACATTACGTACAGCTGGGTAGTGTTTAGATTACATTACATTACATTAGGTAGAGCTGTGTAGTGTTTACATTACATTACATTACGTTACATTAGATGTAAAAAGGATTCTATACTGGTATGTACAGACAGATGTCGATATATATATATATATATATATATATATATATATATATATATATATATATATGGTAATAATAATACATATATATATAAGATATATACAGCATTATTGTACATGCTATCATGCAGAGTTCTATGGGTTATATGCAGGTGTATAAGTCGGTATATAGGATGATTATAATGGCGGTATATTCAGATATATCTATAAAATATGCGGTAAATATAAATATATACATTTATATAAACAGCACTATTGTACATGCTATCATACAGAGTTATATGGGTAGACTAGACTATAGTATGAGGTAGGTAGTTATGATTATTATTATTATTATTACTATGATTACAGTGTAGGGCAGTATGGTAGGTATAAATTGAGAATAGGCATAATGTGTGTGTGTGTGTGTGTGTGTGTGTGTGTGTGTGTGTGTGTGTGTGTGTGTGTGTGTGTGTGTGTGTGTGTGTGTGTGTGTGTGTGTGTGTGTGTGTGTGTGTGTGCTCGTTGTCCTACCATGAACACAACATGTCTCTTGTCGTTGTGTGGACATTGGCCAGAGCCCACACGGTAAAAGAGTTATTTAAAAAAAAAAAAAAGGGATTATGGTTGGGCTAAGGTGAATGGTTGTGGTTGTTGGGATTCAGACTGGCCTTTAGTTCAATTAGAGAGACTTTCTAATGGTTGGAATGATTTATCCCGGAGGTAATGATGGCATGTACAGTGGAATACATTCAATCCATGCAGTCAATTGGTTTAATATCCAAGGGAGAGACTGTTAGCGTGATAATTCAGTGAGAGGGCCTTTCAGTGCGCCGTGGGATCAATACCGTCGCCCCTGAGGGAGAACGCAACTTGAATAGCCCGTCAACGGCATTAGGTGGATTGACAGCGTGCATTATATTTTATAGATCAGAGACACCATATGGATATCTAAGCTACAAGCACATACATTACACTGACATTCATTTGAGCGTAGCCTACGGCATGCACCTTTAACCTTTGACCTCCTGACGTGTGATTCTCAAGAATTGATTTACCTGGAGTTGGTTACTCTGCGCGAGTCGGCGAGCGGCTATGTTTTATGTGTTCATAATTCATGAATTCATAATTATTTTTTTTAGTACAATATTTTTATTGGGTTTTACAGTACACATTTCAGGTTTTCATTGTCGTCAGTTATTCTTAATTCCTTTTCTCCACAAGATTATACGTATACCCACATACCCCCTCCCCCCTCCCCTTTTCTCTCTCTTAGCATCTTTGATTTTGTTTTTACTGTTCTCATACAGAAATAGTACGTACATTCATTGGTACCTCCATTAGAATAGCTCGTACACAAATATAAATAATTGAAAAGAAGAAAAGAAAATGTACATAAAAAATAAAAATAAATAAAAATAAATAAAAATAAATAAAAATAAATAAAAATAAATAAAAATAAATATAAATAAATATAAATAAATAAAAATAAATAAAAATAAATAAAAATAAATAAAAAATTAAAATAAGCTGCTGGGACATTAAATAATATTATGACATGTTTTTGTATTCAAGTCGTGGTTTTTTTGTAGGGCTACTGGGAGCTCGGTGCATCTGGCGAGCGGGCCAAGAATTTAAATTGGCGCGCAAGTGCAGCCGCCAGTTCAGTGTCACTGGTATTACATCTAGTGGTATTATAAGTAAATCTTAAATGTAGCTTGTTGAAGCCTGCAGATATCCTGGTCCCTTCCGTGGCCATGTTTTCAGCGTGTTCTCCGTTTGTTTTCGCAGTACGCGTCCAGCTTGTCGGAGGGGGGGAGCTCCTGCGAGGAAGGTCGGTCCCGCCGTCCCGCCCACCTCAAGCCCTTCCACCCGAGGACGGTGGCTCTCGACCCGGACCTGCCCGCCATGCTGTCCAGCGACCCCGACTACTCGTCCAGCAGCGAGCACTCGTGTGACACCGTGATCTACGTCGGTCATGGGGGCACGGCCGTCTCGGACAGAGATCTCAGCGACAGCGAGGGTCCGCCCGCCTTCGTCCCCATCATCCCCTCTCTGAACAAGAGGCGCGTCAAAGACCCGCCGCCGCGGCGCGAGGGCGACCACTTGAAGTGTAACACGTTCGCAGAGCTGCAGGAGAGACTGGACTGCATCGACGGCAGCGAAGGCCCTGTCGCCTTCGCCGCAGAGGGAAAGGTCGCTCAAACGACGGCAGCCCCCAAGACTCAAAGTGGAACCGTCAAATCCACAGAGTTGGCTGCTCCGCCTAAGACTGTTCAAAATCCCGGCCAAAAGCCACCAGAAAGCACAGCGATCGCACCAACTTTAAATAGCTCTGAGCAGGAACGGTCCAAATTGACCGCGGCCGGCGGCCCTGAGAGTTCTAAACGCACAAGTGCCAATGGGGAGAAGGTTTCCATCACTCCCAGTCAGCCATGTGTGGTAAAGCCTAGCAAGCCGTTGCCCCAGGACTCTGAGCCTGCGGTGCGAGAGAAGGTCTACCTCAACAAAGGAATTGCCCCCAAGCCCTCTGCCTCACCCTCCTTGCCACGGTCCTCCAGGACACCCTCGCAGACTACGGAGGAGGTTGCCAGTAGAGCACCACCAGTGGGAATGAGTCAGCAAGCTTTAGGTCAACAAGGTCAATCGGGGAGCCCGCCTACCATGGACAGGGCCCAACCTATGAGCAGGAGTCCCTTAGTGATTAGCCATCTACGGGCAGCCTTGTTGGAAAGGTGCCTCGATAGGGATTTCCTGAGAACCACCGTCACGCTGCGACAGCCTGTGGAGCTGAACGGGGAGGACGAGCTGATCTTCACGGTGGTGGAGGAGCTGCCCATCAGCCTCATCCCAGACAATGGACGTCCCACTAGTGTCCTGAGCTTCAGCGGTGACCGTTCTCTGCAGGCCTCAGCAGGCTCTCGTCCCGTCAGTATTATTAGCAGCATCAACGACGAGTTTGACGCTTACACGTCCCAAGAAGGCGCCACCGGGGTTAGCTCTGATGTCATCACGACCTCACAGGAGGATTTGTGTGCCCATCATGGTAGTAGACAACCCTCTGTTGGCTCATGGCCAGGCAAGATACATGTGAGTTCACTTGAAAGCCATTCAACAGGTAGATTCTTACAAGGGGCTAAATGTATGACACCAGACAACAGTTCCATCTTCTCCTCCCCTAGTTTATTCCGTAGGGAGCCCTTTCTGCAGCATGGTGCCAAGAGCTCGCTAAATGACAGCGGCGTCTGCTTCTCAGAGTTAGACAGTGACCCTTCCACACCGAACAAACCCTCCTTAACTAAGTGCCCAACCTCCCCCGACTCAACCAAAGCCTTCCTCAAAGGTCCCAAAGTTACAACCAGTACTCTGAACACCTCAGCATCTTCCCAGGTCCCCCATCACACTGTTCACTCCAGTCTTCCCAGAAGAACCAAGCCTACCTCATCCATTGTTGCCCTGAGCTGCAGCAGACAGGAGGGCGACCACTGGCTTCAAGGGAGGAGCAGCGGCCACTCCGGTCTCGAGCCTCTCTCTGCGAGCAAGCCACCGAGAAGCGGCGGTGTCGCCTCTAAACGCCCGCCGGCGGGGAACAGCAACAGTGTCCCCCGGCCGCCGAAGGCACAGGTGTCCACCTCCACTCAGAGGGTGGTCGACGGCTGTGAGAAGTCCAGCAGCAGGAGAGCAGATACACTGGTCAAGATACCACAGCTCAGACGAGGGGCCACGACTCTGGGCACAGTGTCTGTTCCCCGCGGTTCCTCTGAATCAAAGTGGGGCCCCGACAGCTCTTCAGGTAGCCTGAGGTTTGCCTCCTTGGGGAAAATAACAAATGGACAGAAAAGCAGCATGATACCGAAATCTGGCTCCGGAAGCATCTCTCCCCCTGCTCCACCCGTTAGGAAATCAAGCCTTGATCAAAAGACGAGGATCGTGTTATCTCCAAGTGCCTTAAAATCAACCGGCGATGTTGGAAAGTCCTCGTTTCCTCAAACCTCGGTCTCAGAGGAAGAATTCAACGTGAGGCTCCGAGCCGATTCGTTTAGCTACAAGACATCCAGTTTGAAAACTGAGCACGGTTACGCTAAAATATCATCAAGCCTGAAGACACGGGGGGCCAAAGCTGATTCTGCAAGGTGCTATGGCAGTCTAATGTCCCTACAAATATCTGACAGTCTTACCTCAGTTGGGTCTAGACCCGGGCTGTCGAGGGAGAATTCTGGAGCAAGCTTGGGAAGCAATGTCAAATCCGATAGAACAGTGCCGAGACTCGGGGTGCCAACCTCCACCACATCTCCCTCTGCCATTTTTGCAACAACAAGCAAATTGGGGCAGGTCAAAAGCGGTGCCAGTTCCCGGGCCGTGGTCACCGGCGGATCAAAGGCTCGATCGTTGTCCGCCACCAGTTCCAAGGCCCTGAGCTCGCCTTCGAAATCCCTCGACACCACCGCCGCACGCCACGCCAGCCTAACCCCGACCGGGAAACCCCCGGCCCGCTCCGCGACGCTGACCAAGCCCGGACGAGGTACCGTCATGGGCACCAAGCAGGCCATCAGCAGGGCGGCAAACAGCCGGGTCAGCGAGCTGGCGACGGGAAGCCAGAGGAAAAACGTCGGCAGGGGTGGTTCGGGGGCCACCGGAAACGACGACAGCGGAAACGACGACAGCGGGACCGGTACCGGCGGGCGGGCTCCCGTGGGCGCGCCGCCGCTGCCCTCGCCGTACAGCAAGATCACGGCCCCGCGGAGGCCGCAGCGCTACAGCAGCGGCCACGGCAGCGACAACAGCAGCGTCCTCAGCGGGGAGCTGCCGCCGGCGATGGGCCGCACCGCCCTGTTCTGCCACAGCGGGGGCAGCAGCGGCTACGAGAGCATGATCCGCGACAGCGAGACCACCGGCAGCGCCTCGTCGGCCCACGACTCCGTGAGCGAGAGCGGAGTGTCCTCGTCCAATAGGAGCCGGGTTTCAAAGTCACCCAAGAAGAGGGGAACTGGTGAGTGTGGTTTACTGAGATAAGATATTCCTTTATTGATCCCCTTGAGTTCTGTTTACACCGTTTACATGCACACACACACGCACGCACACACACACACACACTAGGGCTGACCTTCGAAGCTTTTTTTGGCCGTCGAAGCTTCGGGGCCGACATTCGATTTTAAGTCGAAGCTTTGAGAAAAATTTATTATAATAATAATTTAAAAAAATTGAACAGTTGTGGGACTTGTACAGCACTTTGATCAACTTTGTTGTTTTTAAATGTGCTCTATAAATAAAGTGGATTGGAGAGGATTAATTCATTAAATTAATAATGAGTCGGGCGGCTGCTCTCCGTTACACAGCCGACGACATTACATTACATAATTATGTTGCAACTTTCACCTATAAAGCAAACAATTATATAAATATTTGTATGTAGTAAATAACGACAAAGGCAGAATTAGACTTGATTTTTTATTAAGACATGAACACAAATGAACACACATCTGTCGGCGCCGAGTCCGACCTCGTCTTAACCCTTTCACTGCCACACGACAGCCGGTTAACCCTTTCACTGCCACACGACAGGCGAAGGTTAGCCCTTTACTATCACACAACCAACGGCGATGCTCCATCATTAGCATCATTAGCTCCGCATTTGCAAACGCGGAGCTAATGATGCTAATGATGGAGGCAGCCCTAACACACAAACACGCGTTCAGAAACACACAGGTTGTTCTCACGCCATGTACCTCCCCCGCCCCTCCCCCCAGGGTTCCAGCGCCGTCGCCTCAT
>NC_140169.1:50059798-50099798 GCF_963971535.1 Notolepis coatsorum
ACCATGCCGCGTTCACGTTACTGGGAAGAAGCGGAAGAACCAGAGGACATCTCGTTGCTACAACTAGGAAGCCTTCACGCTTTGACTCTATATATATCTATGATGATGAAACGCCCACATCCATACTTCCGCAATTCGTGACGCGAAGTGGGAGATATGGGGTCTATAAAAGAATCCCATATGTCCTAGTAGGAATTACCACTAGGAGGCTGACGTGAATGGTTTTTCCCAGTCGGAAACTGGTTCTTCCGCTTCTTCCCAGTAACGTGAACGCGGCATGGTGCGCATGCGCTGTGACACCAACGGCGGAGATGGACGTTCGGTCTGTAAATACCACTCGTCGAGTAACAATGTTTTAAACTGTTTATTAGCAACGCCGAGCTTCCAGACCCCATCGTGAAGCGGTGTTAGACCCATATTGTACGCTGGGTATCTTTGAAATTCAGATCTGATGTATTCTTGACACACCGCGAGCCCCTTGACGACGCTTGGTCGTTTCGCTACTGGGTGATCGGGGCGGGGTGGGCAAGTGACTCCGGTCACAAAAGCCACAGGCTTGCAAACCGAAAGTCACGAAAGGGGCTAGTCAATTTTAGCATGGTGTTATTCACAGTCAAAGATAAAAAAAATAATAATAATAAAATTTAATTGATATTCTCATTTGGTTCATTACAATGTACTCAAGCCTAGTAACGGACACAGTATTTCTGACACTGGGAATACATTCCCTGAGATCCATAGATGTCCCTAGAATCAGATACCAAGAACATGCAATTTTTTTTATTTTATTCTGTAAATGTTTATTCTACGTTCTTATGGAATGAATGAGATTAAAAAATATATATATGTAAAAAAGAAAAAAAACAATTTTTTTTTAATAAATTGTGAGTTAATTTTCATAACGCTATAATTTGCTGTGTAATTAATTAATCTAATTAACGCAATAAACTGCCAACAGTGTTTCTACTATTACCATGCCCATACCTGTATCTCCCCTCCCCATGACCCCAGCATTTGGGGAAAGCATTGGGGAAATTCGGGCAGCATGGGGGGAGGGGAGGTACAGGTATGGGCAGCGTGAACACTTTCGGCAACCAACATGCGCTTCCGCGTTTCTCTGATTGGCCGAGCGCCTTCCGCGTTTCTCTGATTGGCCGAGCGCGGCTCCCCCTTAAGCTCCAGGAGAGAGGAGAGAGGCTGAAAACCCGCAGTTCTTGCCCGACTGATGGGAGCCGAATCCTGGATCCGATTTTTCTGATGAATACCCCCAAAACATGGAGGTACATTATGTTGGATTATGTAATTGGTTTGTCATGACAAACTAATAAAAAATCGTGATTTACCCGGTGGCTACAACAACACATGTAGTCACTGTGTGTTGTTGTAGCCACCGGGTAAATCGCGATTTTTTATTAGTTTGTCATGACAAACCAATTACATAATCCAACATATGTGTAAAGGCACGACATATTCCAGTTAACGGTATATTTTTTTAATGATTCGTTACGGCGCAATCAATACTTCCATGCGTTCGGGACCTCCATGTTTTGGGGGTATTCATCAGAAAAATCGGATCCGGGATTCGGCTCCCATCAGTCGGGCAAGAACTGCGGGTTTTCAGCCTCTCTCCTCTCTCCTGGAGCTTAAGGGGGAGCTTAGTATTCCTGCCTCCGAGGAGCGCGTCGCGGCTCATGCTCATGCGCATGCGCGCGCTCGGCCAATCAGAGCAATTCAGAGCAACGCGGAAGGGCATGTTGGTTGCCTAAAGTGTTCACGTGTATGGGCAGGGTAATAGTAGAAAGACAATAATATAGGCAATAAAATTAGATCAGAATAGAAAAATATTAGAAAAATAAACAGTGAGGGCGGTCAGGTGGCGTAACGGAGATTGCGTTCGTCACCAACCCCGGAGCGGCTGGATTCGCCTGTTCGAATCCAACTCACAGCTCGGGGTTGTCACCAGCTTGGCTGGCCGTTCACACTAATACAATTGGCAGTATTAGAGGGTGGGAGAAGCTGGCGGGGTAGGTCCGGGTCGTTGTAAACAGCGACTCCTACAGTTCGGTCGGGGCGCCTGCTAATCGCGGATAGGATCTAAGTGGGATAGTGTGATCCTTCCACACGCTACGCCCTCTCAGGGAGGATCCGCGCTGCCAGGTGAAAAGAAGCGGTTGATTGGCTGGCCGTGTGTCGGAGGAAGCACGTGGTAGCCTCCACTCTCCCAGACCGACTGTGGGGGGTAAGTGCGCAGCGACCAGGAAGGGGATTGGGAATTGGCATAACGACTAACATTGGGATGGGAGAAAATCGGAGGAAAAAGGAGGGGGAAAAAGATCAATAAAAAAATTAAAAAATTAAAATAAACAGTGTAAACAATAAAATGCAATCTGAAGATATAAATATATAGTATACGTCTGTATTGTACGGAAGCCCTAAACGGCCGTACATTCATACATTTTATTTACTCCGTTTTCCCGTGATAACGAGTTCATTTAATTTTTTTCTTGCGATAACGGGATAATTTTCTCGAGATCTCGATAAAAACGAAACGATAGTCTAGTATATATTAGATCACTGCAGGAAACATCATTCAGTGTCGCATATCTCTTCAATCAAGGCCTGACACAGGCTGAAATAGCTTTATGCCTTGCTGTTACAGATATATACACATTAGTGTGCGTCATCTAAGAAGACGGTTAGCAAAAGCTTCAGCTTTACCGGTGGAGCAATCAAAGTGAGCTCTGAAATAGCACCTGGCTACAGGAGGCAACTCGAAACTGGCCCCCGTATGTCCAAACCCCCCCCACCCCCTCCAAATGTACAGTTTCCTCCCCCTCGTATGTATATTTTCTGTTAGGATCTCTGTTTAACAGTACTGTATATTTGCATATCTTGTATGTCACAAATGTACTGTGTATACCTGTATGTCATGTACCCCCCTGAAATAAATTAATCCGTTATCACGAGAAAACAGACTTTGTTTTGTCGAGATAACAAGATAAATGAATCGGTTATCACGTGAAAACGGACTTCGTTATGTCGAGATAACGAAATAATAAGTCGTTATCACGAGAAAACGGACTTTGTATATTATGTATTATGAATTGAAAATGGGGGAGCCTGATGTAAACAAGACAAATCAAGTCTCAAGATTTTATTATCATTTAAAATAACACAAGAGTTAGTCACATACACACCAGGGCATACAGTGAAATGCGGGTGGCCATGCCCGCTTTGATTGTGCAGTGATACTAATAAACTAATAAAATACACATAATAAACAGGTAAAAAAATATCTAGTGTGCTCTACCTAGAGGTGAAGTTTTTTTTCCTATATATAAGAGTGCTGTAATTTATAGTGTGCTCAACCTAATTTACCTAAGGGACGCATTACTGTACCCGCTGTTATTCTCTGGTTCTGCTAACCTCGTCATATTCTGGGGAGGATATTAGTATCGGCCTCATGGCTCATGTGTTTTAACCAATAAACCTTGTATCTTTTGTAACCTGGTTGTGCTGTTGAATCATTGACGGGCTTTGGCAAAAAGAGCAGCGTCCCCTGCTAATGAGCAGTGTCTCCTGCTCATAGTATAACTCACGTTTTTTATTACAATACTTTGGCTGGTGCTGCTGGGCATGTGATGTCTTGGGCTTCATCATCACAGAATGTCGCCAGCGCGTTATTGTCCTCGGCGCAGTGTCCACCGAATTCACCAAACCGGTTTAACGCATCAGCCACGTCCCACGCTGTAGTCTGCATGGTGAATTATCAGCACTGTCAAAACGCTGTTTATATCCATCAATAGCCATCAACTTAATGACGTCACTGCCGTGGCGGCCTGTCCTGACCAATAGCGCATCTTGAAAGGCGCGTTAATAAATTCGTTCGCTCATAAAATGTGTGCCATTCTAAATGTGTTTTAATGTTGTTTAATGACAATACGACCCGACTCGCGTTTTATGATGAAGGTTTCGAGTCAGTGCGACGCACGTACAGTAATAGACACCGGTGTTTGTCACAACTTAAGTTGCTATAACTTATAACGTTAAGATTAAGTGTTAACGTTGTTCTCTCTGCTATTAAGAAATAGCTATCCTTGTGTGTGTTTTCAACACCTCGTTTAATGCATGACACGCGCAGACAGACCAGCGTAAAGCCCCGTTTGTAGTCTTTAAGACACAATACTGTCGGACAATCTAACAATAATTAACTCATTTACAAGTTGTATTTAAGTTTAGCAAATAAGAAATCAGAGAAAGGAAATTTCAAAGCAGTCAAAAATGCAATATTTCTATTTTGACCTATTATCTGAAATGCGAGACATTTTCGCGATTTCTGAGGCATGTATCCTGCTGCACCAAGTCCGCCTAGACGATGCCGTCACATATGCCAATAACGTTCAGTTTTGTGGTATATAATCCCGAGTAATAAGAAAAATAAAGAATAATAATCAGGAAGTAATTTGCTTGCAGAAAGCTAGATGCCTTTGGGAAGTGTAGTTTTGAAAAGTTCCAACGCTCATTGAAAGCTCTGGATGTCCTCTTCTCAAAATGACTACATTCACCGAAGGCCGGTAATTCAAAATGGCC
The DNA here is from genome assembly GCF_963971535.1 of Notolepis coatsorum. Taxonomy (NCBI): domain Eukaryota; kingdom Metazoa; phylum Chordata; class Actinopteri; order Aulopiformes; family Paralepididae; genus Notolepis; species Notolepis coatsorum. The sequence goes on from NC_140169.1 coordinate 50,064,389, forward strand.
GATTTCCTAGACCACAACAACACATTTAAAAAACAAAAATCTCAGTAATAACACTTTAACCTATTGGTAAACACACGTATTGATGAAAATATACATTATAACTGTTGTGACATGGTTACGATGTTTATTCTTGAATACGTTTGGGGGGGAAAAAAACTATAATTATGTCAGACAGTCTGGAGAGCTTGATTTATGACGCAATGTCATTTGCGGTCCGGCCCCGGACCGCACGGGCAGAAGGGGTTAACCAATCTCTCCATTAACTGTGATAAAAAAATGTCATGGTGTAAACATTTTCAGAAGCTGAAACCTATTTTTTTAACTATTGCTTTTTTTTTTAAATATATATTCTTCACGTTTAGCCTGTTTAATTAACTAGGCCTACTTCTTTCCTCGCAGGACCAAAAGAAATAAAATAAAAATAATGTTTTCATCAAACCGTGATATTTCCTCAGATCTTTTGATCTCACCGCTGCGTCTCCGTGTGACTCTGACGAAGACAGATCATAAAGCCTCCTGTTCCACGACGGTCCGGACGCAGCCTGAAGCAGCCAGGGCAGCTGTGGAAGAGCCACTTAAAAATATATATATATATAAGTGCCTCTTCTTTCTCACGCAGCACAAAAGGCAAGCAAGTGCATCCAATCCTCTAACAGTCTAACCCCAAATAGACAACATGGTCGAACAAGAGAGGCGGTTTCCAGTCGAGTGCTGCAGGTTGCCTGAAGGCTCCCGAGTTCTAATCGGAGTTCTATTTTCTGAAAATCCGCCTAAAATACATACCTAAGTAAATGGAATATTGCTACCGGACCTCACGGGTGGAAGAGGTTTTAATACTACTATAGTAATAAGAAATAGGGTTCCCTGATCATATAATCTACTCTGCGTTGTGTTCTATAGCCCTAAATCTGGCAAACTGGGTTCTTCACACAGCTTGCCTCCTAATCAGGTCAGACCAGGTGCTAGGGCCCCCAAACTAGTTTGAGGGGGATTTCTACTCAATAGTTGGGTGTCATCTCCTGTAACCTATTGTTCTATTCAACTTGGTCAACAAAGCCATCTATTGAAATGTTAACCTCAGCCGGCTAGCAGCCCAGATTCTATTATGTTACTAAGTTCCGATGTGGGGGAGAAGACAAAGACTGTGTTTACTGTTAAGACTGTAATGCTAAATCACTCTGTCTCCAGACATAAATTATGTTTACCGTGGCAGAGGGCAAGGGACCTGACCCCCAAAGTAACTTCTATCAGAAATGTGTCTAGCATAGTTGTATATAAATTACAGAATGAATCTATCCTAGAGTGTGTGCGCTGGTCTTACAGAGTTACATTTCTCCCAGTAGCAGTTGACCTTGGGGAAATCAAGACTCACAACAATATTCCATAACCCATAACAGTTTGAGAATGGAATTATACCACACTACAAGTCTGTACATCTGATTAGCACTATTACTCAGTAGTACTCATTTATATATTTTATACCCAGTTTAATCAGCTGCTGTACATTGTATATCACTGTTGCACTTTACCGTTACATTTGCACTCTGGTTGGATGCCAAACCTCTTTTTGTGGTGCTGTATGACGACAATGCATTTTAATCTCTCTTTCTCTCTCTCTCTCCCCCCCCCCCCGCCCCCCCACACAGTCGATGTGGACCAGGACCTCGACCCGGAGTCCCAGGAGTACCTGGAGGCTCTGACCCAGGCCACCGCTGACCTGGAGTACTGCGTAAACCTGTGCAAGTCGCGGGTGATGATGGAGACTTGTTTCGACATCATAGCGGCGCCGGGGGGACGGCAGGAAGTGGAGGTGTGAGGACGGCAGGAAGTGGAGGTGTGAGGACGGCAGGAAGTGGAGGTGTGTGAGGACGGCAGGAAGTGGAGGTGTGAGGACGGCAGGAAGTGGAGGTGTGAGGACGGCAGGAAGTGGAGGTGTGAGGACGGCAGGAAGTGGAGGTGTGAGGACAGCAGGAAGTGGAGGTGTGAGGACGGCAGGACGTGGAGGTGTGAGGACGGCAGGAAGTGGAGGTGTGAGACCGAGTGAGAGACACGGACAATGAAGAAAAAAGGGACAGGAAGGAAAATGTGGGATCGTCGGGGACCCCGAGACGTGTGCTTCCTCCTCGAGAGTCTGGACGCCGGGAGATACAGGAAAATGAAAATCTATTAGTCATAATATCTCCCTGAACCTCTCTCTCTTTGGTCCGCGGGTCGGGGAAGCGGTCTGTCTCGCCGCCTCAGTTGCCAAACCCTCGTCCAGAAGACTCTTTACTCGGGAGAGGTTCTTTTGTCAGGATGGACCGGAGGACTTGTACCACAACAAGAGGAGAACTTGTACCACAACAAGAGGAGAACTTGTACCACAACAAGAGGAGAACTTGTACCACAACAAGAGGAGAACTTGTACCACAACAAGAGGAGAACTTGTACCACAACAAGAGGAGAACTTGTACCACAACAAGAGGAGAACTTGTACCACAACAAGAGGAGAACTTGTACCACAACAAGAGGAGAACTTGTACCACAACAAGAGGAGGACTTGTACTACAACAAGAGGAGAACTTGTACCACAACAAGAGGAGAACTTGTACCACAACAAGAGGAGAACTTGTACCACAACAAGAGGAGGACTTGTACCACAACAAGAGGAGGAGAACTTTGATGCCCGGGTACATCTCGGCATGGGGAAGCTTTTCCTAAATTACTTCCATCATCGAAAATGCCTTGATTGATTAATGAAAACATTCTTGACAAATGCTTTCGCTTTCGTCCGTCTTGCGCCGGTCCAAAAATGTCACCTCTAGCGGCACAATACGAATGCCCCCGGCCGTTCCTCTTAATCATGGCGCCAGTTCAGAGAAAAACCCACAAAATAGAACCGGAGTCCTATTCCATTATTCCTAGCTGCAGTATTCAGGCGACCGGGCCTGCTTTGAACACTCTAATTTTTTCAAAGTAAACGCTTCGGAACCCGCGGGACACTCAGTTAAGAGCATCAAGGGACCACCAAGAGGCAGGGGCTGAGACAGGCGGCGACTCGCCTTGCGGCGGACCGCCAGCTCGATCCCGAAATCCAACTACAAGCTTTTTAACTGCAGCAACTTTAAGATACGCTATTGGAGCTGGAATTACCGCGGCTGCTGGCACCAGACTTGCCCTCCAATGGATCCTCGTTAAAGGATTTAAAGTGTACTCATTCCAATTACAGGGCCTCGAAAGAGTCCTGTATTGTTATTTTTCGTCACTACCTCCCCGAGTCGGGAGTGGGTAATTTGCGCGCCTGCTGCCTTCCTTGGATGTGGTAGCCGATTCTCATGCTGCCTCTCCGGAACCGAACCTTGATTCCCTGTTACCCGTGGTCACCATGGTAGACACGTAAGGTACCATCGAAAGTTGATAGGGCAGACATTCGAAAGAGACGTCACCGCCACGAGGGCCAACGATCGGCTAACTGTTATCCAGAGTCACCAGAGGGACCGGGGCCGGCCCGGAGGCGCGACCCTGCATAGGTTTTGGGTCTGATAAATGCACGCATCCCTGCAAGGGTCAGCGCTCGTTTGCATGTATTAGCTCTAGAATTGCCACAGTTATCCAAGTAACAGGTGAACGTCCAAAGGAACAATAACTGATTTAATGAGCCATTCGCAGTTTCACTGTATTGGCCATGTGTACTTAGACTTGCATGGCTTAATCTTTGAGACAAGCATATGCTACTGGCAGGATCAACCAGGTAGCCTCCGATCCGAACGCGGAACCCGGCCTACGGCACCCGGGGACGCCTTCGTGAGACGTGACCCGATAAGCAAGGCGCTGCGCGCCTTCGTCGCGGCGATCTTGCCCCGAATATCACACGTGCACTGTTATCACTGCACAAACAACCCTGCTGAAAGTCGCACTGTCGGCACGTGTGACCGAGGCTTCATCGGGCTTACGGCTGGGGCGGCAGCGCTCAAAACAACTCTTTGTACAGGACTAGGAGGTACCTCCAACCGAGGTGGGCCCGCGCGGAACCCTGCCTACGGCACCCGGGGACGCCGTGCCCCAAGAGGCGAGGCGATGCACCGTCGCTCCGGCAGTCTTGCCTCGCTGACCACACATGCACTGTTATCACTGCACAAACAACCCTGCTGCAAGTCGCACTGTCCACACATGTGATCAAGAGACTGCACTGCCTTCGGCTAGGGCCACAGCGCTCAACGCGACCATTTGTACGGGAATAGGAGGTAGAATACGGAGTTTGGGGGAGGATTCGTGAAAATGTGTTTACCTGAGGCCGGGCGGAACCGGGAGTTGCATTGAAACGAAGTCGATCCGACCACCCTGGACCACTTTCCCCCAAACGGGACCGAAATACAAAGTTTTTGACTTTTTTGTAAAAAAAAAAGTATTTTTATGAAAAAAACTAAAAAAAAAAAAAAAAAAAACGTATTAAAAAACGTTTATACGTTTTTTAAATTTTCCGAGACCTCCATGATTTGGGGTTCTTCGTCGAAAAAATCAGATCCGAGATGAGGCTCCCGTCAGTCGGGCACGAAATGCGGGTTTTCAGCCTCTCTCCAGGCCTCTGGAGCTCACCGGAGGCCACTGTCATACTATAGGGATGGAACCTGTCTGTCAGTACCCCCCTGCGCATGACATAGCGGACAAAGGCCGATTTTCGAGGGCCGTGGGGGAGAGTTCCCCCCAGGAGCGACTTTTTTTCGTTTGGCCATGTCCGGTTTTTTCTTGCGCGATTTTGCGCGCCGCGTGGGAGCAAATTCGAGACACATATCCGGTTGCGAAAAGGTGTCCCACGGTCTCCTCTATGGCCGGAAATATTTTCACGCGGAACGGAATCACGCGGCGCCCGTGGGACACTTTGCCGTTTCGGCGAGTTTATTTAACGCTTTCGGCTTTCCTTTTCTAAGCGTTTTCGGGGCTACATGTGAATGGGGAATAGTTGCGGCAGGCCGAGATGTACCCACGGTAGAAATCTCGCGTGGATCCTATAATAGGCTCACTATATACAGCGTTTTCAGAATCACGCGAAACGGTCGGGGTCGCGAACCGACCTTTTCCCCTCCTTTTGCGGGAAGTGATTTAGGAAAAGATTCCCCACGCCGAGAGGTACCAGTGGATTTAATCTCGCGGGGATTGGGGGAATAGTTTTCCCGTGGGAGCCGTCCCAAAATCGGCGAGTTTATTCCACGCAGTCCCGATTCTAAGCATTTTCGAAAAAGCCTGGACACAACAAGAGGAGAACTTGTACCACAACAACAAGAGGGGGAGAGGGCCTGGACAAAACAAGAGGGGGAGAGGGCCTGGACAAAACAAGAGGGGGAGAGGGCCTGGACAAAACAAGAGGGGGAGAGGGCCTGGACAAAACAAGAGGGGGAGAGGGCCTGGACACAACAAACTCCAAGTGCCTTTATCTGTTCCATCCATCCGAGGGTTGTTGTCTTTTCTTTTACTTGATGCTATAGTCTTAAAAAAAACAGCTTAACCAAGCAAATGTTTAATATATTCCCCCTAATGAGGGGGAAGAAGCGTAATTTTGTATTGTGTGATGTCGTGTACACACAGTGTATTTATATGATGAAAAAAATGTGTACAAAGTATCTTTTCAGGTATGGAAAAGAGGAAAACTTAAGAATTTAAAAGGAGAGAAAAGCAATAGTTAAATTGCTAATGTTTGCCTTTGGTGATGTTTCCAGAATGACCTGGGGGTTCAGAGGTCAGTGACCTGGGGGTTCAGAGGGGTCAGTGTTTCTCAACTGGTGGGTCGCGACCCAAAAGTGGGTCGCGGGGCCATTTTGAGTGGGCCGTGGATGTGTGTAAAAATAAAAAATAAAAAAGTGGCTTCTCAGCTCTGGTCCAGCTGAAGACAAAGCAGAGGAACAGATTGGACATTGAGCATGACCTCAGAGTTGCTTTGTCTACCATCACCCCAGACTTTGAGACTCTTGTCAGGAGCAAACAACATCCCCAGTTAACCCCTTAGTTCCCTGGGATGTTAAGCTAAGAAGTCTGCTAAGAAGGATATATTATTTATTATTATTATTATTATTATTATTATTATTATTATTATTATTATTATTATTATTATTATTATTATTATTATTATTATTATTATTATTATTATTATTATTATTATTATTATTATTATTATTATTATTTTATTTCATTGTGTTTTTAGCCCTTAGTTGCACTTTTGTTGCAACCCCAGTTATCCCATTAGTTCCCCCAAACGTAGGTCTGTTATGTTAAGCTAAGAAATCGGCTAAGAAGCATATTATTTATTATTATTTTATTTCATTGGGTTTTTAGCAATAGTTGCACTTTTGTTGCACTTTTTTGTGTTTATTTCATGTTTTGAAAGATTGCGTATTACTGCATTTTTTTTTTTTTACATAAATCATAGTGGTTAAAAATGTTGGGTCGCGACTTCATGACTAAGGAAAATGTTGGGTCCCGAGGCGAGACCAGTTGAGAACCACTGATCTAGACTCATAGGCTTCCTCTTCCTCTTGGATTTGAATGGATATTAAGGCACAAGAGAAGCGTGACCTGTCCTGCATGATGCCTGTGGTGGTTGTCAGGTTAGATTTTTGTCTCTAAATGGACATGTGCTTTTCAGAAATAAGATCATCCCGTACAGAAGTACACTCTTATAGTCTCATACAGTTTCCCGTCACACTGCCCGAGAGACGCTTGCCCTGTAGGGCTGTTCTGAGGTCCCCCTGACTCTCTGACTGCACAGACGATAATCCACCCTAGAATATGATGATTCATTCCAACCTTTATTTAAACTCGTGGGACATTGAGGTTTCCCTCGTTTACAGTGACGTCGAGTGTACTAAAACTAAAAGAGATATAATAACACAAAGATAAAACAAAGATAAAAACAAGTATTCAGCGGGATAAAATCTAGTTAAAATAAGATAAAAACGGATTAAGGGCAATTACAAAATGACGTACAATGGTTATTGATCGAAGCCATGCATTGTCCAAAGGTTGGAAGAATATGGAGCAGTTTGATATCGTTCAGAATTCCAATCCAACATCGCTGTAACGTACAGTAAGGGGGTTTCTCAACAACAAGAGCTTTGAAAATAAACAAATACCGATGTTTATTGCGCCTCTCTCCTCTCTGTGTCTAGAGGTACTAGGACTGCTGACACCCTGGGCCTGGTCATGAAATCATGGCTCATGTTTAAAGCCATATAATTTTAACTGTTTACTATTTTTAAAACCTTTTTTTCCCCATGATTAACAGTAATAGCATAATCTCAATATCTCTCTCAACAGATTACTCATATTTCGGAATTATAACCACTCAAATCTGTGTTTGTTTGATACAACGTTTATTTTCATCGAAAAAAACGGATAAATGTTTCTTTTTACCATATTTCTCATATTCTTTTTACCAACATTACTCGACGAAATATCTCGACGAAATACCTCTGAATACGAATAAAAAAAAATATTAAAGATTCGATGACTAGTTCGGCCAGAAACGGCTTTGAGGCGAAACGTTACTAAGCGCTCAACTGACCTAAATGTGCTGCGGGCGGTTCCAAGTGTTTCTGCGGCAGGAATCTTGGGCTCTGCTCGCTGGTGGGAGGAGAACCAGACCTGCTCCGTGCAGGACACTTCCTCGTTGGCGTGCGCCGGCTATGGGGGGCTTGTGTTTCGGCGTGTGGCGCGCTGTGGACTGCGCGGTCCGGTTCGCCTCTGGTTCTGTCTTAGAAAATCCACTAGCTCAACCCCCATATATAATTATTTGCCAATGAACCATCTCCAAAAGGTGTCACTCGATGACATCACAGGTTAATGAACCATCTCCAAAAGGTGCCACTCGATGACATCACAGGTTAATGAACCATCTCCAAAAGGTGTCACTCGATGACGTCACAGGTTAATGAACCATCTCCAAAAGGTGCCACTCGATGACATCACAGGTTAATGAACCATCTCCAAAAGGTGTCATTCGATGACATCACATGTTCTAGTCTCTGATTTCCTGCTCAGGAAGACAGTTGTCTGTGTTTATAGATACTTGACTTAATCGTGTCCAACAATCAAAACAGCACATAGCACACAATGTCAATTCAGTTTTAGGGTGGATTTTCCCTTTAAATCGTTGCCCCCCAGTCACAACAATGCAGGCGCATGGAATCACGCAAGAGATTAAGCGTCATACGTTATATTTATGATTGGAATTGAGCCCGTTTTGGATATTGTATTCATGTTGAATCTGAAGCTTGTTATGCCATGGCATTTAATTATATCGCTTTTCTGTGGTAAATATATTGCAGGCTCTCTCTCTCTCGTTACCAGGGTACCTATAATATATAGATATGAATCCTTAGGCACACATTCAAATGAAATCAAATTATAATAATAATCAGGGCTGTACCGAATAGTTTGAAGCTTCATTCATAACGTTGACATTCAAATTATAAATCAACATTATAATTATATATTTTTTTATTTATTTCTTTTGTCTATTCATTCTGTTTAAACCAAGGGGGTTTTTCTTCACAGTTGCAGATAAAGATTAGGCTTTAATAAAACATTTATCATAAATGATGTAGCCCGTCTGCATCCGCTCGGCGCTCCATCAAGACGTCACCATCACTTTCGTACCAACCGTGCCCTTATTGGATTATTTATGTTGACGAAACTGACAAGTTATATTCATTAAAGAACGTTAATTTAATACAAAAAAAACGAATTTGTTCAGATTAATCACTTTATTCAAATTGAGGATTTTGTTTGAGGATTATTATATATTTTTTTATGATTTCATAAAATATGTCATTCAAAGCTTTGTTTTAAAACTTCAATAGAAGCTTTGAATGTAAACATTATTACATTTGGTACAGCCCTAATAATAATAATAATAAAGCACAAATGTTATTTGGCCTAAGTCTATTTGATATTCAAGGTTTGTAAGTAAGAACCAGAGGTGGGGTGCTGACAGAGCAGTGTGATGTCACCGGCCCAGTTTACACTATGCATACAAACTCACCTCCACGTGTGAGCTATTCACCTATTGCAAATGTTCTTTTTTAAATACAACTGTATACAGACATTCACTGTTTAGCTACTGTAGATACTGCTCTCACGGTGTCTCACACCGTCTCCTCTAGCGCTGAATGGTTATCTCCAGTGGGAAAGGTCGCTCTCATGTTAAACTTGCACGAGCTCACACGTCCGCCATAACGACGATGCAAGTGTTGTGTAACTTTGCTTGAGAGTGTAGCGTGTTTCTAAATAAAAATGTTAACCGGTGCCGCGTTACGTACTTAGTTTGAGAGTGTAGCGTTCTAAATTAGTCGGAGCATTAATAATCATTCATCTTCTCTCACTCATCCGTTGCCTGTGTTGAATTCATTAACCTTTTAAGCAAATGATCTTTGGAACACCTCTCTTTTGTCCTTCTTAAGAGGCATTCTTCTCAGGCCCTTTTTCCAAGACGCTGCATGTGGAATTTTGTTCCTTTTTTATTATTACATTATGCACTTGTGTGCTTTCCTACGGCTATGTGTGGTTTTACCAGAATAGAGATGAAAAAAGTTTTGCCAAACACATTTTTAAAGCAATGTTGATCTGGTAACACAAGACCTTTAATATATAATAAATAATTTTTATTGTATTCGGTTTTATACTGTACAGTTTTATAATTATTTGTAAAGAGTCTGAAAAAATAATGAACGTGTACAGTGTCATGGTTTGCCTCGTCTCATACATGTTAATAAAGGACATGATCTTCTTGCTTCAGTTAAACATGGGTATGGACGTTTTTCTAGTTTTTTTATTACTTTATTTTTTACTTAAACAACCCTCAATATTGATCTGACTTTCACAACAAGTGTCAACATTCATCATAACAAACACATTTAAGATAAGATATTCCTTTATTGATTCCTTTATATACTGATATATATATATATATATGCAGTAAATATAAATATATATACAGTATATACAGCACTATTGTACATGCTATCATACATATGGGTAGACTATAGTATGAGGTAAGTATTTATGAATATTATGATTACTATGATTACAGTAGGTAGACACAAATATTGTTGCAGTGATTAGTAACAGAGATGCTGACCAAACCACCCGCTAAATGCTCAAAATCTACCATTACTATGGTGCCGTCGGGGTGGGTGTGTGTGTGTGTGTGTGTACATTTGACTATAGGCTACTCTTTTTGTCATGGAGTAGGCTAATTAGCTTTAACAATCCTGATTCCTGAGCCTATTTTATTCAAAAGGAAAATATTGATTTACATGTATACAGTATATAATCCTTCTTCACATCAAGAAAATACGGCAAAGCGTATCTGCTCTTGACGAGATTTCTCATATTTTTTAAAAAGCACACAGTCCGAGTGTCTATTGAACTGTATTGTTATGTATGTTATTGTTCTAGCAGAGGGATTGCACATTCCATAATTTGTTTCCTCAGTTTTTGGTTATTCTTACTGGTGTAGAATGTTATTGTTAGGTGGTTGCACAATTTGAAAGTGTCGTATATTCTATGTACATTTCTAAGGATTATTCACAGTGCATTGAGGTTGCTAACTGGAGGGAAGAAAGACAGAATGATAGAATGGTCCCCCTCTGGCGTAGCCAGCAAGGAATAAACGTGCAGCCAGACAACAACGTTTCTAATTCAAATTCAGATGATTTATTGCCGGGGGCCAAAGGTGAATAAAAGGTTGTTTACATACAGGGATGATTTCATATTATGATTATGATTATGATATTATGATTTCATATTATTCATATGATTTCAATCGTCAAATTTGCTGACGACACAGTGGTGGTGGGCCTGATCTCTGCCAACGACGAGAGGGCCTACCTGGAAGAGGTCAAGGTCCTGGCGGGATGGTGCCAGGAAAACAGCCTCTCCCTGAACGTCAGCAAAACAAAGGAGATGATTGTGGACTTCAGGAGGTCGGGGGTCAAGGACTACAGCCCCCTCAGCATCGACGGGGCACCGGTTGAGAGAGTCAACAGCTTTAAGTACCTCGGAGCCTACATATCCGAGGACTTGACATGGACCACACACATTAACAGTGTTGTGAAGAAGGCACGACAACGCCTCTACTTCCTCAGGCGCCTAAGGAAGTTCCAAGTCAGCCAGAAGATCCTTAAGAACTTCTACTCATGTACAATAGAGAGCATCTTGACCGGCAACATCACCTCCTGGTTTGGGAATAGCACTGCACAAGACCAAAGCAGACTACAAAGAGTGACACGTTCAGCCGAACGCACAATTGGAGGGGGGCTCCCCACCCTCCAGAACATTTACTACAAGCGTTGCAAGGGCAAGGCTAAGAGAATCATTAAAGACTCCAGTCACCCGAACAACTGCCTCTTTGAACTGCTGCCGTCAGGCAAGCGATACAGGAGTCTCAAGGCGAGCACAGAAAGACTCAGAAGAAGCTTCTATCCCCAGGCCATCAGGCTGCTAAACGAACAATGAATGAACACTACACAACAACAACCACCAAACGCACATAGCACACACATCCACACGCACACACTCACTTTAAACAAACACACTGTAGCACCCACTCCACACACTTATAGCACACACCCACTTTAAACAAACACACTGTAGCACCCACTCCCCACACTTTATATTTATGGATGAAGGATTGCACTACAACTCGTACACCTTACTGTAAATTGTACCTAAAATTGTACCTCATCCCATTTCTGCTTTGCACTAGATAGTACTGTACATTAGTACACTGCATAGTATTGTGTATTGTATATTATATGGTAACTCAGAACATTGTACATATGTCTATACCGAACACTGTGACCTCATTTTCTTCTTCTAAATTCATGCTATGTTATGTTATTATGTTATTTGATACTATCTTGTCTAGCACAGTCTCTGGAGCGTAACAGTAAGAAGCATTTTGTATGAAAGTATTCTGTACTTCTGTATGACAACTATTAAAGAACTTGAACTTGAACTTGATATTAAAACAGGCTGTACAAAGGATTGTTGAGGTGTGTATCATTAGGGCCCATTCACAGTGGCTTTCTCACATCAAACAAGTTCAGTACATACAACAATAGTCCTGTTACAAGACTAATGTAATTAATGTAAGAATGTTGTTGAGGGAGGAGAAGGTGATGGTAGTGATGAAGAGGTTGGTGATGTAGGTGTCAGGGATGTTGATGACAATGCTGGAGTTGATGTCTGCACTGAACGAGTTGTTGAACGCGGTTCGGTTCAGTATGGTGCGCTCTGTTTGTATAGCAAACTCCCCGTCGAGCACATTCGCGTTGAGGTGACGTTGCGGGTTTCGTTTGCATTCAGAGTTACCCAGGAGTCTCTCGCCTCGTCGGAGATCAGGACATCAACCGTTTCCAGGATATTCTATGGATTGTTTATTAACACAGTTAAACAGAAGTAAAAACAATACATAATAAGTTATAACCATTGTGAAGGAGAAGTTAGAAGAAAGTTAGAGTGAAAGGGTTAACCGTCTGTAATGTGGTAGTGAAAGGGTTAACCCGCTGTTGCATGGCAGTGAAAGGGTTAACCCGCTGTTGCGTGGCAGTGAAAGGGTTAACCCGCTGTTGCGTGACAGTGAAAGGGTTAACCTGCTGTTGCATGGCAGTGAAATGGTTAACCCGCTGTTGCGTGGCAGTGAAAGGGTTAACCCGCTGTTGCGTGGCAGTGAAAGGGTTAACCCGCTGTTGCGTGGCAGTGAAAGGGTTAACCCGCTGTTGTGTGACAGTGAAAGGGTTAACCCGCTGTTGCGTGACAGTGAAAGGGTTAACCCGCTGTAGTGTGGTAGTGAAAGGGTTAACCGTCTGTAATGTGGTAGTGAAAGGGTTAACCTGCTGTAGTGTGGTAGTGAAAGGGTTAACCCACTGTTGCGTGGCAGTGAAAGGGTTAACCCGCTGTCGCGTGGCAGTGAAAGGGTTAACCCGCTGTCCAGTGGCAGTGAAAGGGTTAACCCGCTGTAGTGTGGTAGTGAAAGGGTTAACCTTCTGTAGTGTGGTAGTGAAAGGTTAACCTGCTGCCGTGTGGCAGTGAAAGGGTTAACCCGCTGTCGCATGGCAGTGAAAGGGTTAACCCGCTGTTGCGTGACAGTGAAAGGGTTAACCCGCTGTTGTATGGCAGTGAAAGGGTTAACCCGCTGTAGTGTGGCAGTGAAAGGGTTAACAGGCTGCCACGTGGCAGTGAACGGGTTAACCCGCTGTCACGTGGCAGTGAAAGGGTTAACCCGCTGTTGCATGGCAGTGAAAGGGTTAACCCGCTGTTGCGTGGCAGTGAAAGGGTTAACCCGCTGTTGCGTGGCAGTGAAAGGGTTAACCCGCTGTCGCGTGGCAGTGAAAGGGTTAACCCGCTGTTGCGTGACAGTGAAAGGGTTAACCCGCTGTAGTGTGGTAGTGAAAGGGTTAACATGCTGTCGTGTGGTAGTGAAAGGGTTAACCCACTGTTGCGTGGCAGTGAAAGGGTTAACCCGCTGTCGTGTGGCAGTGAAAGGGTTAACCCGCTGTCCAGTGGCAGTGAAAGGGTTAACCCGCTGTAGTGTGGTAGTGAAAGGGTTAACCTTCTGTAGTGTGGTAGTGAAAGGTTAACCTGCTGTCGTGTGGTAGTGAAAGGGTTAACCTGCTGTCATGTGGTAGTAAAAGGTTACCGGTTCGATTGCCGCTCCTCCCGGGCAGCGTGTCCAAGTGTCCTTGAGCAAGACACTTAACCCCTAATTGCTCCCGATGAGCAGGTTGGCACCTTGCATGGTCGCCTCCGCCGTCGGTGTGTGAACGTCTGAGGGAATGGGTCAAATGTGAGGAACATATTGTAAAGCGCTATATAAATGCAGCCATTTACGTATATATTACATATATACCTGTATGTCATGCTAACGCTGTGGCGTCCTTGACGAAGACGGACAGGAGCACTTGGATTGGTCCCCTGGCGCGGCTCACGTTGCGCCTGTCTGCTCCCGGCTGCCCTTGGGGGGGAAAGACGATGGGATGGGTTAATCACAGAGACGAATCGCATACATGCATCGCATGCATGCCGATTAATGACCTCTGAGCAGGTCCTAAATTATTATTATTTATGTATGTCCCTATATGTCATACATGTCATGATGAATTGAAAATGGGGGACCCTGATGCAATCTGTTAATCAAGTTTTCAATCAATCAATCAATCAATCAATCAATCAATCAAGTTATTTTTTAGGCACTCTTCGAAGTTAGTTAAGGTTAGAGTTTGTCTTAGAGCGTGACGGCAAGTTCTTTCGACGGTGCACTCTTTCAAAGTTGGTTAAGGTTAGAGTTTGTCTTAGAGCAGGGCGATAGAACGCCAGCCAGGTAGTTTGCAGGCTGTTTGACGTGGAAATGGGCAAAGACACAGCTCGTCACGGATTGGGCAAACGCGTCAGTGGCCAATCAGCGAGCGTCAAGTCAGTGCCAATCAGAGAGCGTCAGTCAGTGCCAATCAGAGAGCGTCTCCGACCGAGAAATGCGGCTAGGTTTCGTAATCACGCGCCATTTACACACACACACACACGCACGTGTGGGGGACCCCGATGTAAACAAGACCAAAGTCTGTCTCTGGTCTACATCCCCTTAACAATTTTATGTATTGAGCTGTACTGTACTGTACCCATCCTGCAATCTGTTAATAAAGTTGTTTTCAATCAATCACTCAATAAACCAAATATTTTTTTTTTTAACAAAAAGGGCGGGAAAAAATAAGGCACATTAAACAGAGCCCAGCCTATCAGATTTTCAATTTTTTTTTTTGTCTGTTTCCTTTAACCCAATGTACCAAAACATGTACTTTGACAAAGTGAGTGATGGAGAGAGAGATACATACTCACTCACCATATGTTCCAGTTCCACCACTCTGTCTGAAGACCACCACTTGAATCCACAGCCACAGGTTTAATGATGTTGGGTAAAACTACTGCTGCTGCTGGCTGAAACAACATCACACAACAACATGTACCAAATGTAATCAATAGTAGCCTATCTATCAATTGTACATGCAGCATTTATGTCTGGAATGGACTAGTAATGACAGACAGACAGACAGACAGACAGACAGACAGACAGACAGACAGACAGACAGACAGACAGACAGTGTGTGTGTGTGTGTGTGTGTGTGTGTGGGACTAATGAATGGGACCATGTGCTGCTCAGTCATCACATCAGTAATACTACTAAACACATCTAACTACACAACAAAACGTGTTCATATCTCCTAAATAATTATCTGCAATCATAGGAGGACAAAAGTTTAGCCAAAATGACACCGAAAGGCACAAGATGCAACAGATGTAGACTGGATGGATTAGCTGCTGCTGCTGCTGCTGGCTGAGAACACCAGCAGGTTCTTCTTGAGGGAGGGAGCCTGCAGGTACATTTCACTTCCTATCATGACCTCACTTCCTGTCTCATCCTGCTGCTGCTGGGATTCTTCTTAAAGAAATGCAGAAACACAATATATTGCTTAGAAAAGACTTCTACTTGAACTTAAAGAAGTGGATACAGAAGTGGATTCCATGTTTAAATACAGAAGTGGATTCCATGTTTAAATACAGAAGTGGATTCATGTTTAAATACAGATCAGGCTCTTTTGGTCTGTTCTGTTCTTGAAGCAGGAAGCACAACACAACACGGTTTGACACAAGTATCCATTTATTAAACACAATAGACATCCTAATATCAGATTAACATTTCTTTTGGAGTAAAAACGCCGACATTCCAGTGTGAGAACAGTTAACCTGCTACAAAGGTCACGACCAGAGCTCCGACGGAGGGATCGTTTCCGTGCTCTTCATAACTCCTGTTGATACTTGATCAAGAAACGACCTCTTCTCCATAATTGTAATTTATTTCTCATAACAGAGGATGAAACTCTTAAGTCACCTAGTTCATTTGAAACGGTTAGAATCTTAAAGCTGCTATAGATAAAATGTGTCCTACAGTATGTAGACTATTCTTTTTTTCTTTAATAATACATCCACAGAGCTTTTATAAAATATCGCTTTCCCCCCTCAAATAATTATTGATTCGTGAATTTTTATCATTTAACTGGAAAATCCATGTTTCAATATACATTTTTTTTTAAAAAGATCCCGTCCTCAGAGACGTTCTGGAGACAGAGAAGAACTTTAGTATTATTCCCGAATGATGTTTTAACCACCGAGTGTCTCTGATCAGATAGAAGTGTTGTTTATACTGGAGCTCAAACAAAACAACAACACACATCAATATGGCCACAAGGTGGCTCCAAAAGACTGAACAAGCTCCGGTCTGGTGTCACCGGTGAACCTCTGCACGGCATCAGAGACACGCGGCCTGCCTGCCTGCCGCTCTGTACCTACTGAGAAACACAAGAGTTCTCATATACAGGGGCGTACCTCCCGCGGGGGACATTGGAATGTGTCCCCCGCATTTTTTCAGAATGCAGTTATGTCCCCCCCCCCTTCTGACTACCTGTCCTATTATTATGCAAAGAGGAGTAGATGGGGGTCGCATTCTTGCCCTTGCTTAGAGCTAAACCAGCAGCAGTGACGACACCAGCAGTGTGTGTGTGTGTGTGTGTGTGTGTGTGTGTGTGTGTGTGCAGTGGTGCGTTCCTGAAATCAACTGGGATTGCACTCGCTATTTGCATATCAATAGCGCCGGTCGTCAGGTGTGTTAAATACGACCGGCGCTATTGATATGCAAATAGCGAGTACTTATCTGGGCTTGCACTTAGTGCACCCCCGTCCCATGAACAGTGATGTACCTGAACGTGTTCAATGAACGATCGTTCATGAACGCGTTCGTATTTTGGGCGAACGTGAACTGAACGTACTGATTATCCGCTAAATGAACGTAATTGAGAACGCGTTCATTCTCAGCGCTGTGTAACGGAGTTCAAAAGTGCGTTCATTCTCAGCACTCTGTTATAACGGCGTTCAAAGATGTGCCAGATTTCATATGTATTTCAGCCGAAAACCCAGTTAAAATACACCGTAAACAGGCTTTAAAATTATGTGGAAAACCAACCGATCTGGCAACGCGCCTCTACACCCCCTGCTACGTCATCAGACTCATCACAACAACAGCTGAATCTGCGTCTGCGAGCAGAAGCTGACGTCGGTGCTTGGGGATTTTAAATAGTTTAACGTTAAAGTCAGTACTGACTCAGACGGAAACAATCTAACGTTTGTCTGTAAACTTTGTCCACCCGGTTTGAAAAAGCAAGTCCCCACATCGACACGACGACGTCGACAGCAACATTGAGAATATGCAAACGTCCTGTTTTAGTTTTCATAATAAAGACAATTCAAGCAAAGTTGTTCCTCATGTTTTTGAAAATATACTGTAGAGATGAAAGCTGCAGTGTGGACTGAATGCGCGGTGGCAAAGCGTTATGGAAATGCCAGTATTCTGATTGCTGTCTGTGTGGTTCAATATTTTTTACAAATAATAGTTTGCAGCAACGTATTGAAAAAAGAACTGGGCCGTTCAATATCTCCTTTAAATATGTTCGAAATGTCAAACAGACCTGGGTACCTACAGGCTACAGTCTATCACTACTTTTGGGAATCTAAGTGTTTATCCAGGTTCTGGGGCCAAGTGATTGATTGATTGAACACTTTATTAACATATTGCAGAATGGGTACAGTATAGTACAGCTCAGTCATGAATTGAAAATGGGGGACCCTGATGTAAACAAGACGAAAGTCTTTCTCTGGTCTGCATCCCCTTAACAATTGTATGTATTGAGCTGTACTGTATCAGGGTCCCCCATTTTCAATTAATCAGGACATACATGACATACAGATAGACAGTACTGCTACATCTATACATTTATGACATACAATGCAAATACAGTACTGTTTGTGATACAAAAAAGATACAAAAAATGCGGTATTGCACCCCTGGTATTTAAAAAAAAAACTAGGTAGAGAGGGGGGGGGGGGCCCCCCTAACCCCCCCCAGCGACGTCACTCGCCACGCCACAAATCTGTCCCCCGCACACCTGGAGAGAGAGTTACGCCACTGCTCATATACTACTACAGAGGAAATGATTACAAAAAAATAAGAATAGAGACAAGGGGGGGGGGGGGGGGGGGGGGGGTTCTAACTGGAGGGTCATTGATTGATTGATTGATTGATTGATTGATTGATTGATTGATTGATTGATTGATTGAAAACGTTATTAACAGATTGCAGAATGGGTACAATACAGTACATCTCAATACACACAATTGTTAAGTGGATGCAGACCAGAGAAAGACTTTCGTCTTGTTTACACCAGGGTCCCCCATTTTAATAAAGATCTACTGTCTGCAGCACTATTACTCTGTAGTAGCTACTCATTTATATATTTTATACCCAGTTTAATCAGCTGCTGTACATTGTATATCACTGTTGCACTTTACTGCTACTTTTGCACTCTGGTTGGATGCCAAACCTCTTTTTGTGGTGCTGTATGACGACAATGCATTTGAATCTCTCTCTCTCTCTCTCTCTCTCTCTCTCTCTCTCTCTCTCTCTCTCTCTCTCTCTCTCTCTCTCTCTCTCTCTCTCTCTCTCTCTCTCTCTCTCTCTCTCTCTCTCTCTCTCTTTATCTCCCTCTCTCTCTCCTCTCCCTCTCTCTCCCTCTCTCTCTCCCTCTCTCCCCCTCTCTCTCCCTCTCTCCCCCTCTGTCCTCTCTCCCCCTCTCCCCCTCTCTCCCTCTCTCTCCCTCTCTCTCCCTCTCTCTCTCCCTCTCTCCCCCTCTCTCTCCCTCTCCCTCTCTCCCCCTCTCTCCCTCTCCCTCTCTCCCCCTCTCTCTCTCTCTCTCTCTCCGTCAGGGTCTCCTCTACTTTAACGCCAGGCTCAGGATGCTGGAGAAGCGGCAGCATGCCTCTATAGACTACGCCCCCAAAGTCAAAAACTGAGAAGAAAACTGCTTCAACGATCCTGCAGCTTTTGTTCCTATACATAGTTCACTCACATCTTCTATAATACTATATAACTCCCTTCTCAATGTGTGAATAATGTGCAACATCTCTCCTTAACCCGTTCACTACCACACTACCAAAGGGTTAACCCTTTCACTGGTTAACCCGTCTGTAGTGTGGTAGTGAAAGGGTTAACCTTCTGGAGTGTGGTAGTGAAAGGGTTAACCTTCTGTAGTGTGGTAGTGAAAGGGTTAACCTTCTGTGTAGTGTGGTAGTGAAAGGGTTAACCTTCCGTAGTCTGGTAGTGAAAGGGTTAAGCTGAATAACAGCAGGGTGTGCTCGGCGATCGGTGGAACAGCTCCTAGGACACGATGGTGATTTTTACTGGGTACATTATTCAGAGCTGTGAGCCCTACCTACATGTAATCTTGGGCAGCAGCGTGAAAGACATAAATATACAGTATGTACACTGTATGTAGGCAATAAAATGTTATCTGAATGTAAAACTATGAGACAAATAAACAGTGTAAATGAAAGGTGCAGATGAGGGTCTGTGGGACCTATCGGTTATATTATACATTACAATAAATATAGGCATAATCAAAAAGTTTCATCTGAATAAATACTATGAGTAAGAGTAAGCGTAAACGGTATATACACACGGTGCAGTATACACAATGTACCCTAACTGGCGTGATGTACGTCATACGTTGTAGATACAACTCGTTTAGGATAGACCACTGCACTTCCGCGTTACATTGAAATCGGGGAGGAGAGAGCGGGGGGAGCAAATGAATGAATGCGGATGAGAGCCGTGATGTAAGTGGTTGCAGCTACGGCTGTGTGGGGGGCGCTAGAGACATGATCAAATAGACTTTTATGCGCCTGAGTTTCCTGAACACGGCGCAACCCATTCCTAATCGATCAGAACTAAATCGGCCGAGAGCAAGTCCCTTTTCCAGCACCTACTCCCCATACACATGCGCAGATTGTCAACGGAGTCTGGACGACGCGAGATGACGCACGAATGAATGTGGACTGTTCCATCAGAGGGGCGGAGCTTCGGTGGCCAGTGTCCTTTCAGCCGAACAGGATAATGAAAAAATAATCCCACTAAATGGCCAGACGCGTCTTATGGCGACATCTACAATGACCTCATTGAGTCTCCAGGTAGACTAATATTTAAGTGCAGCAGTCTGTAGCCACTCACACTACCACCGAAGCTCCCCCCTCTGATGGAATAGTCCACATTCATTCATATGCTCCCCACCGCTATCCTCCCCGATTTCAATGTAACGCGGAAGTGTTGCGGTGGTCTATGTAATAGCTCAAACAACTATGAGCCCACAATGTCTGTCACTAATTTTTTGCCAATGAACCGAGATGCTTCCACCTGCAGCACCACGTCTCCGGCGGGCTGAGGACACTCGCTTCCATTGGCTGATTTGGGTCACGTGACCGTCCCACCCAATGGCTGAATTGGAGTGTTGCACTGCGGGCATTGGCTGATTTGGGTCACGTGACTGTCCCACCCAATGGCTGAATTGGAGTGTTGCACTGCGGGCATTGGCTGATTTGGGTCACGTGATTTATAAAATCAGACTCCTGGTGGTGGAGGGGGGCGGCTACGACGCGCTGACGAAGAGCGGGCTTCCGGTCACCGCACGTCTCGTCCTCTACAGGGGGGGAGGGGCGTGGATACTGGGGGGGAGGGGGGTGTACGCATTAAACCCATGTCGATTCGCCATATGATTGGTTTATTAAACTGTTCTTAGGCTTTTATGTAGCCTATTAGTAAGATTAAGAATCCATCATGTGTTGTGTTTATTTTTACCTTTCCGTTTATAAAATAAAAGTTTTGCCATACGCCCCGTTTTTGTATTCATCAATGTATGTATCAATATCTGGAATTACTCCTATTTCCTATTAGTTGGCTATTTATATATTATATGGTTATTGTAAGGAGGTTATTGTATCTTATTTCTCAGGCTACACACATTGATATTGCAGAACCACGTCTCCAGCGGGCTGAGGATACGGCGGGCTGAGGATACGGCGGGCTGATGACACTCGCTTCCATTGGCTGATTTGGGTCACGTGACCGTCCCACCCAATGGCCAGCGGGCTGAGGATACGGCGGGCTGAGGACACTCGCTTCCATTGGCTGATTTGGGTCACGTGACCCAAACTGGTAAGCAAATGACTGTTTTCATGTTTTCATTTTTACGTTATTTTCATTTTTACGTTATTATTATTATTATTATTATTATTATTATTATTATTATTATTATTATTATTATTATTATTATTATTATTATTATTATTATTATTATTATTATTATTATTATTATTATTATTATTACTATTATTATTATTATTATTATTATTATTATTATTATTTTTTTTTAAACATTGATCTTAACTGATCACTGTGACTTTATTGCTTTTATCGTTATATATGCCTATGTTTGTGTACAGCACTTTGAGCTACATGACATGTATGAAAGGTGCTTTATAAATACTTACTTACTTACTTACTTACTTACTTACTTACTTACTTACTTACTTACTTACTTACTTACTTATAAATAATTTGATTTGCTATTGCATGCACTCATCTGTGTTTCACTACACACATGAGTGCATGCTTATTGCTTACCAACTGTCCGTCTGCAACACTACTATCACCGACATCTAAGAAGGGAGATCCCCCCCTTGAATGGCCCTTCTAAGGTTTCTCACCTCCACACTGCCTGTGGAGCATTTTTTCCTATTGCTAGGTTTTAGTGAGTTTTTCCTTACCTTCGCGTGGGGTATGTCTGGGAGTGCTTGCATTCTTTCATTTATTTGCATTTATTTTTAATTTGTTGGACCTTATGGTGTTCTTGTTCTGTTCTTGACATATTATTATGTTTTCTTCTTGACTTGTTTAAAGAAGACATGTACGGCCCATGGGGACATTAACGTGTGTTGTCGGGCCTTATAAATAATTTGATTTGCTATTGCATGCACTCATCTGTGTTTCACTACACACATGAGTGCATGCTTACCAACTGTCCGTCTGCAACACTACTATCACCGACATCTGGCAGGAGCACTCATTCAAGGGTACTACGACTATGCTTGCACCTCATGGTACCAAAGCACCTCAAAGGCACTAAAAACCAAATTACAAACATCTCAAAACAAACTAGTCAGACTACTGCTTGACCTGACTCCTAGAACCCACCTCACCCCTGCACACTTTGCCAACCTAGGATGGCTTAGAGTAGACAACAGAGTACAGCAACTTGCAATGGGCCTGGTCTACAAGATACACTACACGACCAAGGTACCCATGTACATGTCAAAATACTTCCCAAAGGTCAGTGAATACCACGATCACAACACCAGAGGGAGCTCCACAAATCATGTAAAACCCAGATTTGGCTCAAACAAGGGACTAAACACGTTTCGCAATTATGCCACAACAATGTGGAACGCCCAACCCAAAGCTGTAAAGGAATGTAAATCACTACCCACCTTCAAAAACACTCTCAAAGAACACCTACGGGAGACTGCAATTCAAAACTGGCCCCTACAAATGTCCTAACGACAGAGTACAGCAACTTGCAATGGGCCTGGTCTACAAGATACACTATACGACCGGGGTGCCCATGTACATGTCAAAATACTTCCCAAAGGTCAGTGAACACCACAACCACTACACCAGAGGAAGCTCAACAAATCATGTTAAACCCAGATTCGGCTCAAACAAGGGACTAAACACGTTTCGCAATTATGCCACAACAATGTGGAACGCCCTACCCAAAGCTGTAAAGGAATGTGAATCCCTGCCCACATTCAAAACCGCTCTTAAAGAGCACCTACGGGAGGCTGCAATTCGAAACTGGCCACCGTAAATGCCCAAAACCCCCACCACCTCCTAATAGACAGTCTCCTCCCCACCGCATGTATATATTCCCTCCCCGCCGTATGTATATTTCCCTCCCACCCACCCACCCCCTCCTAATGTACAGTCCCCTCCCCATCATATGTATATACTCTGTCAGGATCTAGGGGTAACAGTACTGTATATTTGAATACCGCCTATGTCACAAATGTATCAGTACTAAATACCTATATGTCCCTATGCCATAAATGTCATGTATGTTGTGTATGTCATAAATGTCTATATGAATTGAAAATGGGGGACCCTGATGGAAACAAGACAAACGTCTTTCTCAGGTCTGCATCCCCTTAACAATTGTATGTATTGAGCCGTACTGTATTGTACCCATTCTGCAATCTGTTAAATAAAGTTTTCATTCATTCATTCATTCATTCTAACCCAGTTGTACAATAAAGACCAAGCATGGCTTTGTCAGTATTCCAATGTACAGCCCCACCCAACCCCACCTACCCAACCTCCTCCAATGTACAGTTTCCATGTCAAATGTATGTCAGTATTCCAATGTACAGTGTCCCCCCCCCCCTACCCAACCCCCCCCCCCACCTCCAATGTACAGCCCCACCCCACCTACCCAACCTCCCCCAATGCACAGTTTCTATGTCAAATGTATATACTCTTCTTCTGGATTTTTTTAGTATCACAAACAGTACTGTATTTGAAAATCTGGTATGTCATAAATGTATAGATGTAGCAGTACTGTCTATCTGTATGTCATTTGTGTCATATGATGAATTGAAAATGGGGGACCCTGATGGAAACAAGACGAAAGTCTTTCTCAGGTCTGCATCCTCTTAACAATTGTATGTATTGAGCTGTACTGTACTGTACCCATTCTGCAATCTGTTAATAAACTTTTCAATCAATCAATCAATCAATCAATCAATCAATCAATCAATCAATCAATCAATCAATCAATCAATCTAAGAAGGGAGATCCCCCCTTGAATGGCCCTTCTAAGGTTTCTCACCTCCACACTGCCTGTGGAGCATTTTTTTCCTATTGCTAGGTTTTAGTGAGTTTTTCCTTACCTTCGCGTGGGGTATGTCTGGGAGTGTTGCATTCATTTATTTTGCAAATAATTTACTATTTCATCTTATTTTATATTTAAAATTACTGCTACTACTTATTGTTATCATTCTTGTTTTCATTGTTGTGCACTGTTGAGTCTGAGCTCAAAATACAAAAATGTCATTACATGCGTTGTGTATTTGACAAGTAAAGAACTTGAACTCATTTTATGCCTGTCTTTTTATTAATTTTTTACTGCTGTTTTTATGTTTTTTAAATGTTTTTATTAAGGATCTCCATTAGCTGGTGCCATGGCTCCCAGCTAGTCTTCCTGGGGTCCACACAACACAATACATAAAACAGTTAATGCATAGATCAATACAAAAGTTAAAAACAAGGATTTAGTAGCAAATAAGATACTTTCACAGATGCTATAGATAGAAATAAAAAACTAAACAATTAACAAAACATACAATAAATATCCATTTTTAAAGATACAACATGATAACTTGTAGGCTAATAGGCAAAAACCCATACATTAAGGCAACAGCTGTAATTGAGTTTTTAGTTTCTTTTTAAAAATCGATTTACTAAAAGTGTAGAGATAACTAGGTAGGTTGTTCCAGAGTGTTATGCACCTATAAATAAAAAAAACGCTTTAAAGCATTGGTTCTAGGACGAGGGAGTACAAACTGACCATTTCTGGCCCCTCTTGTATTATGGTCTTGTATAGAGCTTCTGTAAACAAGTTGCTCAAACACAAAATATGGAGTCTTGCTGTTAATGACTGATTTACACAATACAAATGAGTTAGACGATAACCTTTTTTCAACTGTGAGCCAGGAGAGACCAGCATGCATACGGTTGACATTGGACCTTAGTGAGCAACCCAAAGCCAACCGTGCTGCCCTGTTCTGGACTACCTGTAGTCTCCTGATCTCACCTTTGGTGGCAGATGACCAGATCACAGAACAATAATCAACATGACACAGGACTAGACTCTGAATAATCTGACGTAGAAGAGGACGATCAACAAAAGAAGCACATTTTCTAACAATGCCTACAGCTCTTCCCATCTTTGAGACAATGTTAGTGATGTGGTTTGACCAAAATAGAGTACTATCCAGTGTCACTCCAAGGAGCTTAATGCTTTCAACTTGCTTAACTATGGAGTTGCATTAATTTCAAATAAGCTTTGGGTTACAAGACAACCCATGCCTCGATCCAAACACCATACTTTTTGTCTTAGAGATGTTCAGTACAAGCCTGTTAGCTACTATCCAATCATTCACATCATTAAATTCTCTGCTCAGGACTTCATTAAGCATACCATTTGATGGACAAGCATAATACAAGGTGGAATCATCTGCATATTGGACCAATTTGGCATTCTTAGTAGCCCACGGTAGGTCATTGGTGAACACTGAGTAGAGCAGAGACCCTAGGGAGCTCCCCTGTGGAACACCACACTCCAAACGTCTACTACTAGATAGGCTGCCATTCAAATAAACCTGCTGAGATCTGGAGGACGGATAACTGCATCCACATCAAAGCCAGGGGATTAAAACCATAGTTTATCAATCAAGAGAGAATGGTCAAGCACATCAAATGCAGCACTGAAATCTAAAAACACAGCTCCCACTATCATGGAGTTATCAATAGCTCTGAGCCAGTCGTCAGTCATCTGAACTAGAGCAGTCGATGTGGAGTGACCAGTTCTGTATGCATGTTGAGACTCTGTAGCCAGACTGTTAAACTGAAAATATTCTTGGATTTGTGCAAAAACACACTTTTCCATGATTTTGCTTAAAACTGGTAAAATGCTTATAGGTCTGGAGTTGCCCTCATTAAAAAATGATTTGGAGTCTTTGGTTAAAGGAGTAACCTTAGCCTCCTTCCATCTCTTTGGACATAGTCCCACTTGTATACATCTATTAATAATATGACACACTGGACTTAAAAGCTGTTCTTGAATCTTGAACTCTTGGCATGTATGGCCGGTATCTCCTCCCTGGGGGAAGGAGCTGAAAGAGGTGATGTGCTGGGTGAGACTGGTCCTTGATGATACATTTGGAGCGGTGGAGGCAGCGGGAGGTGAAGACGGAGGTGATGTTTGGTAGAGGAGTCCCGACGATCCTGCCTGCCGCCTTCACCACCCTCTGTAGAGCCTCTTGCTCTGCCTTTGTGCAGCTGGAGAACCACACAGACACACCGTAGGTCAGCACACTCTCTATAGTTACTGTCTGTACAATACTGCTGTAGGCCTATAATACTTATGTAAATAAGTAAGGCAATTGAAATATATCTGCAGTACAGCTCAATACACACAATTGTTAAGGGGATGCAGACCAGAGAAAGACTTCCATTTTCAATTCATCATAAATGTACAGTTCCCTCCCCCTTGTATATATTTACTGTATGTCACAAATGTAACAGTACTGCATGGTCTGCATCCCCTTAACAATTGTGTGTATTGCGCTGTACTGCATTCTGCAATCTGTTAATAAAGTTTTCAATCAATCAATCAATCAATCCGGGCCTGTGACGTCACTGTACCCATTCTGCAATCTGTTAATAAAGTTTTCAATCAATCAATCAATCAATCAATCAATCGGTCACTGTACCCATTCTACAATCTGTTAATAAAGTTTTCAATCAATCAATCAGGGCCTGTGGCGGTCACGTGTACCCATTCTGCAATCTGTTAATAAAGTTTTCAATCAATCAATCAATCAATCCCGCAGTGCAACGTGACCCAAATCAGCCAATGCCCGCAGTGCAACACTCCAATTCAGCCATTGGGTGGGACGGTCACGTGACCCAAATCAGCCAATGGAAGCGAGTGTCCTCAGCCCGCCGTATCCTCAGCCCGCCGGCCATTGGGTGGGACGGTCACGTGACCCAAATCAGCCAATGGAAGCGAGTGTCCTCAGCCCGCCGTATCCTCAGCCCGCCGTATCCTCAGCCCGCTGGCCATTGGGTGGGACGGTCACGTGACCCAAATCAGCCAATGGAAGCGAGTGTCCTCAGCCCGCCGTATCCTCAGCCCGCCGTATCCTCAGCCCGCTGGAGACGTGGTTCTGCAATATCAATGTGTGTAGCCTGAGAAATAAGATACAATAACTTCCTTACAATAACCATATAATATATAAATAGCCAACTAATAGGAAATAGGAGTAATTCCAGATATTGATACATACATTGATGAATACAAAAACGGGGCGTATGGCAAAACTTTTATTTTATAAACGGAAAGGTAAAAATAAACACAACACATGATGTATTCTTAATCTTACTAATAGGCTACATAAAAGCCTAAGAACAGTTTAATAAACCAATCATATGGCGAATCGACATGGGTTTAATGCGTACACCCCCCTCCCCCCCCAGTATCCACCCCCCTCCCCCCCTGTAGAGGACGAGACGTGCGGTGACCGGAAGCCCGCTCTTCGTCAGCGCGTCGTTAATGAACCATCTCCAAAAGGTGCCAGTCGATGACATCACAGGTTAATGAACCATCTCCAAAAGGTGCCACTCGATGACATCACAGGTTAATGAACCATCTCCAAAAGGTGCCACTCGATGACATCACATGTTCTAGTCTTGGATGCTCTGATTTCCTGCTCAGGAAGACGGTTGTCTGTGTTTATAGATACTTGACTTAACCGTGTCCAATAATCAGAACAGCACATAGCACACAATGTCAATTCAGTTTTAGGGTGGATTTTCCCTTTAAATCGTTGCCCCCAGTCACAACAATGCAGGCGCACGGAATCACGCAAGAGATTAAGCGCCATACGTTATATAATTGAGCCCGTTTTGGATATTGTATTCATGTTGAATCTGAAGCTTGTTATGCCATGGCATTTAATTATATCGCTTTTCTGTGGTAAATATATTGCAGGCTCTCTCTCTCTCGTTACCAGGGTACCTATAATATATAGATATGAATCCTTAGGCACACATTAAAATGAAATCAAATTATAATTATAATCAGGGCTGTACCGAATAGTTTGAAGCTTCATTCATAACGTTGACATTCAAATTATAAATCAACATTATAATTATATATTTTTTTATTTATTTCTTTTGTCTATTCATTCTGTTTAAACCAAGCGGTTTTTTCTTCACAGTTGCAGATAAAGATTAGGCTACACTAATATTATAGTATTATAGTATATGACTCATCATAAAAACTTTAATAAAACATTTATCATAAATGATGTAGCCCGTCTGCATCCGCTCGGCGCTCCATCAAGACGTCACCATCACTTCCGTACCAACCGTGAGCCCTGATTGGATTATTTATGTTGACGAAACTGACGAGTTATATTCATTAAAGAAAGTTAATTTAATAAAAAAATAACAAATTTGATCAGATTAATCACTTTATTCAAATTGAGGATTTTGTTTGAGGATTATTATATATTTTTTTATGATTTCATAAAATATGTCATTCAAAGCTTCGTTTGAAAACTTCAATAGAAGCTTCGAATGTAAAAATTATTACATTTGGTACAGCCCTAATAATAATAATAATAAAGCACAAATGTTATTTGGCCTAAGTCTATTTGATATTCAAGGTTTGTAAGTAAGAACCAGAGGTGGGGTGCTGACAGAGCAGTGTGATGTCACCGGCCCAGTTTACACTATGCATACAAACTCACCTCCACGTGTGAGCTATTCACCTATTGCAAATGTTCTTTTTTAAATACAACTGTATACAGACATTCACTGTTTAGCTACTGTAGATACTGCTCTCACGGTGTCTCACACCGTCTCCTTTAGCGCTGAATGGTTATCTCCAGTAGGAAAGGTCGCTCTCATGTTAAACTTGCACGAGCTCACACGTCCGCCATAAGTAACGACGATGCAAGTGTTGTGTAACTTTGCTTGAGAGTGTAGCGTGTTTCTAAATAAAAATGTTAACCGGTGCCGCGTTACGTACTTAGTTTGAGAGTGTAGCGTTCTAAATTAGTCGGAGCATTAATAATCATTCATCTTCTCTCACTCATCCGTTGCCTGTGTTGAATTCATTAACCTTTTAAGCAAATGATCTTTGGAACACCTCTCTTTTGTCCTTCTTAAGAGGCATTCTTCTCAGGCCCTTTTTCCAAGACGCTGCATGTGGAATTTTGTTCCTTTTTTATTATTACATTATGCACTTGTGTGCTTTCCTACGGCTATGTGTGGTTTTACCAGAATAGAGATGAAAAAAGTTTTGCCAAACACATTTTTAAAGCAATGTTGATCTGGTAACACAAGACCTTTAATATATAATAAATAATTTTTATTGTATTCGGTTTTATACTGTACGGTTTTATAATTATTTGTAAAGAGTCTGAAAAAATAATGAACGTGTACAGTGTCATGGTTTGCCTCATCTCATACATGTTAATAAAGGACATGATCTTCTTGCTTCAGTTAAACATGGGTATGGACGTTTCTTTCTAGTTTTTTTATTACTTTATTTTTTACTTAAACATCCCTCAATATTGATCTGACTTTCACAACGAGTGTCAACATTCATCATAACAAACACATTTAAGATAAGATATTCCTTTATTGATTCCTTTATATACTGATAATATATATATATATAGATGTGTGCAGTAAATATAAATATATATACGGTATATACAGCACTATTGTACATGCTATCATACATATGGGTAGACTATAGTATGAGGTAAGTAGTTATGATTATTATGATTACTATGATTACATTAGGTAGACACAAATATTGTTGCAGTGATTTGAAAGTGTCGTATATTCTATGTACATTTCTAAGGATTATTCACAGTGCATTGAGGTTGCTAACTGGAGGGAAGAAAGACAGAATGATAGAATGGTCCCCCTCTGGCTTAGCCAGCAAGGAATAAACGTGCAGCCAGACAACAACGTTTCTAATTCAAATTCAGATGATTTATTGCCGCGGGCCAAAGGTGAATAAAAGGTTGTTTACATACAGGGATGATTTCATATTAAAACAGGCTGTACAAAGGATTGTTGAGGTGTGTATCATTAGGGCCCATTCACAGTGGTTGCACAATTAGAAAGCTCATGTGTTGGAAGTTGAGCCGGAACGTCGGGATGAGGGGGTAACGTTGTACACATCTGGAAGAAAGAACAAGGCACATTACATTACATTAGATTAAAATGTATTGTCATCATACAGCACAAGTACAGTACAACGGAAATCTAGTTTGACATCCAAACAGAGAGCAAATGTAACAGTAAAATGCAATACAGGTGATTAAACTGGGTATACAATACATAAATCAGTACTACTGAGTAATAGTGCTAATCAGATGTATGTACAGATATAGATGTAGTATTAATATGTACAGTGATGCAGGTATAAGACACTATGGTAGTAAGTCATACTGGCCAGCAGCGTAACTAGTAAGAGTAGTTAAGGGATATGTACAGATATAGATATAGTATTAATATGTACAGTGATACAGGTATAAAGACACTATGGTAGTAAGTCATACTGGCCAGCAGCGTAACTAGTAAGAGTAGGTAAGGGATATGTACAGATATATAGTATCTACAGATATGTAAAAAGGATTATATGCAGGATATTATATCCACAGACAGGTGTATAGAGAGGGGGAGAGGGAGAGGGAGAGGGAGAGGGAGAGGGAGAGGGAGAGGGAGAGGGAGAGGGAGAGGGAGAGGGAGAGGGAGAGGGAGAGGGAGAGGGAGAGAGGGAGAGGTTTGGTGATGGTGGGGTTAAACGGTAAATGTCAAAATCACCCCCCCACCCATCCCCCGCCAAGGTACAGTTTCTTCCCCTTCGGATGTATATTATTTTCTTATGATCTCTTTTTCTTACACAGTACCGTATATATTTGTATGTCTAAACAGGACAAAAGTATTTCTCTGGTCTGCATCCTCTTAGTAGTTGTTAGTATTGAGCTGTACTGTATTGTACCCATTCTGCAATCTGTAATTAAAGTTTTCAATCAATCAATCAATCAATCAATCAGAACCAGAGTTCATTCAGCTAGACAGTGTGGTCTTACTTCCTCTGATTCTTCGGAAGAAGTTCTGCACAGCGCTTGAGGATGATCCAGCACTGGTGTTCTATAGATTGATGCATAAAAACACAGATACATAATTAACTGGGAATGAAGGCAAATATCATTAGTAGATCATTTATATTTATTTTCAGTTTAGGTTTTCAGAACATCGAAAATGAGAAGAAAATAAACGTGGTTACCGTGGTGCGACCTTGGTTGGACGATGATGTGTTTGCAGATTGGCGCCTTCCTGCGAGTGTTTGGAGAATCTACAAGAAGAGACCAATCATTTAGTTTAACTATTTATTGAACACTTTAATATAACCATAGAAAATGGTTGAAATAACTTTCTATTCGGGACGCACCAAACATTTTGGCTGATACCGATAACTGATATTAACATTTCTGTTATGGCTGATAATAACCCATTATTACCATAAGACAGTAGAGGTGGAGTACTTTATTATCCAAAGATGGTACGTTAGAGTGTTGTGTTCACTCATAGATGAGGTTGAGTAGTTTCTTGTGATATATCACATTCACACTCCAAGTTATTTAGATTAACTTTACAACTGCAAACACATGGGCTGACCAAATATTCTTTTAAACAGACTTATATGGTTCTTCAGTGCAATGGTTCATATATCTGCCCAGTTTTGCTCATCGGACTGATACCAAGTTCAAGTTTACCAATACCAATACCAATATAGAAATCACAGATACAGTTATGGTCATCGATATATAGAGCAGTCCTAGTTGAAATACCTTTTTATCAAGAAGTGTTCCAAACACCAGAATGAAGAAACCCTGTTGAATTACAAAAAGCCACCAGTCATCATGTGAGAGATTGCGTATATATATATATCCAAAGCTACCTGTAGTGAGTTGAAGAAGGCAAACAGTCCTTGGATTGCAACATTTGTCGGATCCACCATGGTTCCAATTCCAAGACCCCAGGTAACACCAAAGATAGGCGTCAGAACAGCGAGCGCTCTAACGATCACCATCGCAGCGTTCCTGTCCTCTGACCCCGCCACACCTCGTCTTGTCATCATTTTAAAAATCATAAAAATAAGGATGAATATATTAACGACCACGATGGTCATGGCCGGTATCACAAAGGCCAGGAGTGCTTTTGCCTTGTACCAATCGAGCCAGCATATTTCACCGTCCCTGATGTAGGCATTTCCGGGGGCAGTGGACGCCACAGTGACAACCGCGATGATAAGAGGGGCTCCGTAGCCCACCGCGAAAGCTATACCCGCCATGGCGGACCTCGACATCTGGGAGAAGACGCTCATGGTGTGGAGTAGCAACCCTCCTGTGACCAACATCCAGAAGAACATCGCCAGGTAGAAGAAGTGGATGAAGAACGTCGCCGCGTTACAAGGACCAAACGGCGTGGGGTCTTGGTCCGATATGGCCGCTCCGACGAGGAACCAGATGTCCGCGATCAGCAGAGACACGGCGATGTTCACGATGGCAACGTGCCGCAAGTAGGACGTGCTGTTCCTGGTCACGGCCTTCCAGACGCACGCCTCGATGACGAGACAAACAACTAAACTTCCCAGCGATAAGGCCACTCCGATGATTGTAATGTAAAATAAAATCGCTGCGACAATTGGATTGTTTGAGACAAACGGTGACATGAGCATGGAGAAGGTGGTGAGGTGGTTGCAGTTGCAGGTGACTATGTTATCTATATCAGACACAAACGTGCACCCCTCATCATCCCATCCACCCAGATTATCAAAAAGACTGGAGTTCCAGAAGACACACTGTGGGCTCTCTGTCAGTGAACTGTTCAACTTGTCAAACTTGAAGGTTACATTGTTAATCGTTGCGTTGACCTTGATCAGCAAGACAAAGGCATTGATAACGTTATCATAGACCGTTTCGTTGCTGGTGCCGTTGGCGCTGCCGACATCGAAGCTGCTGTTCCTGGCGGGAAGAATGTTATTGAGGGAGGAGAAGGTGATGGTGGTGATGAACAGTGATGCCACTAACGCGTTACTAAGTAACGCGTTATTGTAATCTGATTACTTTTCCCCGAAAATAGTAATCTAACGCGTTAATCTTTACAAGCCAGTAATCTGATTGCAGTTACTTGTCCAAGTGGCTGCAGCGTTACTATTTCGTTACTATCTCGTCATAATGCAGGCAGAATGCAGTATTTTCTTTCGTTTTCGACAGTCAAATATATGTTTGGAAAGCTTTTCCTTGTATTGGGGAGTGACGTCACAGCACGCAACCTGGCGTGTTGAGCCATGCTGGTGGGCGCGGCTGTTATTGTTATTTTCAGGCTGACCTAAACTGCGCGCTAGCAGGGAGAAGCTCGCGCTCGTATTCGTAACGCTTTCTTGCACTGGAAGTTCACTAGTCTACTTAACGTTTGTTAAGCCGGGTGAAAAAAACATTCACTTTGCGGAGGAAACAAAATACTGTCTACCGCATATGGAATATACAGCACAGCACGACCGTCGACTTCTACAGGACTCGGAGCTGCACCACCAGCCAAACAGTATGTTCCACCTTTGAGTTAAACATCTTTTGCATTGCACTATAATTCATGAACATGGAACATTACACCATACTGCAGTAGCACACTGACAACACTGCAGTATATATATTCCCTCCCCGCCGTATATATTTCCCTCCCACCCACCCACCCCCTCCTAATGTACAGTCCCCTCCCCATCATATGTATATACTCTGTCATGATCTAGGGGTAACAGTACTGTATATTTGAATACCGCTTATGTCGCAAATGTATCAGTACTAAATACCTATATGTCCCTATGCCATAAATGTCATGTATGTTGTGTATGTCATAAATGTCTATATGAATTGAAAATGGGGGACCCTGATGGAAACAAGACAAACGTCTTTCTCTGGTCTGCATCCCCTTAACAATTGTGTGTATTGAGCCGTACTGTATTGTACCCATTCTGCAATCTGTTAAATAAAGTTTTCATTCATTCATTCATTCATTCACACAATAATAAATAATAATAACGTAGAACCATATCTGAATGGGGCAGGCCTCAAAGGTAGGCTACATATCAGCCTACATGTGGTGTTATTGACCATTTATCTTTTGTGAAATCTATAGATCGATAGATAGCAAGATAGGCCTACCTGCCCTATTAGTACATTTTACTCAAACTGAGTACATTTTACTATTTTTTTTTTGTCATTCTTATGTTGTGGAAGCAGCAGGGACGACGACTTCGTAACCTAGTTACTTTCAAAGTAACTAAGTTACTCTGATAATCAAGTAATCAGTAAAGTAACTAAGATAACTTTTTAAAGGAGTAATCAGTAATCAGTAATCGGATTACTTTTACAAGTAATCTGTGGCATCACTGGTGATGAAGAGGTTGGTGATGTTGGTGTCAGGGATGTTGATGACAATGCTGGAGTTGATGTCTGCATTGAACGAGTTGTTGAACGCGGTTCGGTTCAGTATGGTGCGCTCTGTTTGTATAGCAAACTCAAGCACATTCGTAATCGCCTCCAGTGAATCCAAAAACGTTGAGGCGAGGTTGCGGGTTTCATTTGCATTCAGAGTTACCCAGGAGTCTCTCGCCTCGTCGGAGATCAGGACATCAACCGTTTCCAGGATATTCTATGGATTACAGAGATTTAATTGTAAAGGTGGAACAATGTAATACATCTTTATATCAAGATTGCATGCAAAGCACATGTAGTAATGAAGTGCCAACCGTCTCCAGCATGATATGTTACAGTGGTGTATTGCAGTGTAGATCAATGAATGAGTGAGAGAGAGTGAGATAGCGAGAGAGTGAGATAGAGATAGAGAGAGAGTGAGAGAGAGTGAGACATTAAGAGTGAGTGAAAGGGTTAACCGTCTGTAATGTGGTAGTGAAAGGGTTAACCCGCTGTCGCGTGGCAGTGAAAGGGTTAACCTTATGTAGTGTGGTAGTGAAAGGGTTAACATGCTGTCGTGTGGTAGTGAAAGGGTTAACCTTCTGTAGTGTGTTAGTGAAAGGGTTAACCTTCTGTTGCGTGGCAGTGAAAGGGTTAACCCGCTGTTGCGTGACAGTGAAAGGGTTAACCCGCTGTTGCTTGGCAGTGAAAGGGTTAACCCGCTGTAGTGTGGCAGTGAAAGTGTTAACCCGCTGTAGTGTGGCAGTGAAAGGGTTAACCCGCTGTTGCGTGGCAGTGAAAGGGTTAACCCGCTGTCTCATGGCAGTGAAAGGGTTAACCCGCTGTTGCGTGGCAGTGAAAGGGTTAACCCGCTGTTGCGTGACAGTGAAAGGGTTAACCCGCTGTTGCGTGACAGTGAAAGGGTTAACCCGCTGTTGCGTGACAGTGAAAGGGTTAACCCGCTGTAGTGTGGTAGTGAATGGGTTAACCGTCTGTAATGTGGTAGTGAAAGGGTTAACCTTCTGTAGTGTGGTAGTGAAAGGGTTAACCCGCTGTTGCGTGGCAGTGAAAGGGTTAACCCGCTGCAGTGTGGCAGTGAAAG
>NC_140169.1:50102298-50114798 GCF_963971535.1 Notolepis coatsorum
GAGCAACAGCATTACACAATTATATATATATATAGTACCCGGCCACCCATAACAAAAGCGCGTCTTCAACCACGCCCCCGCCCGCAAATACAAACAGATATAAACAGATAATTTGACAACAGTATCATGTTCTGTTCCTACCTGCAACGCAACCTGTTACCTGAACCAACGATGCCACCGCCGCTCCCAAAGAGAAGAAAGCTTCAGAAGAATCAGCTTATCCAAAGCAAACTTAGTTTCGGTATACCTGCACTGTCTGCACGACCTCCAACGCCCGCGCCCCCCACGACAGAGACAGCTGTCTTTCCACTCCACAACAAGGCAAGTAACCGCATAACAGCTTTTCTTTTTTTCTAGTCTATATTTGCCTCTTTGTTTCTCTTGAAATAAATAATCGTGGCACTGGAAATAATCATGTTTTAATTCAATGTGATCACTGATTAATCTTGTACTGACAAAATGCAGATATATTCTTACAAAGAAATGTATTTGCCACGCAATCACATTGGAAGAATAATCATTCAGTAATGATTTGCCTTGCTATTGATTGAAAAATGTATTAACAGATTGCAGAATGGGTACATACAACAAGATACAAAGCATTCAGTTGACTAATTGTATATGTTCTAATGTTCTCTGTTTTGAAACAAATAATGTAAGTGATTGATTGAAACGTTTATTAACAGATTGCAGAATGGTACAGTACAGTACAGCTCAATACATGCATACAATTGTTAAGGGGATGCAGACCAGAGAAAGACTTTCGTCTTGTTTACATCAGGGTCCCCCATGTTTAATTCATCATAACATACACCAGATAGACAGTCTTGCTCTCTTAATATGCTGGTTAAATCGGCTGTCTTTAACCTGAATTAGCAAACAAGATACAAAGCATTCAGTTGACTAATTGTATATGTTCTAATGTCTCTGTTTTGTTTATTCATCAACAGGACCATGAAACGGTGCCCACCACTTGTACAAAAAGTACCCTGCCACCATCACTGAATGAAACGAATAATGTAAGTGATTGATTGAAACGTTTATTAACAGATTGCAGAATGGTACAGTAGCCTACAGTACAGCTCAATACATGCATACAATTGTTAAGGGGATGCAGACCAGAGAAAGACTTTCGTCTTGTTTACATCAGGGTCCCCCATGTTTAATTCATCATAACATACACCAGATAGACAGTCTTGCTCTCTTAATATGCTGGTTAAATCGGCTGTCTTTAACCTGAATTAGCAAACAAGATACAAAGCATTCAGTTGACTAATTGTATATGTTCTAATGTCTCTGTTTTGTTTATTCATCAACAGGACCATGAAACGGTGCCCACCACTTGTACAAAAAGTACCCTGCCACCATCACTGAATGAAACGAATAATGTAAGTGATTGATTGAAACGTTTATTAACAGATTGCAGAATGGTACAGTAGCCTACAGTACAGCTCAATACATGCATACAATTGTTAAGGGGATGCAGACCAGAGAAAGACTTTCGTCTTGTTTACATCAGGGTCCCCCATTTTCAATTCATCATATGACATACACAACATACAGATAGACAGTACTGCTACACCTACATCTATACATTTATGACATACCAGATTTGCAAATACAGTACTGTTTGATACAAAAAGTGTCCAGAAAAAGTGTATATACATTTGACGTAGAAACTGTACATTGGAGGAGGTTGGGTGGGTGGGTGGATGGATGGGGGGCTGTACATTGGAGGTGGGGGGGGGGACACACACTGTACATTGGAATACTGACAAAGCCATACTTGGTAATTTACTGTTTTTTGAGTGTTTTTGAAAGTGGGTAGTGATTCACATTCCTTTACAGCTTTGGGTAGAGCGTTCCACATTGAATCCCTGATTCCCTGCCCCCCCTTATCAAGTTTGGTGTGAACGATGGGCTGTGTCTGTGATTGCCATGGAATGCCATTCCATCCATAGAGGCCATTAGTGACAGTGTCATTGTCTTTCATATGCTGGGAATGTGTTTTGATGTTTTTTTCTGTCTTTGTTGTTTTTTCAGCAGGGAGATGGAATTGTTCAACCTGATTCCAGTACATCCTCACCGATACCTGACCTATGGTCAGACACAATGTGGAAAGAACGACAGGCCAACTACCCGTGGCTTGATTGTAAAGATGGGAAGTTCGGCTGTAAAGTGTGCTCAGCCGTTACGAAATTATCTGTCTTCAAAAGCCGAGGTCAACGATTGGCAGCAGAATGGACTGACTATGAGATCACACACAGTGGAACAGTAAAATCTGCTATGCTGATGTCTCTCAGGAGAAAGGTGTGTTACCACAACTCCTCAGGTGCACATCACCAAGCAGAACGCATTCTCAATGACGCAAAAAAACAGAGAATTGAGAAATCCACTGAAACCATGCTCGTATCAGAACTGACGGCTACACGTAATGTTTTCATGTCTGTGTACTATTTAGCAGAGGAGGACAGGCCGTTTTCAGATAGTGTTGATCTGCTGGAATTAATAGGGGACACTGGGTCTGACATTGGCTTCAGCTTGCACTCAAGAGAGAGTGCAGCAAACATCACCAAGCATATAGGTACAGAAATGCGCAATTTTTTTTGCAAACGCATAACATCCATAGAAGGTAAAATTACGGTTCTGATTGATGAGTCAACTACCCATGCAGATAAAACTACACTGATTGTGTACCTCAAAGCTGAAAGTGACAAGAACCTGGACCCAGAGTTCTTATTTTTAGATCTGATTGAACTTCCCAACCAAAAAGCAGAAACAATTATGCAACATCTGTTGAAATGCCTCAGTGAACATGGCTTTGATGATGCATATTTGAAGAAGCACTTGGTTGCATTTGCAAGTGATGGAGCCAGTGTCATGTTGGGACGCAAAGCTGGTATAGCTGCAAAACTGACTGAACTGTATCCTAACATATTGACCTGGCATTGCTTAAATCACCGGCTGGAACTTGCTGTAGGTGCCATGAATCAAATTATCTCCCCAACCCGGACACAGTTAATGATTTCACGGGTAGCATGTTTGATGTTCATTAAGATCAACGGGCCACCTAGAAAGTTCTGGGATCCAACAACATATGTCACAACTTGGCTGAGAGCCCATCGCTCAGCTGAGGACAAGAGAACGAGAATAGCTAAACCTAAATATAGGCCCAGGACCAATTGGTGGAGTTTTACTTGAGCTGTGGAACCTCTCACTATGTGACAAATAGTCCCGACTGGAAGGTTGTACCATTTTCAACAAAGGCAAATATTGTTTAAATAGCTTTGATAAACCAGGTCTTACTGTACCCATTGGTGGGGGCTTGCTTGACTGTTTTGAAACTACTGTTGTGAAACAAATTACATTGAAAAAATGTAAGTGATGTGTACTTTTTCCCCTTCTCAAAATAAAGAACAAGTAAACACAAGTTGTCTGATTATTTTAAGTTTGCTTTTGTGTTTGTGTGTAAAACAATTTCTTTAATGGAATTAACTTAAACTAAAAGTAAATACAAACTAAATTAACAATATAACTTACATTGTTAATTTAGTTTGTATTTACTTTTCTAGTTTAAGTTGATTCAATTAAAGAAATTGTAACTACTATTACATTTAAAACATTGTTTGTTTTTTAACCATATCTGTTGACAATATAATTTCTTTATATATTGAAGGCTACATCCTGCTACCTTTTTCAGCTTCGCTATTTATAAAAAAAAAAAAAAAAAAAAAAATCTGTTCTGTGCGCATGCACGTACCAGTTCCCATATTACCACTGCACCCCTGCTCGGCAGCATAGTTTGTTTGTTTATTAACACAGTTAAACAGAAGTAAAAACAATACATAATAAGTTATAACCATTGTGAAGGAGAAGTTAGAAGCCTAGAGGCTTATCAAGAACGTCCCCTGTTTTATAAAATCAAAGATACAAAAATATGCATATTATAAAATACCAGAATACATTAAAAGATTTGTGTTAATACAAACATACATGCACACGGTACATACATGCATATACTGTGTACCTAATAATAATAATAATATATAACAACCCACCCACCTGCCTACAAACCTACCCACCCACATAACCAAATGCATACCTACATGTATGACCTGCTGTTATCTATCTACTACTTTTGGATGAGAATTTTTTTGTAGTTTGCTTTAAAAACAAGCAGAGATGGAGATTTCCTCGGCAGCAGCATAGTTACATAGTTGATCTCGAGTAAAGCAGCCCAACCAGTGGCTGAAACGCTCAGCGGTTGAGATGTCGGGTCATCATCATTGTTGTGAAGGATCAGATTAAACCGAATATATATATTTATTTATGGATATATATTTAATAGTATTTGTATATCGTTTGATATCCCCTGTATATTCCTTGTACAATATGCACTGAATATCCCTTTAGTCTACTAAACAGCCCATAATAGTTTCATTCTACCATTGGACGAGAACCTGGCGCCAGCAGCCATACCCCTAGGTTCAAGTTCAATCGTGCCGACCAACATGTCGTGGCAAGCCCGGTTCCGCGTAGGAATACGTCTGGCGAAATACGAATGGTACTATTTGTTCACAGCGCATATATATATGGCGCAAGTAAAGTAGAACTTTCTTTTAGTCCATTAGTTCTTTACCCTCCAACCTAGTAACAGACGCGAAGCCTCACCCACGACGCACGTGTGGTGCAGTAAGGCCTACTTGGCCTCAGAATAGGCATTGAGATATCGTGTGGATTAATAGTTGAATTGTCATAGTTTGGCACTATACCGTCGAGTTGGACGTATTTCTATTAAGCTAATAATAGTCTATTATGTATGGTGCATCGTTCGGTTAGAGTTATAAAGTGAGCAGCACCCCCATCGTTCCTGACGTTATCTGGAGTCTTAACCAGGCTGGGCAGACCACTTGTGGTGCTTGCATCCGAGGAGCTCCGGGCCAGGACGAGTGGACCTGTACATTGGATTACTTTACCCGGACGACGGCGAGCCTTCCACGGCTTGGATTATCTACATGCTTTGGGTGCTTTGATTATTCCATGGATAACGGCCAACACTGCTGAGTGTTGGAACTACCCCCCGGAGAGGAGTCCAGGTGAGACGGCGCTCTACACCAGTGAGGTCGCCTCACGTCTCTCCGTTGTGGACCGGCAGCTACCGTCCACCAGAGGGTCCAGCTGTATTCATCTGCGGACCGAGGTTCTGTGGGCATCGTGTTCAGGACTCTGAATTCTCCCAAGAAATCGTCGGCCAGATGGGATACCGCCAGCGGCTCTTCTAACCCCCCCCTCCTACTGTCTTACAACCAGCGGGACCCCCCCCCCCCCTTAGTGTATCCAGCTATAATCATTTAAGTACCATCGCTATAGTTCCCTAAAGAACCGGGTTGTATACTTACTCCCTGCGTAACCAGAGATTGGACATTCAATGTTGATTTACCTACGAATACTCATTTGCCATACAAGTGCATTTCAAATCATAAATGTCATCAAGTGAACGTTGTATATACCCTTTGCTATATAAAATATTCGATTTGTACATTTGTGTGGACTTCGTTTCATCAGGTGGGAAAGTGTTCATCATATCTATATCATGTACTGGATGGCCAGAAGTTAAAGTACAAGAGGTAGTGGTTTAATAATACCATACTTATCAATACAGTCAGGGAATTGTACCCCTCAGTTACAATTGGTCCTTCGAGCCGGAGGGTAACTAGTGTAATATTAATATAGTGTTATTAATATTAAAATGGCCTATGATGAACACTCCACGAAACGGTCCTCCTAACGTAGAACGCCCACAGCGCAGACGACAGCCACCTCAGTACTTAGAGGATTACGCTGTCAGTCAACTACCTAGCCTTCGACAAACGGTAAATGCGGTAAAAGTAGAAAGTAAAATTATGTCTGACCTTAACGACCAGGTTTCCCCGACCACAGAGGCCCTAGTAGGTTCTAATGTAACTGACCAAGCTCACGGTGGGGACCAGGAGGGAGCTGACATGCCTTTACCCCCCGCCAATACCGAAGAAGTAGTCCCCGACCAGCCCCGGGAGGAAGACAACCCTACAGAGAGAGAACTCTGCACGGAAGAAGAGGAGGAGAGCGCAGAGGAAATAGAGCTCCAGGACTCCCCAACGAGTACACCCAGGAGCGGCTCACCCAGGAGCGGCTCACCTCCACAACCGCCTTCCCCCAGCGAAGCGGAGAGGATGCTACAACAGGCGTTCCTCGTCAGCCTGACAGCCTCTACCGAACGCGATCGACTTCAGGGTGAACGCGATCGACTTCAGGGCGAACGCGATCGACTCCAAGCACAGCAACGGAGCGAAGAAGAGCGCATACGCCTGGAGATGAGACGCCTTCAGACGGAAGAGAATATGGCAAGAGACCGGGCCGACGCCCAGCGCGCCGCTGCCGGTGCCCAAAGAGAAGCAGATCTCACCAAGCGCGAAGTCGAGCGCGACAAGTTACAAGCGCAGCTAATGGAGCAGCTGATCCTCAAGGCAACACCCTCTCCCTCCGCCAGGGGTTCAAGGAACTCGTCGAGACAACAGTCAAGGGCAGCGTCTCCTAACCGAGCAAGCGACCCTGAACTTGACCAACAGACCAAGCCTATACCCCCCGCAGACCCCCTTCCCAGACCGGTCCAAGCGAGACCCAGCTACAAGGAAGGAGCGGCATACACTGCGGAGAAGCTAAATAAACGACTACAGGATCTGGAAGACCTGATAGAGGAAGAAGAGGGAGAAGAGGAGAACCAAGCCCGACGACAGCACAGTACTCCACCGGACCAGGAGGTCCAGTACAGCCCAGGCTATACCCCCGCGGCGCTGCGCTACAGACCCCCGACTCTATTCACGGGTGAGCACGACGCACAACCAGCCCCGAGGAATAGCACCTGGACCAGCGGGCCATGGTACCCTGTCGGTACCAGCCCACAGAGAGGCGCAAGAGGAGACTCGCCTAGGAGGTCTCTCCCCCAACGCTCGCCGATGTATCAGCCATCCACGGCGTCATACATTGCCACGCCGTCGTTTCCAGACTTCACCTATGAGAATCGAGCACAGTACACGGAGCTCCGGATGTGCTTAGAGACAATGATGGTGGATGTCGCTGATGAACGCCACAAGTATGCAATATTACTGAAGCACCTGAAAGTACCGCGAGCGCACAATATAGCGCTAGCCTATGCCACCTCTACGACCCCATACACCGCGGCCCTAGCAGCGCTGGACCAGAGATGTGGACGTATATGGGATTACGTAATCCAAGAGATAAGGCATATTGATCGCCTACCCCCAGCAACAGACAATCGCTCATTAGACGACCTGTCAATCAAAGTGCAGTCCCTG
Source organism: Notolepis coatsorum (assembly GCF_963971535.1). Classification (NCBI taxonomy): domain Eukaryota; kingdom Metazoa; phylum Chordata; class Actinopteri; order Aulopiformes; family Paralepididae; genus Notolepis; species Notolepis coatsorum. Next base: position 50,109,654 of record NC_140169.1, read on the forward strand.
GTAGGGATGCTGGGAGCACAACGGGAAAAGGGCATGCATGAGCTATACGCCAACTCTAACGTCGAGAGGATTTTGGAGAAGCTGCCACCCGCAAGACAAGAGCGTTTTAGGCGGCAGAGGGACTACCGGGATCCTAACGGCCCCGAACCATCCCTCCTTGATCTAGCCGACTTCCTGGCGAGAGAAGTCAGCAGCTTACGACTGGATACGTTCGGGCGGAGCACGCCAAGCTCCAGAGAGGGACCCAGGAGAATAAATGATGGAAGAAGATCGGTGACTGTCATGCACCAATCAGAGTCAGTACCGAGCAGTAAGAGCCACAGTACCCCCTCGAGAAAAGAGAAGTGGAAGATGGTGTGCCCCTACTGTGAGAAAGAACACTGGCTGTCACAATGTGACCTGTTCACAAAGATGAATGCAGAAGAAGTGAGTCAATGGATAAAGTCCAACAGGCGCTGTTACCGATGTGCGCGCAGTCACATGGCAGCCGAATGCCGCCTAAAGAAAAGGTGCAGTCGGTGCGACGGAGCCCATCTAGATATACTACACGACAGTAACAGAAGACGGCCTTCACCTGCACCATCGAGCGGCACCAAGGCAAGTGTCATGTACATTGACCCCGCCAGCAGCAGCGGTGCCCAAGTGCTCTTAAAGGTAGTCCGTGTGACATTGAGCTACCAAGATAAAGTCATGGACACTTACGCCGTCCTTGATGACGGGTCAGAGAAGACCCTTCTGCTCGCGTCCGCTGCGGCCCAGCTGGGACTGCGGGGGAGCGAGAACCAAATGACGATTCGGACAATAAGAAGAGATTTAAAGACGATAAAGGGCGAGAATGTCTCCTTCACTATCGCAGCAAACGGGCAGCCAGAGCGACGGTATAGGATTACAAATGCTTTCACCAGCCAAGAAATAGGACTATCGCAGTACACCTACCCCATCGCCAAGTTGATGGATAAATATGCGCACCTGCGTCAACTACCTATCCCGCTCATAGACGGCGCTACCCCGACCCTGCTGATAGGCTCCGACCATGCCGAACTCATAGTCCCGATTGACCGGGTCCATACAGGACCCCGAGGCTGTCCTGCAGCAGTCGAGACCCGCCTAGGGTGGACACTACAAGGCCCCCTCGCTAAATCTCTCAACCGAACAGCAGCCACTAGCTGCCTCCACTCCAGAATGACAGAAGGAGACACCACACTCCTGCAGCATGTCGAGAAGAAAATTTACTGGCGACGTCGTGCGCTGCTCCGCGCCTCCCTGATCAAAGACGGCTTTGATCTCCGGCAGCGGGCCAGCAGCGACCCCCCAGTATTACGCAACCTCAACCCAGAGGTCGCAGAGGACCCAGCAGCAGATGAAGAGGTCCGACACAGTGTGAAGAACAGTTTCTACGTGGACAACTGTTTACAAAGCGTTTCGACTCAAGAAGAAGCCGAGGCTCTCCTAATCAAGCTACGCGCCTCCCTGATCAAAGGCGGCTTTGATCTCAGGCAGTGGGCCAGCAGTGACCCGCACGTATTGCGCAGCCTCTCCCCCGCGGACAAGGCTGCCAGCAGCGAGACCTGGATGGCGACCATCCCAGGAGAAGCCCAAGAAATGACACTAGGACTAGTCTGGCGCTTCAAAACAGACTCGCTCCACTATAGACACAAACCCCTGACTCCAGAGCAGGGAAGGTCGACGGCGACACCGACCACCAGATGGAGTGTGTACAGAACACTCGCCAGACAATATGACCCGTTGGGATGTATTCTACCTTACACCACCAGGGCAAAGATGATTGTACGAGCACTATGGGACAAGGACCAGGGCTGGGACGACCCCATACCCGCACACCTTGCCTCAACATGGAGATAGTGGGAGACGGAACTCCGCTCACTCCCAGGCGTCAATATACGCCGCAGCTACTTCCCATCCACAGTGAGGCCAGAGACATGCAAGATTGATCTACACGTCTTCAGCGACGCCTCCGAAGTAGCCTATGGATCGGTGGCCTACTTGCGTGCCCAAGAGAAGGGAGGAAAGATACACACTGCTTTCATCCTGGCTCGCTCAAGAATAGCCCCACGAAAGCAACAATCTATCCCGCGTCTAGAGCTCTGCGCAGCCCTAGCAGGAGCGCACCTAGCCACGTTAATCCAACGTGAACTCACCATTCCGGTGCACAGAACAATCTTGTGGTCAGATTCCACGACAGTACTCACATGGATCAAGTCTGATTCATGCAGATACAAAGTCTTCGTGGGAGTCAGAGTCACCGAGATTCAAGAGTTAACAGAAGCAGCGAGCTGGCGGTATGTGGACACCAAACACAACCCAGCTGACGTCATCACCCGGGGAATGTCTCTGGATGACCTCACCCGTCGCAACATCTACAGTGACGGACCAGAATTCCTCAAGCTCCCGGAAGAAGAGTGGCCTACGCCCACCCCACGGGAAGCAAGTAACGAGGAGGCTGAGAACAAGAAACCTATGTTCTGTGGACTGAGCACAGTCGCCTCCACAGACCCCAACATAGATGACTGCATTACCCTAGAGAGTGCGCAGCAAAAGACATTCCTGTGGCACCACCCAGAGATTCAGTCCACCACTGACATTTCAGCAGCTGACTACGAAGAAGCAGAACTTCTTCTACTACAACGAGCCCAGAGAGACTCGTTCCCCGATGAGCTAGACTGTCTACAGGGAGGAAAGCCCGTCCCATCAGACAGCAGACTGCTCCACCTGGCACCCGAGAGTGACGCCCATAATCTCATCAGAGTGGGTGGTCGCCTGCGGAGAGCCCCCGATCTACCGGATGACATTAAGTACCCGATAGTCTTGAACAGCCGACACAAGGTCACAGAGCTGATCATAAAGAAATACGACGAGGATGTACACCACGCAGGAGCAGAGAGAGTCTTCGCGGAGATCAGACGTCGCTATTGGATACTTCAAGGAAGAGAAGCGGTGCGACGCTTCCAGCGAACCTGTCTAGACTGCCGAAAGTGGCGCGCACAGCCCAGCATACCACGGATGGCTGACTTACCCCCCTGTCGCCTCCGACTCGGCGACAAGCCATTCCACTCCACAGGCGTGGACTGTTTTGGCCCGTTGTATATAAAGAGAGGAAGAGGAACCGAGAAGCGGTGGGGTATTGTATTCAAATGCATGACCACCAGAGCGATACATATCGAGCTCCTTCCGACCATGAGCACAGACTCATTCCTTATGGCCTTCCGAAGATTCACATCACGGAAAGGAAAACCGTCTACATTGTTGTCTGATCACGGGACAAACTTCAAAGGCGGAGAAAGAGAGCTGAGAGAGAGCTTCCAAGCTATGGGCCCAGAACTTAAGACCCACCTAGCTCCATCCCAGATTGACTTCCAGTTTAATCCCCCGAATGCACCCCACTTCGGTGGAACCTGGGAACGAGAAGTACGTTCTATAAAGACAGCCCTGTACGCCGTGCTTGGGGCCCAGACTGTGGCGGAGGAAGTCCTAATGACAGTCCTCACGGAGATCGAGGGAGTATTGAACTCAAAACCCCTCGGTTACGTCTCCAGTGATGTAGCAGATGTCGACCCAGTCACCCCCAACACACTCTTAATGGGACGGCTGGACCCCGCGCTACCCCAGACAATGTACAGGCCTGAAGAAGCGAACGGCCGAAGAATGTGGAGGTACAGTCAAGTACTAGCTGACAAGTTTTGGAGCAGCTTCCTACTCCACTACCTACCGTCTCTACAGACCCGCCAGAAGTGGGTAAAAGAGAGAGACAATTTGACAGAAGGAAGTCGTCATGATTATCGACCAGTCACTACCCAGAGCTATGTGGCCGGCTGGCCGCGTAAGCAAAGTGATCACCGGTGCCGATGGCAAGGTCCGAGCAGCTGAAGTACTCGTCCAAGGGCGAACTTACACACGACCCGTGGCGAGGCTAATAGAACTGCCCCGACTCCCAGATACTATCGATGATGACCATGACCCCATGACTTTGTGAGTTGACTGACCCTTACAGCGGACCTTGAGTGGTAGACAGTGCGGTTAATCTGTCTCTGCTTAGCTAATTAGGTGGGACTAATTAGGGGGCGGCTGTTGTGAAGGATCAGATTAAACCGAATATATATATTTATTTATGGATATATATTTAATAGTATTTGTATATCGTTTGATATCCCCTGTATATTCCTTGTACAATATGCACTGAATATCCCTTTAGTCTACTAAACAGCCCATAATAGTTTCATTCTACCATTGGACGAGAACCTGGCGCCAGCAGCCATACCCCTAGGTTCAAGTTCAATCGTGCCGACCAACATGTCGTGGCAAGCCCGGTTCCGCGTAGGAATACGTCTGGCGAAATACGAATGGTACTATTTGTTCACAGCGCATATATATATGGCGCAAGTAAAGTAGAACTTTCTTTTAGTCCATTAGTTCTTTACCCTCCAACCTAGTAACAGACGCGAAGCCTCACCCACGACGCACGTGTGGTGCAGTAAGGCCTACTTGGCCTCAGAATAGGCATTAAGATATCGTGTGGATTAATAGTTGAATTGTCATAGTTTGGCACTATACCGTCGAGTTGGACGTATTTCTATTAAGCTAATAATAGTCTATTATGTATGGTGCATCGTTCGGTTAGAGTTATAAAGTGAGCAGCACCCCCATCGTTCCTGACGTTATCTGGAGTCTTAACCAGGCTGAGCAGACCACTTGTGGTGCTTGCATCCGAGGAGCTCCGGGCCAGGACGAGTGGACCTGTACATTGGATTACTTTACCCAGACGACGGCGAGCCTTCCACGGCTTGGATTATCTACATGCTTTGGGTGCTTTGATTATTCCATGGATAACGGCCAACACTGCTGAGTGTTGGAACTACCCCCCGGAGAGGAGTCCAGGTGAGACGGCGCTCTACACCAGTGAGGTCGCCTCACGTCTCTCCGTTGTGGACCGGCAGCTACCGTCCACCAGAGGGTCCAGCTGTATTCATCTGCGGACCGAGGTTCTGTGGGCATCGTGTTCAGGACTCTAAATTCTCCCAAGAAATCGTCGGCCAGATGGGATACCGCCAGCGGCTCTTCTAACCCCCCCCTCCTACTGTCTTACAACCAGCGGGACCCCCCCCCCCCCCCTTAGTGTATCCAGCTATA
>NC_140169.1:50117298-50349798 GCF_963971535.1 Notolepis coatsorum
GTCTTGTTTACACCAGGGTCCCCCATTTTAATAAAGATCTACTGTCTGCAGCACTATTACTCAGTAGTAGCTACTCATTTATATATTTTATACCCAGTTTAATCAGCTGCTGTACATTGGATATCACTGTTGCACTTTACTGCTACTTTTGCACTCTGGTTGGATGCCAAAACCTCTTTTTGTGGTGCTGTATGACGACAATGCATTTGAATCTCTCTCTCATGATGTCATGTATGTTGTGTATGTCATAAATGTCACTAGCTACTATGAATTGAAAATAGGGGACCCTGATGTAAACAAGACAAACGTCTTTCTCTGGTTTGCATCCCCTTAACAATTGTGTGTATTGAGCCGTACACTACTGTATTGTACCCATTCTGCAATCTGTTAAATAAAGTTTTCATTCATTCATTCTCTCTCTCTCTCTCTCTCTCTCTCTCTCTCTCTCTCTCTCTCTCTCTCTCTCTCTCTCTCTCTCTCTCTCTCTCTCTCTCTCTCTCTCTCTCTCTCTCTCTCTCTCTCTCTCGCTCCCTCCCTCTCCCTCTCTCTCTCCCTCTCTCCCTCTCTCCCCCTCTCTCTCCCTCTCCCTCTCTCCCTCTCTCTCCCTCTCTCCCCCTCTCTCTCTCTCTCTCCGTCAGGGTCTCCTCTACTTTAATGCCAGGCTCAGGATGCTGGAGAAGCGGCAGCAGTGGGTGCGGGAGCGGCGGGCCGAACACGAGCGTCTGAGCGGGGAGCTGGCGGAGGCCAAGCAGCGGCTCATGGTGGACCCGGGGAAGTGGAGCGGAGAGTGTGCTCCCACTGCTCCCCCCTCTGATGGAACAGTCCACATTCATTCATATGCTCCCCACCGCTATCCTCCCCGATTTCAATGTAACGCGGAAGTGTTGCGGTGGTCTATGTAATAGCTCAAACAACTATGAGCCCACAATGTCTGTCACTAATTTTTTGCCAATGAACCATCTCCAAAAGGTGCCAGTCGATGACATCACAGGTTAATGAACCATCTCCAAAAGGTGCCACTCGAGGACGTCACAGGTTAATGAACCATCTCCAAAAGGTGTCACTCGATGACATCACATGTTCTAGTCTCTGATTTCCTGCTCAGGAAGACGGTTGTCTGTGTTTATAGATACTTGACTTAACCGTGTCCAACAATCAGAACAGCACATAGCACACAATGTCAATTCAGTTTTAGGGTGGATTTTCCCTTTAAATCGTTGCCCCCCAGTCACAACAATGCAGGCGCACGGAATCACGCAAGAGATTAAGCGCCATACGTTATATTTATGATTGGAATTGAGCCCGTTTTGGATATTGTATTCATGTTGAATCTGCAGCTTGTTATGCCATGGCATTTAATTATATCGCTTTTCTGTGGTAAATATATTGCAGGCTCTCTCTCTCTCGTTACCAGGGTACCTATAATATATAGATATGAATCCTTAGGCACACATTAAAATGGAATCAAATTATAATAATAATCAGGGCTGTACCAAATAGTTTGAAGCTTCATTCATAACGTTGACATTCAAATTATAAATCAACATTATAATTATATATTTTTTTATTTATTTCTTTTGTCTATTCATTCTGTTTAAACCAAGGGGGTTTTTCTTCACAGTTGCAGATAAAGATTAGGCTACACTAATATTATAGTATTATATAGTATATGACTCATCATAAAATGTTTAATAAAACATTTATTGTAACTCCTTCAAGCACTGCAGACACAAGTGGTTTCCTTTCGACGGGTTTATTAAAGGCTTGGTCCTCCAATCCACCGTGAAAACTTAAACAGAAACATATACGTTGCGTCAGGTCAACACAAACAATAATATACACGATATGAAAACAATACATCAGAAAAGCAAAATACAAACAAACATTAATTACCTCGTTGGCTGCATGCTACATAACAAAGGGGTCTTGTTCTTCTGTTCTTGGTAACAGTCTTAGTGGTACACTACACATAGTCGTACACTCTTCGAATCTAGAGAGCCTGTACAACTCGTCTCTGTCCTGCTGCTTGCTCGCAGGTGTTTTAATGAGTCCCAGTCTCCCAACATCCCTGCCGCTTGCTCGCAGGTGTCTTAATCAGACCCAAATGTAACAACACAACAGCAGCCTAACGGGACACCACATATGACCAGACGTCAAAATGAATATATTATAAATTGTAGCAAATTAAATAATAAAGAAAATAAGAAATGAAACATAAATACATTCTCAAATATTACACTTAAACTGAAATAACATAAATGATGAAACCATATAATGGCCACAGTTACATTTATCATAAATGATGTAGCCCGTCTGCATCCGCTCGGCGCTCCATCAAGACGTCACCATCACTTCCGTACCAACCGTGAGCCCTGATTGGATTATTTATGTTGACGAAACTGACGAGTTATATTCATTAAAGAAAGTTAATTTAATACAAAAAAAACAAATTTGATCAGATGAATCACTTTATTCAAATTGAGGATTTTGTTTGAGGATTATTATATATATTTTTTATGATTTCATAAAATATGTCATTCAAAGCTTCGTTTGAAAACTTCAATAGAAGCTTCGAATGTAAAAATTATTACATTTGGTACAGCCCTAATAATAATAATAATAATAATAATAATAATAATAATAATAATAATAATAATAATAATAATAATAATAATAAAGCACAAATGTTATTTGGCCTAAGTCTATTTGATATTCAAGGTTTGTAAGTAAGAACCAGAGGTGGGGTGCTGACAGAGCAGTGTGATGTCACCGGCCCAGTTTACACTATGCATACAAACTCACCTCCACGTGTGAGCTATTCACCTATTGCAAATGTTCTTTTTTAAATACAACTGTATACAGACATTCACTGTTTAGCTACTGTAGATACTGCTCTCACGGTGTCTCACACCGTCTCCTTTAGCGCTGAATGGTTATCTCCAGTAGGAAAGGTCGCTCTCATGTTAAACTTGCACAAGCTCACACGTCCGCCATAAGTAACGACGATGCAAGTGTTGTGTAACTTTGCTTGAGAGTGTAGCGTGTTTCTAAATAAAAATGTTAACCGGTGCCGCGTTACGTACTTAGTTTGAGAGTGTAGCGTTCTAAATTAGTCGGAGCATTAATAATCATTCATCTTCTCTCACTCATCCGTTGCCTGTGTTGAATTCATTAACCTTTTAAGCAAATGATCTTTGGAACACCTCTCTTTTGTCCTTCTTAAGAGGCATTCTTCTCAGGCCCTTTTTCCAAGACGCTGCATGTGGAATTTTGTTCCTTTTTTATTATTACATTATGCACTTGTGTGCTTTCCTACGGCTATGTGTGGTTTTACCAGAATAGAGATGAAAAAAGTTTTGCCAAACACATTTTTAAAGCAATGTTGATCTGGTAACACAAGACCTTTAATATATAATAAATAATTTTTATTGTATTCGGTTTTATACTGTACGGTTTTATAATTATTTGTAAAGAGTCTGAAAAAATAATGAACGTGTACAGTGTCATGGTTTGCCTCATCTCATACATGTTAATAAAGGACATGATCTTCTTGCTTCAGTTAAACATGGGTATGGACGTTTCTTTCTAGTTTTTTTATTACTTTATTTTTTACTTAAACATCCCTCAATATTGATCTGACTTTCACAACGAGTGTCAACATCCATCATAACAAACACATTTAAGATAAGATATTCCTTTATTGATTCCTTTATATACTGATAATATATATATATATATATATATATATAGATGTGTGCAGTAAATATAAATATATATACGGTATATACAGCACTATTGTACATGCTATCATACATATGGGTAGACTATAGTATGAGGTAAGTAGTTATGATTATTATGATTAGGTAGACACAAATATTGTTGCAGTGATTTGAAAGTGTCGTATATTCTATGTACATTTCTAAGGATTATTCACAGTGCATTGAGGTTGCTAACTGGAGGGAAGAAAGACAGAATGATAGAATGGTCCCCCTCTGGCTTAGCCAGCAAGGAATAAACGTGCAGCCAGACAACAACGTTTCTAATTCAAATTCAGATGATTTATTGCCGCGGGCCAAAGGTGAATAAAAGGTTGTTTACATACATACAGGGATGATTTCATATTAAAACAGGCTGTACAAAGGATTGTTGAGGTGTGTATCATTAGGGCCCATTCACAGTGGTTGCACAATTAGAAAGCTCATGTGTTGGAAGTTGAGCCGGAACGTCGGGATGAGGGGGTAACGTTGTACACATCTGGAAGAAAGAACAAGGCACATTACATTACATTACATTACATTCGATTAAAATGTATTGTCATCATACAGCACAAGTACAGTACAACGGAAATCTAGTTTGACATCCAAACAGAGAGCAAATGTAACAGTAAAGTGCAATACAGGTGATTAAACTGGGTATACAATACATAAATCAGTACTACTGAGTAATAGTGCTAATCAGATGTATGTACAGATATAGATGTAGTATTAATATGTACAGTGATGCAGGTATAAGACACTATGGTAGTAAGTCATACTGGCCAGCAGCGTAACTAGTAAGAGTAGTTAAGGGATATGTACATATATAGATATAGTATTAATATGTACAGTGATACAGGTATAAAGACACTATGGTAGTAAGTCATACTGGCCAGCAGCGTAACTAGTAAGAGTAGGTAAGGGATATGTACAGATATAGATATAGTATTAATATGTACAGTGATACAGGTATAAAGACACTATGGTAGTAAGTCATACTGGCCAGCAGCGTAACTAGTAAGAGTAGGTAAGGGATATGTACAGATATATAGTATCTACAGATATGTAAAAAGGATTATGCAGGATATTATATCCACAGACAGGTGTATAGAGAGGGGGAGAGGGAGAGGGAGAGGGAGAGGGAGAGGGAGAGGGAGAGGGAGAGGGAGAGGGAGAGGGAGAGGGAGAGGGAGAGGGAGAGGGAGAGGGAGAGGGAGAGGGAGAGAGGGAGAGGTTTGGTGATGGTGGGGTTAAACGGTAAATGTCAAAATCACCCCCCCATGCACCCATCCCCCGCCAAGGTACAGTTTTTTCCCCTTCGGATGTATATTATTTTCTTATGATCTCTTTTTCTTACACAGTACCGTATATATTTGTATGTCTAAACAGGACAAAAGTATTTCTCTGGTCTGCATCCTCTTAGCAGTTGTTAGTATTGAGCTGTACTGTATTGTACCCATTCTGCAATCTGTAATTAAAGTTTTCAATCAATCAATCAGAACCAGAGTTCATTCAGCTAGACAGTGTGGTCTTACTTCCTCTGATTCTTCGGAAGAAGTTCTGCACAGCGCTTGAGGATGATCCAGCACTGGTGTTCTATAGATTGATGCATAAAAACACAGATACATAATTAACTGGGAATGAAGGCAAATATCATTAGTAGATCATTTATATTTATTTTCCTAATTTGATCATGTGTGACAGTAGGGCATGTTTAGCTTTTCAGAACATCGAAAATGAGAAGAAAATAAACGTGGTTACCGTGGTGCGACCTTGGTTGGACGATGATGTGTTTGCAGATTGGCGCCTTCCTGCGAGTGTTTGGAGAATCTACAAGAAGAGACCAATCGTTTAGTTTAACTATTTATTGAACACTTTAATATAACCATAGAAAATGGTTGAAATAACTTTCTATAGGGACGCACCAAACATTTTGGCTGATACCGATAACTGATATTAACATTTCTGTTATGGCTGATAATAACCCATATTACCATAAGACAGTAGAGGTGGAGTACTTTATTGTCCAAAGATGGTATGTTAGAGTGTTGTGTTCACTCATAGATGAGGTTGAGTAGTTTCTTGTGATATATCACATTCACACTCCAAGTTATTTAGATTAACTTCACAACTGCAAACACATGGGCTGACCAAATATTCTTTTAAACAGACTTATATGGTTCTTCAGTGCAATGGTTCATATATCTGCCCAGTTTTGCTCATCGGACTGATACCAAGTTCAAGTTTACCAATACCAATACCAATATAGAAATCACAGATACGGTTATGGTCATCGATATATAGAGCAGTCCTAGTTGAAATACCTTTTTATCAAGAAGTGTTCCAAACACCAGAATGAAGAAACCCTGTTGAATTACAAAAAGCCACCAGTCATCATGTGAGAGATTGCGTGTCTTCTATATTATAATTTTACACTCATCATTGTATGCACTAATATACAGTATATATATATCCAAAGCTACCTGTAGTGAGTTGAAGAAGGCAAACAGTCCTTGGATTGCAACATTTGTTGGATCCACCATGGTTCCAATTCCAAGACCCCAGGTAACACCAAAGATAGGCGTCAGAACAGCGAGCGCTCTAACGATCACCATCGCAGCGTTCCTGTCCTCTGACCCCGCCACACCTCGTCTTGTCATCATTTTAAAAATCATAAAAATAAGGATGAATATATTAACGACCACGATGGTCATGGCCGGTATCACAAAGGCCAGGAGTGCTTTTGCCTTGTACCAATCGAGCCAGCATATTTCACCGTCCCTGATGTAGGCATTTCCGGGGGCAGTGGACGCCACAGTGACAACCGCGATGATAAGAGGGGCTCCGTAGCCCACCGCGAAAGCTATACCCGCCATGGCGGACCTCGACATCTGGGAGAAGACGCTCATGGTGTGGAGTAGCAACCCTCCTGTGACCAACATCCAGAAGAACATGGCCAGGTAGAAGAAGTGGATGAAGAACGTTGCCGCATTACAAGGACCAAACGGCGTGGGGTCTTGGTCCGATATGGCCGCTCCGACGAGGAACCAGATGTCCGCGATCAGCAGAGACACGGCGATGTTCACGATGGCAACGTGCCGCAAGTAGGACGTGCTGTTCCTGGTCACGGCCTTCCAGACGCACGCCTCGATGACGAGACAAACGACTAAACTTCCCAGCGATAAGGCCACTCCGATGATTGTAATGTAAAATAAAATCGCTGCGACAATTGGATTGTTTGAGACAAACGGTGACATGAGCATGGAGAAGGTGGTGAGGTGGTTGCAGTTGCAGGTGACTATGTTATCTATATCAGACACAAACGTGCACCCCTCATCATCCCATCCACCCAGATTATTGAAAAGACTGAAGTTCCAGAAGACACACTGTGGGCTCTCTGTCAGTGAACTGTTCAACTTGTCAAACTTGAAGGTTACATTGTTAATCGTTGCGTTGACCTTGATCAGCAAGACAAAGGCATTGATAACGTTATCATAGACCGTTTCGTTGCTGGTGCTGTTGGCGCTGCCGACATCGAAGCTGCTGTTCCTGGCGGGAAGAATGTTATTGAGGGAGGAGAAGGTGATGGTGGTGATGAAGAGGTTGGTGATGTTGGTGTCAGGGATGTTGATGACAATGCTGGAGTTGATGTCTGCATTGAACGAGTTGTTGAATGTGGTTCGGTTCAGTATGGTGCGCTCTGTTTGTATAGCAAACTCCCCATCAAGCACATTCGTAATCGCCTCCAGTGAATCCAAAAACGTTGAGGCGAGGTTGCGGGTTTCATTTGCATTCAGAGTTACCCAGGAGTCTCTCGCCTCGTCGGAGATCAGGACATCAACCGTTTCCAGGATATTCTATGGATTACAGAGATTTAATTGTAAAGGTGGAACAACGTAATACATCTTTATATCAAGATTGCATGCAAAGCACATGTAGTAATGAAGTGCCAACCATCTCCAGCATGATATGTTACAGTGGTGTATTGCAGTGTATATCAATGAAGGCTTTTCAACTTACTTCCATGACAACTTCACTGACTTTCGTGGTAACATTTGCAATCGTGTCCAAGATCTCAACAATTGAAGATATGGTCGTAGTGGAATCTGTGATGTTTTGTTGTAAACCTACTGATGCGGTGCTAAGGTCGGCAACAAACTCGGGGACGTCCTCTTCTTCTAAAACCTAAAGGAATTAAACAGTTTGTAAGGGACATCGTACACTGCTAAAAACAGATACTTTTTTTAGACCATTTTAGCCTCTTAAACATCGAATGGGCAGTCACTCGCGCACGTGCACGTCGGAGCACTTTGCCCTCATCTGCCGGCTCTGGACTGCGTTTTTGCCGATCAACCAATATATTGTTGGAAAATAGAATTTGCCGAATTTGACTAGTGCCTCGGAATCAATGGCAGCGGACGACCATTTTGGATAATCATGTCAAATGAACAAAAATTACAAAAACCTTTGTAAAACGCAAGTTTTCCATGGGATTGTTATAAACTTTGGACCTGTACTGTAGATAAGACTTCAGGCTATGGAACCGTTATGTTTCCCAGCTCCTACCTCTCAGCTGGAACTCAAAAACAGGCATCTGGCAACAAGTAAACAGACATGTGAGTAAACAAAACGTTTACTTCAGTGTGTTCAAACCTCTAACTCTATTACATTAGCACTCAGAGTGATTCTTCTTTTTGTGGACGAAAGTTCAGAATGTTTCCTTTCAAAAGAGACCAGACTCATGCATGTGCTATAAGTATAAAGTATAATAAATCTCACATTACTTTGGGTATGCAATCGTCAGGCATGTTATGCAAAACTAGCCCCTTTTTTGCACGATGCAGTGGTGGTTAGCGGCGGTTAGCAATTATAGCAATGAACTATAATTAATTACGTGTCATACCGAACACGTCTTTGTTGGAACTCTAATCCGTCCGTCTGCAGTCTTCCCATTCTACCGCTTGGTGACATGTACGCATGGTCCGAGCTGTGCGTAGATATATGCACAATCTCAAGCACACGTTCAAATTGATAAATCCCACACTTTGCTTAGAAATGATCGTACGCACGGTATACACACATATCTGTGTGTATGCAGCATTGATAAATGAGAGCCCTGGTATTCTATATTCTATAATAATATTTCAAATAGCATGAGTCCGGATGGCAGAATTCAGTACTGTAACTACAAAACCTTCTGTTTAATCATCTTCCCTTTATTAAATTTCTTAGATTTTCTGTACACGTGATCTCAAAAAGGTACTGAACAAGCTCAGTAGCAGTTTTCCATGTCTGGTCATTTTTAGCATGGTGTTATTCACTGTCAAAGATGCAAAGACAAATCATAATTTATATTCTCCTTTGTTTCATCACAATTTAAGCAAGCCTAGTAATAGACACACTATTTCTGACACTGGGAATACATTCACTGAGGTCCATAGATACCAAGAACATGCAAATGGACCCTTGTAGAAGCGGAGCAATCTTCCATTTACTTAGGTATGTATTTTTAGGCGGGCTTAACTCAATCTGTGCCATCCACGTATATATACGTGTTTGCTCGACAACCGTTGAATGGCAATCACGTATACGTTATTTGGTCCGTTTTCCTTTTTTTCGATTTTAATATTCTATTCAGTGTCACAGACCTCTATGTTGCAGTTAAAAGGCATACTGGGACCCGAGGGTGCAGTACCAGCCAGATCCTGCTAGGTGGCAGTATCGAGAGTGCAGTAAACCCTGTTCCAGACTGTGTGTTACATCTAAACCCCTCCAGGCGGAGAATTTTCATCCAGGCAAGCCTAGCGGTTTACCCGATCACATTGAAACGTGTCCAGGACACTCGATGCATGTGTTGTGCCGGATTATGTCGGGACATCAATACTGGAAATCACGATCAGACAATTGGAATATTCTTTTTGGAATAACCCAGATCAAAGGTAAGGACTATCTGACGTCAATTCCACCTTGATCCTACAATGATTTCATATCGATCCAGCTGATCAGCGTGTGTGGTGTTCAAAGCGAATGCCGTTACTGGCGATCAAAACATCAAAAAACGCCCCCCCCCCCCCCCCCTTTCATGCATTCATGATGAAACATAATACCTATTATATACATTTGATTTGGAAATAGTAGCGTGTCCAGGGATGAAACGCCAATGCTTTTAACAGAATTCACGTACCGCCCTATAACTCAGCTTTTCAGGAATTATCCCGGATCACTCCTAAATTATACAATATTCACCACGGGATAACGTGCAAACGTATACATGAAACAATTATCTCTTTTTTGCATGTACGACAGAAGATACTGACTGTCAAATGACCATAGTATTCAAGTCAAGTCAAGTCAAGTCAAGAGTTTTAATTGTCACGGCATACAGGTATACAATGAAATGTGGCTGGTCTTGCCCGCGACGATGTGCAATACAGTGGTACAACATATAATAGAATCCAATAAAAATACAGTGGTACAACATATAATAGAATCCAATAAAAAACAACAGTGCAATAAACAGGTAACATGGTGTGCCATCTCGGTATCTGTACATAGTATTTACAGAGCATATAGGACATGCTAGGTAGCTTTAGTAGTGCAATACACTGTTCTTGTTGTTTTACTAATTTAAAGTGGCCTTTCCTCTGGCCATAAGTGTGCGTGTGTGCGGCATGAGTGTTAAAGTGGCTGCTAGTGTGTGAGCGTGCTCAGCGTGCGTGTCTTGTGTGTGCTTGTGTGTGGATAGTTCAGTTTTCTGTGTCTCTCAATGTTCATTGTTCAAGGCTCTGATGGCCTGGGGGAAGAAGCTTAGCCTAAGCCTCTCCGTCCTAGTAGCTGGGGTTCGCAGGCGTCTGCCTGACCTCAACAGCTGGAACAGGCTGTTATTGGGGTGGTGGGGGTCTTTCATTATCCTGCAGGCTCTGGATTTGCACCTCTTGTTGTATAGAGCCTGCAGGGTAGGTAGCGCAATACCCGTGGTACGCTCGGCTGAGCGCACCACTCTCTGTAGGGCCTTCTTGTCCTGTGCCGTGCTGTTCCCATACCAGGCAGTGATGTTTCCGGTCAAGATGCTCTCTACAGCTCCTGAGTAGAAGGACTGGAGTATCTTCCCCGATACTCTGAACTTCCTTAACTGTCTCAGGTGGTAGAGGCGCTGCTTCGCTTTCTTTACTACTGTGTCTATGTGTGTTGACCATGTCAGATCCTCTGAGATGTGGACCCCCAGGTACTTGAAGCTGCTCACCCTGTCCACGGTAGCCCCGTTAATCATCAGTGGGGTGTGTGTCTCCTGCTGTCCTCTCCTATAATCCACGATCAGCTCCTTGGTTTTACCAATGTTCAGGAGCAGGCTGTTGTCCTGGCACCAACGTTCCAGTACCTCAACCTCCTCCCGGTAGGCCTTCTCGTCGTTGTCCGAGATCAGCCCCACCACCACCGTGTCATCTGCGAACTTCACTATGGAGTTGGAGCTGAACTTGGCCACACAATCGTGTGTGTAGAGTGAGTACAGCAGGGGGCTTAGAACACAGCCCTGGGGGGACCCGATGCTCAGGGTGATGGTGTTGGAGGTCTGACCGACCACCCTGACCGCCTGGGGTCTTTCACTCAGAAAGTCCAGTACCCAGGCGCTCAGGGCGGAGCTCAGACCTAGCTCGATCAGCTTGTCCACCAGTCTGGTGGGGACTATGGTGTTGAACGCTGAGCTGTAGTCAATGAACAACAGTCTCACATAGCCCCCCTTCTGACGGTCAAGGTGGGAGAGAGTTCTGTGCAGTACCTGGGAGACCGCGTCGTCAGTGGACCTGTTTGTCCTGTATGCAAATTGCATAGGGTCCATATCACTGGGGAGGGAGGCACAAATGTGGTCCTTGACCAGCCTCTCGAAACATTTCATGACCACAGAGGTGAGTGCCACCGGTCTGTAGTCATTTGGACCTGTTGGGGAGGGTTTCTTCGGTACAGGGATGATGGTAGACATCTTGAAGCAGGCAGGGATTGTCTCCATAGCTATAATATAGAATATAGATATAGCTCTACAAACAAGGTGACGCACCCCTATCTTTAAAGCATGGCCCAGTCAGAACGGGATACGGGTAATGGCTGGCAGTGAATGAGTTAAGAGGTTAAGAGGTTAAAAAAGAAATAAATTACATTCTTAGACAATGCTCTGAGTTTTTAATACACAGGACGAGACAAAATGACTACTTCCATGGTTCTAGACCATTTACTCGCAATGAGAATCCGTGCGAGCGATACATTTTCGGATATTCCCTCAAATCAGAACTCAACTAGGAGTAGTAACAACGAATTAAAAAAAGATGAATGACACCTGCAGATCATTTTACTCGCATGTATATAGTTCAGAGGTAAATTTTGATCAATCTAAATTTAAAAGGTTTACCAGCGGGCTTAAACTACCGAGGTTATCCGAGGAGGAGGCCTGGCGAATTGGGGGAGCCGATCACTCTTATCGAACTTAAAGAAGCAATCACTGAGATGCAGAGGGGCATAGCAGCCGGCCGGGATGGAATCCCACCCGAATTATACTTAGCATTTTGGGACCCATTGGGCCCATTGTTACATGAGATGATTGAACACTCCATTGAACAAGGTTTTTTTCCCCGAGGGATGTAAACATGGTTCTTATATCTCTACTACTCAAAAAGGACAAGGATCCGAACGACTGTGGTAGGCTGGTAGCTATAGGCCCCTAAGTCTTCTTGGTGCCGACCTTAAAATATTTGCCAAAGTCTTGGCCCGCTGTCTACAAAAGTATATGACGATGCTAGTACACTGTGATCAAACCGGTTTTATTCAGGGGCGCTTAGCCGCGGAAAACCTAATAAAAGATTATTGCATGTAATTGACAACAGTAAGAACAATATAACTTCGGCCACAGTTCTGTCAAAAATTAAGTGTAGTAAAATAAGAAAAATAGTGACATTTCATTGCCCTCTCGGAGGGGGGGAACTCAGACTAGACATTGCCAAACAAATTACAACTAAGGACAATGAAGGACAACAATGAATACACATGTCAAGGGAGAGGGGGGGGTGGGGTCAGAGAGCGGAGTAAGTAAAGTAGCGGGTGAGGAGGGGGGGGCAGAGAGGGGAGTAAGTAAAGTAGGGGGTGAGGAGGGGGATTGAGAGAAGGGTGGGTTGTGGAGTGGGTGAGGAGGGGGATTGAGAGAAGGGCAGGTTGTGGAGTGGATGAGGAGGGGGATTGAGAGGAGGGTGGGTTGTGGAGCGGATGGCTCACAGGTCAATCTCATGTGATTAGGAGCCTAGATTATCCACGAGCAATTCCCAGATGCTATTAAACTGTGAGACTTCGATGTGATCCACGGTTGAGATTGTTTCCTGTGATATGTAATTTGAGAGAAGGCCCAACCATTGCCCAGTATTAAAAAATTGTCTTGTCTTCCAGTTTAAGAGGATAGTTTTCTTGGGGACAGCTAGGGAAACGAGCAGGGGTTTGGTGTTCTGGATTAATAAATTGATAGCAGTAGTATCCCCGAGTAGGCAGAGGGAGAGGGAGAGAGGAATGCTGCAGCTCATGACCCGGGATAGTGTATTGATGACGGAATTCCAGAAGTCTTGAACAGGTGGGCAGAGCCAGGTGGCAACTACCGGCCGACATCCCTATAGTTGAACACTTTAAATACCTAGGCATCGAGATTTTCCCCACCCTAAATCAGACAATTAGATATAACTTTACAGGCACTTATAACAAAATACTCCAGGATCTCAATAGACTCATTACAAGCCCGAGCATCCATATGAAAATGAACATACTGCCCAGGATAAACTTTGTTAGCTCAATGTTCCCCTTACCCCCTCCAATTGACCACTGGCGCAAGCTACAAACTATGATATCTAAATTCCTCTGGAACAACAAACGTCAGAGAATCAAAAGAACGTAGGAAACAGGATGGGGGTTTAGCAATCCCTGTTTTAAAATTATATTTATGGTCCTTCTCACTGAGACTCAGATAAGCTGGTTTGACTCCGAAATTGCTGTGTCATGGCGTACCTTAGAGGAAGCAGTAGTCTTTCCGCAAAGATTACAAGATGTACTGTAGTATACTCCAACACCCCTATCGCAAAATGTCAATTACAATAATGGTCCTATCATCTTCCATGTGATTCAAACATGGCGTAATGTACAGAGGTATTGTGCTGTCAAGTGCCCATGGAACCTCGACTCTCCAATATTTCATAACCAACAACTACTTATTGGGCATAAACCCATTAACAACCCTCAGTGGGAAAGGAAAGGATTTCACTAAGGAACTAAGATATTTTTGTGACCCCCCCCGGCGTCTCCTTCTTCTTCTACTTACAACTGAGGGCGCATGGCGTTCCGTGGCCTCAAACACTACATCCACACCCGATTTTTTGCTCATCAGAGACAGAACAACCTCAAGAGGGTTTGGCTCAGATTTCTATATACTCTTAATCAAATCCACATATAAAAACCTATCATTAGATACAGTCTGGCGAGAGGACATAGCCAGAACTAGACCCTGAGTTTGACTGGGATGATATTTGGACTAATGTTACATTAGCTTCCCGTAACCCTAATCGCCAGCAAATACATTTAAATTATATTCATAGAACGTATCTCACGCCTAGGAAACTGTGTGCTATGGGGTTGGTGGCTGACTCTCGTGCACTTTGTGCGCTCTGAGGGCCACTGGCACTTATATATGTTTTGGGAATGCCCACCGGTAGCTCGTTTCTGGAAAACTATAACAACTAAACCTTCAAACATGTGTAACCTGACAATCCCACTTACAGCAGCAACGCTACTCCTAATTTATATTTCACTGCTGCTGGCCTCCATGTAGCAAAAAAGAATAGTTCTGGCGGGCTTTACAGCAGCCAAGAAACTGATAGCCATGAGGTGGAAACAACCTGAGAAACTTACGAATGATCAATAATGGTCTCTGACACTTTTGGATATAATTCATATGGAGATCTCCACGGTTCGGGTGATTAAAGTTGGGCAGTCCAACATTGAACTATGGGCCTCAGCGGCAGAGAAAGTTAAGGCCATGATCTAGCGGCGAAGCGGGGTCGGGGTGTTGGTCCTGAGGGGTCCTGGGGTGGGGGTGGGGGAAGGAATGGTCTTTTTTTGTTGTTGTTGTTTTTTGTCAAATGAATGTAGTTTTATAGATTTTTCCATCCATACGTTCCCGTGTTATACCGTGGTGAATATAAGTATGGTTTTAGAGCGGTCTAAGGTAATTCATGAAATGCTGAGTTATAGCCCTATAAGTCAATTCCTGCATAGACGTTGCCGTTTCTTGCCTGTACACGCTATTATTTCTAAATCAAATCTATATCATAGGTATTATGTTCCATCATGAATGCATGAAAGGGGGGGGGGGGGGGGGTCATTTCTGATTATTTGATTGTCAGTAGCGGCATTCGTATTGAACACTAAAAACGGTTATCAGCCCCGGAGACGTATGGCCATTACACAGGCTTACAAAGATACAAGGTTACAAAGGGTGCTCGATACCGCCGTCTAGCGGGATGCGGCCGGTATTGCACTTTGGCGACCTCAGACTCATTCCCTACGGTAACACAGAGGTCCGTGGATGAATAATGAATAAAAATATCGAATAAAGGAATAAATGACCAAAACCCAGAGAAATCTCGGGTCTGGCGCCCGACGCATGGCGAGTTAACCCGGGTCTGGCGCAGAATGTGTTAATAGAGAGGCTTTCTCTACCTGGGATTGAGTCAGAAGATCGTTGATTTCTTTTACGATGCAGGTGTCTTCCAGGAGCCTCCAAGTTCCATTCTCCACGCAGACCGCGGTCCTGCTCCCCTCCTGGTCACGTTCACATCCTGGCTTCGACACGTCGCCTTCTCGTCCACTGCCATATGGAGTATTGTTGCAGACGGACTCTTAATAAGAGAGGGTCGTTTCAAACACGACGAATTCATTAATAAATGAATAATAGTATTAATAAAAAAAAAAAAATCTCTTTTAGGAGAGTGGACAAAGACGTCGTCGTTGTCACATAACACGTTGAGTTCTTACTTGCTCTGAATATGGTCACTGTTGTCTTCATCTCATATTCCGGGAGAGTTTTCACCCGACACGTAAACGTTACATCTTCTTCTGCTCGACTGCATCCCTTCAGCTCGAAGTTATACGTAATGCAGTTTTCCGAGACCACATCTGTGAACATTAACAACATAAACATAAAAAATAAATAAACAAGTTGCCCAAATTGTGCAGAGACTGAAACGATGTCTCGATTCTTACCCGGAGTTAAGAGGACGGTGCCGTTCCACCACTGGACCTTGTAGAGGCGCTGAACACAACACTTCAGCGGTTGTATTTTTCCCACCTCACATGGGATGTTGAATTGACTCTTTGCTTGTACAAGAGGAGCCGCTTTAACGTTTAATGCTCGTCGTTGCACAAAGTGCACCGCTTTACCCTTCAGAGTGCATTCATAACGCCCTGGGATCAAATGAAGCAAACGTAAGTGAAATGCAAAAACAAAGTTCTAATGCTATAGGACCACACATTGTGATTCCTAAATATATGAGTTAGCGCAGAGCTTCAAAGCTGAAGCCCACCAAACCTATGTTATGTTTGCTGAATAGTGAACCAGATAGTGTTTGGCATTATGTGGCATTATATACCCTTAGGGGGGGGGTATGGAAAATGTTCTCGTCATATACGGTTGGCTATGTAACTGATTGCGTATGACTAGTCATTGGTAGTTTGTTGTGAGATGCTGATCATGGGGGATAATCCAAACTTTTCCAGGTGGAGTTGAACAACTTTTGTGGATGTATTTGTAATAAAACGTTCTTCTATTATGTCCTAGTTGCACTGATTCCAAAGTGAACTGGCTGTAGGCTACTCACCACTATCAGCGAGGATGGTGTTGATAATTGACAGATTTGAGCCATCACTAAAAATCCGAAACCTTTTATTGTTTTTTCGGATTTCCCTCCCATTGACTTTCCACTGTGAACCAATAATGTCACCGAAAATCTCGGGGCGAGGCCCACATGTCAGAGTTACGGTTCTACCGGAGTAAATCTGGTCGTCTGGAACGACGCTCATCGGAGTTGTACCTGTTTTCAAAGCATGAACAAGATCAGTACAGTGTTTTTTATCCATCCAAACTGAGAATAATGTAGGTCAGATACAGTGCTTTTTATCCATCCAAACTGAGAATAATGTAGGTCAGATACAGTGTTTTTATCCATCCAAACTGAGAATAATGTAGGTCAGATACAGTGTTTTTATCCATCCAAACTGAGAATAATGTAGGTCAGATACAGTGTTTCTATCCATCCAAACTGAGAATAATGTAGGTCAGATACAGTGTTTGTATCCATCCAAACTGAGAATAATGTAGGTCAGATACAGTGTTTTTATCCATCCAAACTGAGAATAATGTAGGTCAGATACAGTGTTTTTATCCATCCAAACTGAGAATAATGTAGGTCAGATACAGTGTTTTTATCCATCCAAACTGAGAATAATGTAGGTCAGATACAGTGTTTTTATCCATCCAAACTGAGAATAATGTAGGTCAGATACAGTGTTTTTATCCATCCAAACTGAGAATAATGTAGGTCAGATACAGTGCTTTGTGGACTTACTGTTGTAAAGCGAATAGACTGAACCAATGACAATGACTCCCACGGCCTCCATCGCCAATGGGAGTCCATTATTTGCTTCAGTCATTTCCTCGGAATCAAAGGAGCGTGTCCGTATTTCAGAGTCTATAATTACACTTCCTCGTCTGTAAGACCAAGTGAAAACGGCATTGAAAGCGTGAATATAATGTAATAAGCCTCCCTTTAAATTCTGGTTAATGGGAGAAAATACTGTACCTGAATCTTTTGACGTCAGCCGACAGGAAACCTGTGATTCCTCCATACTGCAATCGTAACTGTGCAAGGGTGTTGATGACAGAATCATTACCACGTGAAGAACAGACGAGCATGGCGTTTAGATTGGTACTGTATAAATTGGTACTGTATAAAATAGACTCCACTTACTACTTGTTCAATCTCATTTGTGAGGTTTCGATATGCGAGACTTGCTGGATCATTTAAGTCATCTATGAAACTCCTGTCTATTGTGAATGACGTTTCCACACTAAAGACTGAATGAAAGACACAATTAGACGGTTGATTAACACTTTAGATCTCAAAAGTGTTAAGTCAGTTGACGTCGGACCGTTTAGCTCAACGGGTTATTAGTGCACCTGCATGTGAATCCTGTCATCCCAGGTTCAAATCTCTCGGTTGCATTTGTTTTTTGTAACGTTAATTAATTTATCCACTCTGGTTGGATGGTGTATATTGTGTTGTATAATGACAATACATTTGAATCTAATCTCATTTTGAAATTGCTACCTGTTGAGTGGATCACAACCATATGAACACGACAGTGGCGAAATTATTATGTGCCCTATATTTTTTTTTATATAATAATTTTTTTTATTTGAAATCTTTATTTCGAACATGTAAATGAATACAAACAAAATAAATAACTAAACTAAATCAAAACATAACTCAAACAAAATAATAACTAAACAAAAGCAAAACATAACTCAATTTACATGTTCGAAAAGGAGTAGGAAGAAGTATACACTTATTTAATCCTACCCCTTTTCCACTACTCAAATGAGTGTACTAATTTAAAACATTAGAAAAAAGAAATATATATATATATATATATATATATATATATATATATATATATATATATATATATATATATATATATATATATATATATATATATATATATACATATATGCAAAACAAAAAAACTAAAACTATATATGTAAAACATGAAAGAAATAAAATTAAAATGTAAACACCCGTGAATATCAAGTCCCTTCCTCATCCCTGTACCTCGTGAACATAATTTCCTTATACATCAGTTTGAATTGTCTCATGTTTGGACATTGCTTTAGCACCACATTCAGACTGTTCCACAGTTTCACTCCACATATTGAGATGCAGTGTCTTCTCATGGTAGTGCGTACATTTAGAACTTTTAAATTGAGTTTTCCCCTCAGATTATAACCCCCCTCCCTATCAAAGAACAGTTCTTGAATGTTTCCTGGAAGTACATGACCTTTTGCTTTATACATTAATTGTGCCGTTTTAAATTCCACAAGATCATTTTACTTTAATGTTTTTTACTTTAAAAATTATTAGTGCTGTCAAACGATTAAAATATTTAACTCGATTAATCGCATGATTGTCCATAGTTAACTCGCGATTAATCACAAATTAATCGCATTTTTATTTTTTTTTATTTTTTACCTTAAACGGATCTTTTTCAAGTTCCAAGTTTTAATACTCTTATCAACATGCAAGTCAACAAATGCTTGCTTTATGCAGCCATTTAACACAAAAGGATGACCCTCATGCATTGCAAATTTGCATCAAATTCAAAACAGTGATGCACAAAATAACTTAAAAGAAAATAATAATTTAAAACAATGAATAAAGTGTGCATGAAATAATAGGGGAAAGAAAACGTTAGGAACTTGTTACATTCACACACACAAGGGCTGATTAATCACACCCCCCCCCCTCTCTCCCTCACACACACACTCTCCCAGATCTCTTTCTCTCTTGCCCCTTCCTCATCTCTCTCACCCCCCTCTCTCTCTATATCTCACACACACACACACACACACACACACACACACACACACACACACACACACACACACACACACACACACACACACACACACACACACACACACACACACACACACACACACACACACAAACACACACACACACACACACACACACACACACACACACACACACACACACACACACACACACACACACACACACACACACACACACACACACACACACACGCACACACACACACACTTCAGAAACAAACATAGTATCAATGAGAGCATCAATAATACACCTGAGTGAAGTCTAGTAAAAAAAAAAAAAAAAAATCTTTTTAGTTAATCTTGAGTTAAAAAAATTAGTGGCATTAATAGAATCGGGAGTTAACGCGTTAATATCGCGATAACTTTGACAGCCTTAAAAATTATATGTTTGTGTGATCACGATAACCTGTAATGTGAACTATCCTTATGGCCCTTTTTTGGAGTATAAAAAGTGGTTGTAGTGTAGAATTATAAGTGTTTCCCCAGACTTCAGCACAGTAATTTAAATATGGTAAAACTAGTGAACAGTAGAGAATGTAGAGTGATTTTCTATCCAGAATGTGCTTTACTTTACTGATTGATTGATTGATTGATTGATTGATTGATTGATTGAAAACTTTATTAACAGATTGCAGAATGGGTACAGTACAGCTCAATACATACAATTGTTAAGGGGATGCAGACCAGAGAAAGACTTTCGTCTTGTTTACATCAGGGTACTCATGACTGAAATGCTTCTTGACAGTTTAGATTGGACATGTTTTATGTGAGGTTTCCAGCAGATTGTATGGTCTATTATTACACCTAGGAATTTATTTTCATAAACTCTTTCAATAATCACATCATTTATTTTAACTTGTACTTGAGTATTTAATCTACAGTTTCCAAATAACATAATTTTTGTTTTGCTCAAGTTCAATGATAATTTGTTTCTATCAAACCATTTTTTAAATGTCTTCATTTCAGATGTGATGACCTCTAAAAGCTACTGGATATTCTCACCAGAAAAAAAAAGATTAGTGTCATCCGCAAATAAAATACATTTAAATATATTGGATACTTTACATATATCGTTATAATACAGCTTCGGAGGCAGGCATTGCACGGTTTGCACCATGCTGATCCACTCAACAGGTAGCGATCTCAAGACGAGATCCAATTCAAATGTATTGTCATTATACAGCACAAGTACAATACACCATCCAACCAGAGTGGATAAATGAATTAACGTTAAAAAAAAATGGAGGAGATTTGAACCTGGGTCCCGGGACAACAGGATTCTCATGCAGGCGCACTAACCCATTGAACTAAACGATCCAACATGAAGTGCTGCTGACTAATCCATGGTTTAGACTTGTCAAGTGCCAATTGCGCTAGTCGTATAGTATTGGCATTAATAAATCAGATGTCATGCTAATATGTCATGTTCTACAGTAGGACTTACTACTATGATACCCATTAAAACAAGTAATTCGAATAATAGAAGCCTACTTTGCTGGAACGATTAATTTCAAACGTATACACAGCGCGTGTGTGTGCGTGTGTGCTTTTGTGTGTGCGCTCGTGTGCTGAGGGTCGCTAAGCCTTTCTCCACGCATTATGTTTACCTCCGAGAGTAACGCCCCCCGTTGATGACGGACATGTGGAATGTTGGTTCTGCTTAAATGGGTGTTAAACACGGGCTGGTTCACCAGAGAGCACCAAGGTTCAGAGGCTCCAGAACGGAGCTGGAGCTTGAACCGGAGCCCTGGTGGTGTGAACGGGGCCTGAGAGACCCATGCTACTGACCAGACACTCTATATCAGTGATGACTGTTGGAATGTAGAGCTACAGCATTTAACACGTATTTTAACAAAGGAAATACCACTTACAGCACCTTTAAATTACAAACATTTGGTAACTTTAATCAGTTACACTTACAACTAAAAGCATTGCAATCAGATTACAGTTATATGCCGTATTTGCTATCGCGTCCCGCTCTGAGCCTTATGAGATATCCCTATCTCCTATGATACCTATTGTATCTCCCACGAACAAAAAACGACATGCACCCCACCTGTATGGGGCTCCGCCCCCATGGTGGCACTGCCCATATAGCAGTGACTCTGGTCACCACACATCCTTCCTCTATTTTCGTCCCAGCGTACTTGGATGCGTGCACCATACGATAACTAGTAGGATGAAAAGATTAAGGAAGGTTCGTAATGTTGAGGGCTTACCGGAGGTTGCTGGCCCCTGGCATCTTCGACGCATGTTTTCGGCGACACGACGGGCCTATGTTGATGTTCCTCGTTGATGACTGCACATCGAGGTTCAGCTGTACAAGACTGGCTGTCGGGCCAGCTTGTACTCAGGTAGGCCCTGTGTCTTTCAGGCATGGGTATTTGTGTTAGTAATGCTGGTTTGTTTTGTTACACAACAGTGTTGTGTGTTGGCGCCGGGGGCAGGATGGTTTGGTGAACGTTCACTGCAGGGAACGGTTTCCAAGCTGTCTTGGGCGTGCTGCTAAAACATCTAATGCTATGCTACATGCTATCGCTAATGCCGCATGCTATTACTACTGCTAATTGCTACGCTGTTCTAATGTCTCCGCCGTGAGATGTTGTCACTCTCCCTCCTCTTGCCCGGTTCATCAATGAAGGTCAGTCGGTAGCTGTTGTGGTTTTTTTTGCTGAGTCCTATTTACCTTTTTTCGGGTAAATGGGTTGACAACAGGGTAGGCCGTGGCTAGGTTTCCTAGCCAGGTATGTTACCTTGTGTTCCGGCGGGGTTTGTTGAACGGTGTTCCCATCTGGGTTGGCGTCGGGTAGTGGGGCTATGGGTCCAGCCGACATGGTAAACATGTTGCGTGTCTGTGCGCAGGCAATTGTTGTTTTGGGTCCCACATCGCCTCACACCAGGCTGCAGTAGTATAAGGGCAGGGCCGCCTGGGAGAAATGTGAGGCCCTGTGCGTTTTAGACGCGAGGCCCCCCACCCCCTGAGGCGGCCCTGTGTAGTGGGCTATTGTTTCGTTTTGTCACTCTGCTATGAGAAGGTCTGTCTTGCTACAGTTTTCTCTCCTCTCAACCATTCATACTGACGGTCAATCGGTATACTGGGGGAGTAGTGCAGGGGGGGGCTTTGTTTACCTTTTTTGGTAAATGGGCTAAACTAGGGCTGATGTCCTGTTGTGAATATTTGGAATGAAGGCGGGACTAGTTCGCTCTGGTCCGTCTCCCCTTAACTTTGTGTGTATGGGTTTGCTCATTCTACAGTATTTTGTGGTTTAGTTCTTTTATTCATTTAACTTTTTCATGGTGCACACCACATGTGCGGCACGGTGGTGTAGTGGTTAACACTGTCGCCTCACAGCAAGAAGGTCCAGGGTTCGATTCCCGCTTGGGGACCAGGTTTCCATGATGCCAGTTACCCAGGTGGGGTATCTCCCAGGCCTTTCTGTGTGGAGTTTGCATGTTCTCCCCGTGCTCGCAAGGGTTTCCCCCCCGATATGATAAACCCAATGGAAAAACATGCACAACAACAAGATCGCTAACGCTGTGGCGTCCTTGACGAAGACGGACAGGAGCACTTGGATTGGTCCCCTGGCGCGGCTCACGTTGACGCCTGTCTGCTCCCGGCTGCCCTTGGGGGGGAAGGACGACGGGATGGGTTAATCGCAGATACGAATTGCATGCATGCATCGCATGTGTGCCAATTGATGACCTCGGAGCAGGTCCTAAATTATAAATTATTATAAATTATTATTATTATTATTATTATAAATTATTATAATTATACAGTGGAGGTTGCTGTTTGCAATCACCACTGGTGCTCCGTGTTACATCAGTCCTTTGTTTTTGACATATTGAAACAATGCCCCGCCCGGCCGACGCCATGGGTGGGTCGGCCTGGCGAGTGGCTGGTGGGCTGTTAAGGCTTGTACAGCCACTGTATGGAATTGGCAACGATTAGAACTGTGTTCGAATTGCTGTTTTTTTCTATTAAAAAAATTGTGTCTGGTGGAGGGGCCTTGAGGGCCAGCCGACGTCGACACATCGCGCGAGGTTGTTGACGATATTAGCTTTGACCCAGCCGCAAGCTATAACCGCTCAGGGTTCCCCTCTCCGCAGGGGATTTTTGGTCTTCTGCTGGAGCGCGGGCGGTATTGTCCTAGGCCCTACACCGCCTCACACCGCGCAGCCAGAAGAAGAGAGAGCACGGCCTCGTCAGCGGCGATGACGGGGCCCTCGACAGGCGGCCATGTTTTTCCCCCGCCAGAGGTATCCTGGGCGTTGATTCGACAGGTGTCCACAAGGCCGACAGCCTTGGCGGCTGAGGGATCGGCCATGTAGGATGGGTTCGGCTTGAACAAACAAGCCGTCACCGTCCTGCCGCGAGCAGCCCGCTCTCCGATCGCTCCCTTCCCCAACACCAGCGGAAGAAGTGGGCTCTGATTGTTTCCTTTGGCTGCGGGCCGCGTGCCTTCGTTGATGCGCGCGCGGCCCCCCTTTTCGCTTCTCATGGGGACAGGGGCTGACACCCAGTTTATGGCTGAGCCTGGGTCTGTCCGTGAGAATGTTGTGCTGTCAAGCGGCTCCCACACCTTGATCTGTGTTGGTTGAGCCTGGTGTTACGTCTGTCAACTTAAGTGTTGTCAGCAGGGGGGCTCGAAACCTTTTGAGGCGCACAGTGCGGGCTTCCCCGGCCTCGCCTTCGCCAGGCCAGGTATCATGTTGGTGCCTCCCACTCCAGAAATATTGGCAAGTGGTCGCAGCTGACATGATTTGGGGTGGTAGTAATATCACTGCAGGGCTACGGTGTGTAGGAACCCATGGGGGCCTTACACCTTGCATGTCCGGCTGCAGAACAACTCCTTCAGCATGTTCTGGAGGGGTGTTCAGTGGGGGGGCTTTTTTCATCGGAAGCCCCCCGTATCAGACCGGCCCTTTCTGTCGGGGTTCCCCCTTGGGTGCGATTGCCTCGTGGGTGGTGTCAGGGTCAGGTGTTCCGACACGGAACGCGCTCCTCGCACGGTTCCAGGTTTGGCTACGCACGGTGGGGGGACCGGGCCAACTATCTACAGTTCCTGGCGGACCTGCGCCACGTGACGGCGGGTGCGTTGGGAGTGTCGTCACATATGACTACGGCAGTACCATATGTCGAGGTGGATGGAGAGAACGCTGAGGCGGGGACTTGTGTTTACACAACCCCACCCGTTTTCAGGTTTGGTACAGACCCTATTGTCGGGGTCTCCAGCTGTGACAGCTCTGGTCAATGAGATCCAATCTCTGTGGACGAAGCAAGCCATCGTCGTGGCGTTCTCCTCCCGGTGTTCTCTGCCAGAGAAGTCGGGAGGGAGAGGTGTAAGACCCAGGCTGGACCTGTCCCATGGGAAGGTTCAGCATTTTTTGGATCGTCTCCTACCTGTTGAACACTGTCAGGTGGGGGTCTGGTTCTCCTCCATAGACCTGTAGGATGCGTATGCGCATCCCCGATCTTCCATCCTAGGGCTTACCTACGCTTCCTTTGCAGGGTTAGTGTATGAGTACCAGAGGCTGCCGTTCGGTTTTCTCTGGCTCCCCGCATCTTCACCAAGTGCGTGGAGGCCGCACTGGGGCCTCTGCGTTGTCTGGGGTTACGGAGTGTTCTGCCCTGATAATAATAATAATAATAGATTGAATTTTAAGAGAGAAGCGCCTTTCTCAGACTCAAGGACACTGTACAAGGAAAGGATGGAAAAAAATAAAAGTAAGTAATAAAATTGAAAAAATATATATAAGAAAATACATAAAAGATCTGTGTATAGTAACAACAAGAAAAAACAAATAAGATAAGAGATAAAAATAAATAAAAAAAAGGAGGCAAGTTCTGTCCAATTGGATGAAGTGGTTAAAATTAACAAACAAACAAACAACAAAACAAAACAAAACAACGGAATCTGTGGCTTAAAAAGAGTCAGGGGTGGGCTACTTGGGAGCGGGGCCGTGTTGCGTGAAGGCAAGTGTGAACAGGTGGGTTTTTAGCTTGGTTTTGAAGAGGTTGATGGTGTCAGAGCCTCGGATGAGGGGGGAGAGGGAGTTCCACAGTCTGATGACGTTCTGGTCCTTCGCGGTCAAGGTGGATCGTCAGGTCTCGTACCAGGCAGGTCTCTACCAGCCTGGGGTTGCTGTAGACTGGATGTAGAGTATTCCTCTTCCCAGTCAACAGTTGGAGGGCTATGGGCATCCATCTCAGAGCGTGTTGTCAACACGCTCAGGAGGTTCCGTCCTAGGACGGTTACGACGCTGTCTCACGTCGCGTTTTCACCGACGCCTCCCTCGCTGGTGACGCGTCGGGCCAACGCAGTAGGGGGCAGCTGGCAAACCATGCTGCCCTGTCTGCGCTACGTTCAATGTGTTGGTGTTGAAAGCGGTCCTTCTGGTCCACAAATGGTGTTGATCAGGACGGACGATACGACGTCAGTGTCGTGTATCGACAGACAGGGAGGAGTACGCTCCCCCTGTCTGCACCAGGCGGCGGGCGGCTGGCTATGGGCGTCCTCCATCTGCGCGGCCTGAGGGCTCCCCACATCCCCGGCAGGGAGAATGTGGGTGCAGGTGTACTGTCGTGGGGCGGTCCTCATCCTGACGGGTGAGGATTACGTCTGGACATGGCCAGGCAGGTCTGGGACCGATGCCGTGCCGCCAGGGATTCTTCCCCATACATCTGTTAGGTCAGTTGTTGGGACGGGTACGTTGAGGGGCGCAGGTTCTTGATCCTGATGGTGTTACCATCTGGAATGCGCATGCTCCCTCCACTGTCGCGCTTACGCGGGCAGATGACGTATGTTCCAAGTGTGGTGTAAGGCGGGGGGCCGGGACTCAGTCTCCTGCCCCCTGGATGCTGTCCTTAGTTACCTCCAGTCTCTCCTTGATAGACTGTCGGCTTCGACGGTGAGGGTATATGCAGCAGCTATATCCTCCTATCATGAGGGGTTTGAGGGGATGTCTTGTTCAGCCACCCTGTTGTGAAGCGTTCCTGCTTGGCGCTCGACGCGTTAAGCCGGTGCAACGCTCCTTGGCACCGACTTGGGATCTTCAATTGGTCCTCGGTCGGTTGTCCTTGGCCCCGTTTGAGCCGCTCGAGCAGGCGCCGTTGGGACAGCTGTCCTTCAAGACCGCGTTCCTACTGGCTGTCACTTCCGCTAAACGCGTAGGTGAGCTCTGTGCTCTCTCGGTACGTCCAGAGTGCCTGTCTATTCGGACCGATTGCGGTGTCACTCTGCGACCTAATCCTGCTTTCGTGCCTAAGAATATCCGGAGTTCCTTCCGCTCCCGGGATATTGTGGTTCAGGCGCTTCGTCCTCCTCCTCACACTAGTGAGTTAGATGCGGGCCTTCACCTGTCATGTCCAGTCCGTGCTTGGGGATTTACCTCAGCCGTACTCAGGACTTCAGGGTTACCGACCAGCTTTTTGTCTGTTACGGTGGGGCTCGTGCTGGTAAGGCACTGTCGGAGCAGCACCTGTCCCATTGGTTGTGCGAGGGTATTACCCTCTGCTACACGTTGGCTGGGCAGGATCCCCCTGGGGGCATCAGGGCGCACTCCACTCATGGGGTGGCTGCCTCTGCCGCTCTCCTGGGTGGGGCCTCGGTGGAGGACATCTGTGCTGCAGCTTCATGGTCCTCCCCGGGCCCCTTTGTAAGGTTTTACCTCATGGACATGACCGGGGGTTCTGTCTCCCAGGCCGTTCTGGGGTATGTGGCCTTCCCTGCTTCCCGTCCTTTGGTTGGGTAGCAGGGGTGTATGGGTATGGGCCACAGTGTGTTGAGTCACACGTGGTTCCGCCTGTACAGTGTGTTCAAGGGGTTCTAGTTTCCCTCTTGTTCGCATTTCAGGTGGAGTTGACTGCGCCCCCCCTTCGTTAGGGAGGATGGGGTGACAGGGCTCCCCGCACCCTTTGATGTGGGCTTACGGGTCCTCAGGGGGTACATTTGTCGGGCTTCGCGTCCGCTCTTCCCCATATCTCATAAGGCTCAGAGCGGGACGCGATAGCAAATACGGCATATAACGATAGGTTATGTAGATAACCTAGTTATATTAGTATTGGCTGAGCGTCCCGCTCTGCACGGCCCTGAGTTCCCTCTTGAGGAATCTTTTCCTGGGACGGGTTTTTTGGCGAGGAAGGATGTGTGGTGACCAGAGTCACTGCTATATGGGCGGTGCCACCATGGGGGCGGAGCCCCATACAGGTGGGGTGCATGTAGTTTTTTGTTCGTGGGAGATACAATAGGTATCATAGGAGATAGGGATATCTCATAAGGCTCAGAGCGGGCGGCTCAGCCAATACTAATATGACTAGGTTATCTACATAACCTATCGATATACCTTTGGACAAAACGGGTGGAGTTAGTAAGTGGCATGTTTTTTGTTGTTGTTTTTTTCAACTTTTTCTCCTTTTTTTCTGTGATTTCTTTTCATCATCATCATCATCATCATCAAACCTTTATTTGAATAGGCAGGTTAATTAAGAACAAGTTCTTATTTTCAATAACGGCCTATTTGGGGGTAAAAAGCCCCCTAGGGGAAAGGGGATGGGGGATAAAATCAAATAAATAAAAATAAAACACAAAGGAACATTATTAAAAAGGCAGGACATACATACAGAGCAACAACTGAACTGAACAACAACTGGCGGACAACAGAACAATAGTGGCAGCATGGTGTTAGCACATGGAGAAACATCTACATGAGTGCTCTAGGGAGTTTGTTAAAGTTTCCTTAAACAATCGAATTGAAATAAACGTTTCCATATTTAAGGTTTTTTGTAGTGTGTTCCAGCTATCAGCTGCTGCGTACTGAAAGGAGGAACGGCCTTGTGAGGAGTTGGCATGGGGGGCGTTTACCAGGATATGTGTGGCTGACCGGGTGTGGTAATTTGGGAGTGGACGAGGGTGGACTAGGCGAGTAAGGTAAGGGGGATTACGGCCTAGAAGTGTTTTATATACAAAGGCCAGCCAGTGGATGTTGTGTCTAATCTCCAGGGAGGGCCAGTTTACTAGGGAGTATAGCTCGCAGTGGTGGGTCCTGTAGGGGGCATTGGTAGCGAAGCGAATGGCGGAGTGATATAGGATATCTAAGCGCTCTAGATCACCTTTACGGGCCAAGCGGTAGATTACATCGCTAAAATCAAATAGCGGCAGGACAGTCATCTGGACCAGGGTGAGTTTAGCAGATCTAGTGAAGGAGGAACGGTTCCTATACAGAAAGCTAAGCCTTGCTTTGACTTTGGCCTGCAGTTTAGTTAGGTGTTCAGAGAAGGAGAGTTTGGTGTCGATCCACACTCCCAGGTATTTATAAGAGGTGACCAGTTCAAGCTTTTTGTCATTTTCTCCCCATCCCAATTTACCTCTTGTGCCAATTCTCCCTCCCCTGTCCTGATCGTTGCTCGCATGTGCCCCCCACTGGCCAGTTGAAGGGAGGATCAAAGCCTTGCACCACATGTCCCCTCCGACACATGTGGAGGCAGCCTGTCACATCTTTTCACCTGCCAGCGCGGACTCTCATTCGGCGAGGAGTAACGTGTGGGAGGCTCACACTGCACCCGCAATTTTCCTGACTTCGCTGTGCAGGCGTCCCCCAACCGACCTGTAGGAGTCGCTGTTCACAACGACCAGACTACCACCCTTCGACTTCCCACCCGCTAACTCTGCCAATTGAGTCAGTATGACGGCCGGCCCGAGCCGGAGGCAACGCCGACAGCCGGATTCGAACCCGGTGTTAAGAGGCATGTTTGAAAGGAGAAGAGGCGCCCTCTGGTGGTGAGATTAGGAGAGAGGTTTCTCCCAAAACTAGAAAGCAGAGAGGTCTTTATCTGCTCCATAGACACAGGGCTCTGCATCTACAAGGCCATGAGATGGCTGTTTTTTTCTTACACCAACATCTGTTTTACTTTAGGCTATTATGATATTGTTATATAATAATAATAATAATAATAATATAGCTATATTGTAACTTGTTATACTGTACATTTCTCCAGACCTCTCTTGGTAGAGCCTGATGTGTGGCCAGCAATAGCAGCCCCTCCCGGCCCGTACCCATGCAAATCCAACTCAAACATCTGACCAAAACGAAATAAAAACGGAGAGCAATACAAACATCACTATACACTACTTGAAATACTGTCAATAAACCATAATACCATTAATCAAATGAGAGTCTAGATTGTCTTAGTTTTTTTTGCCTTTCTATCTTTTCTCCCACCCAATTTAGTCATTATGCCAAATCTCTTCTGGTTGCTGTGCTGCCTTACTGTTGGTCTGGGGAGGGTGTAGACTACCCTACTGTTGGTCTGGGGAGGGTGTAGACTACCCTACTGTTGGTCTGGGGAGGGTGTAGACTACCCTACTGTTGGTCTGGGGAGGGTGTAGACTACCCTACTGTTGGTCTAGGGAGGGTGTAGACTACCCTACTGTTGGTCTGGGGAGGGTGTAGACTACCCTACTGTTGGTCTGGGGAGGGTGTAGACTACCCTACTGTTGGTCTGGGGAGGGTGTAGACTACCCTACTGTTGGTCTGGGGAGGGTGTAGACTACCCTACTGTTGGTCTAGGGAGGGTGTAGACTACCCTACTGTTGGTCTGGGGAGGGTGTAGACTACCCTGCTGTTGGTCTGGGGAGGGTGTAGACTACCCTACTGTTGGTCTGGGGAGGGTGTAGACTACCCCACTGTTGGTCTGGGGAGGGTGTAGACTACCCTACTGTTGGTCTGGGGAGGGTGTAGACTACCCTGCT
Organism: Notolepis coatsorum; assembly: GCF_963971535.1. Classification (NCBI taxonomy): domain Eukaryota; kingdom Metazoa; phylum Chordata; class Actinopteri; order Aulopiformes; family Paralepididae; genus Notolepis; species Notolepis coatsorum. Next base: position 50,147,517 of record NC_140169.1, read on the forward strand.
GTTGGTCTGGGGAGGGTGTAGACTACCCTACTGTTGGTCTGGGGAGGGTGTAGACTACCCTACTGTTGGTCTGGGGAGGGTGTAGACTACCCTGCTGTTGGTCTGGGGAGGGTGTAGACTACCCTACTGTTGGTCTAGGGAGGGTGTGTAGACTACCCTACTGTTGGTCTGGGGAGGGTGTAGACTACCCTACTGTTGGTCTGGGGAGGGTGTAGACTACCCTACTGTTGGTCTGGGGAGGGTGTAGACTGCCTTACTGTTGGTCTGGGGAGGGTGTAGACTGCCTTACTGTTGGTCTGGGGAGGGTGTAGACTACCCTACTGTTGGTCTAGGGAGGGTGTAGACTACCCTACTGTTGGTCTGGGGAGGGTGTAGACTGCCTTACTGTTGGTCTGGGGAGGGTGTAGACTACCCTGCTGTTGGTCTGGGGAGGGTGTAGACTACCCTGCTGTTGGTCTGGGGAGGGTGTGTAGACTACCCTACTGTTGATCTGGGGAGGGTGTAGACTACCCTACTGTTGGTCTGGGGAGGGTGTAGACTACCCTACTATTGGTCTGGGGAGGGTGTGTAGACTACCCCACTGTTGGTCTGGGGAGGGTGTAGACTACCCTACTGTTGGTCTGGGGAGGGTGTAGACTACCCTGCTGTTGGTCTGGGGAGGGTGTAGACTACCCTACTGTTGGTCTGGGGAGGGTTTGTAGACTACCCTACTGTTGGTCTGGGGAGGGTGTAGACTACCCTACTGTTGGTCTGGGGAGGGTGTAGACTGCCCTACTGTTGGTCTGGGGAGGGTGTAGACTACCCTACTGTTGGTCTAGGGAGGGTGTAGACTGCCCTACTGTTGGTCTGGGGAGGGTGTAGACTACCCTACTGTTGGTCTGGGGAGGGTTTGTAGACTACCCTACTGTTGGTCTGGGGAGGGTGTAGACTACCCTACTGTTGGTCTAGGGAGGGTGTAGACTACCCTACTGTTGGTCTAGGGAGGGTGTAGACTACCTTACTGTTGGTCTGGGGAGGGTGTAGACTACCCTGCTGTTGGTCTGGGGAGGGTGTAGACTACCCTACTGTTGGTCTGGGGAGGGTTTGTAGACGACCCTACTGTTGGTCTGGGGAGGGTGTAGACTACCCTACTGTTGGTCTGGGGAGGGTGTAGACTGCCCTACTGTTGGTCTGGGGAGGGTGTAGACTACCCTACTGTTGGTCTAGGGAGGGTGTAGACTGCCCTACTGTTGGTCTGGGGAGGGTGTAGACTACCCTACTGTTGGTCTGGGGAGGGTTTGTAGACTACCCTACTGTTGGTCTGGGGAGGGTGTAGACTACCCTACTGTTGGTCTAGGGAGGGTGTAGACTACCCTACTGTTGGTCTAGGGAGGGTGTAGACTACCTTACTGTTGGTCTGGGGAGGGTGTAGACTACCCTACTGTTGGTCTAGGGAGGGTGTAGACTACCTTACTGTTGGTCTGGGGAGGGTGTAGACTACCCTACTGTTGGTCTGGGGAGGGTGTAGACTGCCTTACTGTTGGTCTAGGAAGGGTGTAGACTACCCTACTGTTGGTCTAGGGAGGGTGTAGACTACCCTACTGTTGGTCTGGGGAGGGTGTAGACTACCCTACTGTTGGTCTGGGGAGGGTGTAGACTGCCTTACTGTTGGTCTAGGGAGGGTGTAGACTACCCTACTGTTGGTCTAGGGAGGGTGTAGACTACCTTACTGTTGGTCTGGGGAGGGTGTAGACTACCCTACTGTTGGTCTGGGGAGGGTGTAGACTGCCTTACTGTTGGTCTGGGGAGGGTGTAGACTACCCTACTGTTGGTCTGGGGAGGGTGTAGACTACCCTGCTGTTGGTCTGGGGAGGGTGTAGACTACCCTGCTGTTGGTCTGGGGAGGGTGTGTAGACTCCCCTACTGTTGGTCTAGGGAGGGTGTAGAGTACCCTACTGTTGGTCTGGGGAGGGTGTAGACTGCCTTACTGTTGGTCTAGGGAGGGTGTAGACTACCCTACTGTTGGTCTATGGAGGGTGTAGACTACCTTACTGTTGGTCTGGGGAGGGTGTAGACTACCCTACTGTTGGTCTGGGGAGGGTGTAGACTGCCTTACTGTTGGTCTGGGGAGGGTGTAGACTACCCTACTGTTGGTCTGGGGAGGGTGTAGACTACCCTGCTGTTGGTCTGGGGAGGGTGTAGACTACCCTGCTGTTGGTCTGGGGAGGGTGTGTAGACTACCCTACTGTTGATCTGGGGAGGGTGTAGACTACCCTACTGTTGGTCTGGGGAGGGTGTAGACTACCCTACTATTGGTCTGGGGAGGGTGTGTAGACTACCCCACTGTTGGTCTGGGGAGGGTGTAGACTACCCTACTGTTGGTCTGGGGAGGGTGTAGACTACCCTGCTGTTGGTCTGGGGAGGGTGTAGACTACCCTACTGTTGGTCTGGGGAGGGTTTGTAGACTACCCTACTGTTGGTCTGGGGAGGGTGTAGACTACCCTACTGTTGGTCTGGGGAGGGTGTAGACTACCCTACTGTTGGTCTGGGGAGGGTTTGTAGACTACCCTACTGTTGGTCTGGGGAGGGTTTGTAGACTACCCTACTGTTGGTCTGGGGAGGGTGTAGACTACCCTACTGTTGGTCTGGGGAGGGTGTAGACCACCCTACTGTTGGTCTGGGGAGGGTGTAGACTACCTTACTGTTGGTCTGGGGAGGGTGTAGACTACCCTACTGTTGGTCTGGGGAGGGTTTGTAGACTACCTTACTGTTGGTCTGGGGAGGGTGTAGACTACCCTACTGTTGGTCTGGGGAGGGTTTGTAGACTACCCTACTGTTGGTCTGGGGAGGGTGTAGACTACCCTACTGTTGGTCTGGGGAGGGTGTAGACTACCCTACTGTTGGTCTGGGGAGGGTGTAGACCACCTTACTGTTGGTCTGGGGAGGGTGTAGACTACCTTACTGTTGGTCTGGGGAGGGTGTAGACTACCTTACTGTTGGTCTGGGGAGCGTGTACACTACCACATGTCTCCTCTGCTGGTATGGGGAGCGTGTAGACTACCACATGTCTCCTCTGTTGGTCTGGGGAGCGTGTAGACTACCACATGTCTCCTCTGCTGGTATGGGGAGCGTGTAGACTACCACATGTCTCCTCTGTTGGTCTGGGGAGCGTGTAGACTACCACATGCCTCCTCTGCTGGTCTGGGGAGCATGTATACTACCACATGTCTCCTCTGCTGGTCTGGGGAGCGTGTAGACCAGCACATGTCTCCTCTGCTGGTATGGGGAGCGTGTAGACTACCACATGTCTCCTCTGCTGGTCTGGGGAGCGTGTAGACCACCACATGTCTCCTCTGTTGGTCTGGGGAGCGTGTATACTACCACAAGTCTCCTCTGCTGGTCTGGGGAGCGTGTAGACTACCACATGTCTCCTCTGTTGGTCTGGGGAGCGTGTAGACTACCACATGTCTCCTCTGCTGGTATGGGGAGCGTGTAGACTACCACATGTCTCCTCTGATACATGTGGAGTCACCAGCCGATTCTCTTGACCTGACAGTGAGGAGTTTCACTGGGAGAACATAAGGCGCATGGAGGTTCACGCTAACTCTCCCAGAACAGGCCAGTAGGAGTTGCTATTTGAACGACCAGGACTTATACCCCACTGGCTTCCTCCCCGTATGTGTTCATACGGATGACTGACCAAGCCGGAGGTACTGCTGCCAGCGGGAATCGAACCCTGAGGTGGTAGGCGAGTAATCCAATTGCCATTTCAATACACAATACACAGGTGGGGTCATATTGATACTCTCCTCCCTCTTCACACATTTTACATTTACATTTAGTCATTTAGCTGACGCTTTTATCCAAGGCGACTTACAAGTTCTGTACGACAAGTCATCAGGAAGGGCACAACTCTATCAGCTGAGTAACAATGTTCATCAAAGTGTTGAGTGCTACAGTGTAGGTTAGTTTATTAGGACGAGTGCATCACAGTAAGGTTAGTTATGGTTAGTTTTTTTTTATTATTTCACACATCACTAAATTATATAATAATAGCGTAATTTTATATAGCGCCTTTCAAAAGGCCCACGGTCGCTTTACATAGGGGTGGAAATAACAAAAGTAACAAACATAGTGGACAGACACAACATAAAAAGTGAGAAATTAGGGGTTAAAGGCCAAGTTGAAGAGGTGGGTTTTGAGCTGTTTTTTGAATGAGTCCAGAGTTGGGGCGTTGCAGAGTTCTGCGAGGAGGGAGTTCCAGAGGGTGGGAGCTGCCACACTGAAAGCTCTGTCCCCGAAGGTCCGCAGTCTGGTTCGGGGGATGGAGAGCTAACCAGTGTCTGTGGATCGCAGGGATCATGATTTAGTGTAGGGGTGGAGGAGGTCAGTGAGGTGCCAGAGCGTGGAGGGATTTGTAGGTGAGCAGGAGGGTTTTGTAGGTGATGCAGGATTTGATGGGGAGCCAGTGGAGGTGGATGAGGGTGGGGGTGATGTGCTGCCAGGGTTTGGTGCGGGTTAGAACCCTGGCAGCTGAATTTTGAACATACTGGAGCCTGTCCAGGGTTTTGCTTGGGACCCCGGACAGGACCCTGTTGCAGTAGTCGAGGCGGGAGGTGACGAAGGCATGGATGAGGGTCTCAGCTGTGGAGTCGGAAAGTGATGGTCGGAGTCTGGAGATATTTCTGAGATGGAAGAAGGCGGATTTGGTGATGGAACTGACATGGGCTTGTTAGGAAAAGGTAGAGTCCAGGATAACGCCCAGGTTGCGGACCTTTGGGGAAGGGCAGATGGAGCAGCCGTCTATGTCGAGGGTGAGATCCCCAACCTTCCGGAGCAGGGCCTTGGGTGCCACAACAATGAGCTCAGTTTTATTGTTGTTGAGTTTAAGAAGGTTAGATGACATCCAGGTTTTTATTTCATGAAGGCAGTTGACAAGGGAGCGTGGGGGGAGCTGGGTGGATGGTTTGGTGAAGAGGTAGAGTTGTGTGTCGTCTGCGTAGGAGTGGAAGCTGACGCCATGGCGGCAGATGATCTGACCGAGGGGGAGCATGTAAATGGCGAACAGAATTGGGCCAAGTACAGAACCTTGGGGGACGCCTTGGTTGACTGGGGCCGGGGTGGAACTGGAATCACTGATGGTGATAAACTGCGTCCGGGTGGTGAGGTAGGATTGAAACCAGGAGAGTGCTGAGCCAGTGATGCCAAGGTTGTTGGATAGGCGGTTGAGGAGGATAGAATGGGAGACTGTGTCGAAGGCTGCAGAAAGGTCCAGGAGGATGAGGATGGTAATGTGGCCAGAGTCAGCCTGCAGGAGGAGGTCGTTGGTGATTTTGATGAGGGCGGTCTCTGTGCTGTGGTGAGTTCTGAAGCCGGATTGAAAAGGCTCATAGAGCTCATGGTTGGACATGTATTGTTGGAGTTGGGCGGCCACTGCTCTATCCAAGATTTTACTGAGGAAAGGAAGGTTGGAGATTGGACGGTAGTTGTTTAGCTCATCTGGGTCGAGGCCGGGTTTTTTGAGGATGGGAGTGACGGAGGCTGTTTTAAAGCAGGAGGGGACGAGACCAGATTAAAGTGAGGAGTTGATGATGTTGACCATGGTGGGGCAGAGAGCAGGGAGGCAGATCTTGACCAGGGTAGTAAGCATGTGGTCAAGTAAACAAGTGGAGGCTTTGGCTAAAGCTTGGCAACTTGAGGACCATCCACCGGGGAGAAGGAGGAGAGGCTGCATTGGGGGGGGGACCCAGGAGGAAGAGCAGGTGAGGGGGAGGAGGGGGGCACAACTAGCTGCTGGTAGATGGTGTTAACCTTTTCCTGGAAGAAGACAAGGAACCTGGAGCAGAGGTCGTGTGCACCAGATGGGTGGGGGGGATAGAGGGGGCGGAGTAGCCGGTTGATGGTGGAGAAGAGTGTCCTGGGGTGGTTTTGCTGGTTGCCGATGAGGGTGGAATACTATTGTGTTTTGGCCTTGGAGAGAGCTACCTTGTAGGTCTGCACATGGTCCTTATAGGCCTCGAGGTGGACAGTGAGGCCAGATATTTTATGGTATGACATGGTTATTTCACAAGCATAATGTGCTCAACATAAAGCATTAACAAAGTAAGATCTGGGGTAAGATGTTACATACTTTGTGGAGGTATTGATGAAGATCTGGGGTAAGATGTTACATACCTGTAGTAGTTGTAGGTGGTGCTATAGTAGTTGTAGGTGGTGTTGTAGTAGTTGTAGGTGGTGTTGTAGTAGTTGTAGGTGGTGTTGTAGTAGTTGTAGGTGGTGTTGTAGTAGTTGTAGGTGTTGTAGTAGTTGTAGGTGGTGTTGTAGTAGTTGTAGGTGTTGTAGTAGTTGTAGGTGGTGTTGTAGTTGTAGGTGGTGTAGTAGTTGTAGGTGGTGTTGTAGTAGTTGTAGGTGGTGTAGTAGTTGTAGGTGGTGTTGTAGTAGTTGTAGGTGGTGTTGTAGTAGTTGTAGGTGTTGTAGTAGTTGTAGGTGGTGTTGTAGTAGTTGTAGGTGGTGTTGTAGTTGTAGGTGGTGTTGTAGTAGTTGTAGGTGGTGTTGTAGTAGTTGTAGGTGGTGTTGTAGTAGTTGTAGGTGGTGTTGTAGTAGTTGTAGGTGGTGTTGTAGTAGTTGTAGGTGGTGCTGTAGTTGTAGGTGGTGTTGTAGTAGTTGTAGGTGGTGCTGTAGTAGTTGTAGGTGGTGTTGTAGTAGTTGTAGGTGGTGTTGTAGTAGTTGTAGGTGGTGCTGTAGTAGTTGTAGGTGGTGCTGTAGTAGTTGTAGGTGGTGTTGTAGTAGTTGTAGGTGGTGTTGTAGTAGTTGTAGGTGGTGCTGTAGTAGTTGTAGGTGGTGTTGTAGTAGTTGTAGGTGGTGTTGTAGTAGTTGTAGGTGGTGCTGTAGTTGTAGGTGGTGGTGTAGTAGTTGTAGGTGGTGTTGTAGTAGTTGTAGGTGGTGCTGTAGTAGTTGTAGGTGTTGTAGTAGTTGTAGGTGGTGCTGTAGTAGTTGTAGGTGGTGCTGTAGTAGTTGTAGGTGGAGTTGTAGTAGTTGTAGGTGGTGTTGTAGTAGTTGTAGGTGGTGTTGTAGTAGTTGTAGGTGGTGTAGGTGGTGCTGTAGTAGTTATAGGTGTTGTAGTAGGTGTAGGTGATGGTGTAGTAGTTGTATGTGGTGCTGTAGTAGTTATAGGTGTTGTAGTAGGTGTAGGTGGTGGTGTAGTAGTTGTAGGTGGTGGTGTAGTAGTTGTAGGTGGTGCTGTAGTAGTTATAGGTGTTGTAGTAGGAGTAGGTGGTGGTGTAGTAGGTGTAGGTGATGGTGTAGTAGTTGTATGTGGTGCTGTAGTAGTTATAGGTGTTGTAGTAGTTGTAGGTGGTGTTGTAGTAGTTGTAGGTGGTGCTGTAGTAGTTGTAGGTGTTGTAGTAGTTGTAGGTGGTGTTGTAATAGTTGTAGGTGGTGTTGTAGTAGTTGTAGGTGGTGTTGTAGTTGTAGGTGGTGTAGTAGTTGTAGGTGGTGTTGTAGTAGTTGTAGGTGGTGTTGTAGTTGTAGGTGGTGCTGTAGTAGTTGTAGGTGGTGTTATAGTAGTTGTAGGTGGTGTTGTAGTAGTTGTAGGTGGTGTTGTAATAGTTGTAGGTGGTGTTGTAGTAGTTGTAGGTGGTGTTGTAGTTGTAGGTGGTGTAGAAGTTGTAGGTGGTGTTGTAGTAGTTGTAGGTGGTGCTGTAGTAGTTGTAGGTGGTCTTGTAGTTGTAGGTGGTGCTGTAGTAGTTGTAGGTGGTGCTGTAGTAGTTGTAGGTGGTGCTGTAGTAGTTGTAGGTGGTGTTGTAGTAGTTGTAGGTGGTGCTGTAGTAGTTGTAGGTGGTGTTGTAGTTGTAGGTGGTGTAGTAGTTGTAGGTGGTGTTGTCATAGTTGTAGGTGGTGCTGTAGTAATTGTAGGTGGGGTTGTAGTTGTAGGTGGTGCTGTAGTAGTTGTAGGTGGTGTTGTAGTAGTTGTAGGTGGTGTTGTAGTTGTAGGTGGTGTAGTAGTAGTTGTAGGTGGTGCTGTAGTAGTTGTAGGTGGTGTTGTAGTAATTGTAGGTGGGGTTGTAGTTGTAGGTGGTGCTGTAGTAGTTGTAGGTGGTGCTGTAGTAGTTGTAGTTGGTGTTATAGTAGTTGTAGGTGGTGTTGTAGTAGTTGTAGGTGGTGTTGTAGTAGTTGTAGGTGGTGCTGTAGTAGTTGTAGGTGGTGCTGGAGTAGTAGTAGGTGGTGCTGTAGTAGTAGTAGGTGGTGTTGTAGTTGTAGGTGGTGTTGTAGTAGTTGTAGGTGGTGCTGTAGTAGTTGTAGGTGGTGCTGTAGTAGTTGTAGGTGGTGCTGTAGTAGTAGTAGGTGTTGTAGTAGTTGTAGGTGGTGCTGTAGTAGTTGTAGTTGGTGTTATAGTAGTTGTAGGTGGTGTAGTAGTTGTAGGTGGTGTTGTCATAGTTGTAGGTGGTGCTGTAGTAATTGTAGGTGGGGTTGTAGTTGTAGGTGGTGCTGTAGTAGTTGTAGGTGGTGTTGTAGTAGTTGTAGGTGGTGTTGTAGTTGTAGGTGGTGTAGTAGTAGTTGTAGGTGGTGATGTAGTAGTTGTAGGTGGTGTTGTAGTAATTGTAGGTGGGGTTGTAGTTGTAGGTGGTGCTGTAGTAGTTGTAGGTGGTGCTGTAGTAGTTGTAGTTGGTGTTATAGTAGTTGTAGGTGGTGTTGTAGTAGTTGTAGGTGGTGTTGTAGTAGTTGTAGGTGGTGCTGTAGTAGTTGTAGGTGGTGCTGGAGTAGTAGTAGGTGGTGCTGTAGTAGTAGTAGGTGGTGTTGTAGTTGTAGGTGGTGTTGTAGTAGTTGTAGGTGGTGCTGTAGTAGTTGTAGGTGGTGCTGTAGTAGTAGTAGGTGTTGTAGTAGTTGTAGGTGGTGCTGTAGTAGTTGTAGTTGGTGTTATAGTAGTTGTAGGTGGTGTAGTAGTTGTAGGTGGTGTTGTAGTAGTTGTAGGTGGTGCTGTAGTAGTTGTAGGTGGTGCTGGAGTAGTAGTAGGTGGTGCTGTAGTAGTAGTAGGTGGTGTTGTAGTTGTAGGTGGTGCTGTAGTAGGTGGTGCTGTAGTTGTTGTAGGTGGTGCTGTAGTAGTTGTAGGTGGTGTTGTAGTAGTTGTAGGTGGTGTTGTAGTTGTAGGTGGTGTAGTAGTAGTTGTAGGTGGTGTTGTAGTAGTTGTAGGTGGTGCTGTAGTAGTTGTAGGTGGTGCTGTAGTAGTTGTAGGTGGTGTTGTAGTAGTTGTAAGTGGTGCTGTAGTAGTTGTAGGTGGTGTAGTAGTAGGTGTAGGTGGTGCTGTAGTAGTTGTAGGTGGTGTTGTAGTAGTTGTAGGTGGTGTTGTAGTAGTTGTAGGTGGTGCTGTAGTAGTTGTAGGTGTTGTAGTAGTTGTAGGTGGTGTTGTAGTAGTTGTAGGTGGTGCTGTAGTAGTTGTAGGTGGTGTTGTAGTAATAGGTGTTGTAGTAGTTGTAGGTGGTGTTGTAGTAGTTGTAGGTGGTGTTGTAGTAGTAGGTGTTGTAGTAGTTGTAGGTGGTGCTGTAGTAGTTGTAGGTGGTGTTGTAGTAGTTGTAGGTGGTGCTGTAGTAGTTGTAGGTGGTGCTGTAGTAGTTGTAGGTGGTGTTGTAGTAGTTGTAGGTGGTGCTGTAGTAGTTGTAGGTGGTGCTGTAGTAGTTGTAGGTGGTGATGTAGTAGTTGTAGGTGGTGTTGTAGTAGTTGTAGGTTGTGCTGTAGTAGTTGTAGGTGGTGCTGTAGTAGTTGTAGGTGGTGCTGTAGTAGTTGTAGGTGGTGCTGTAGTAGTTGTAGGTGTTGTAGTAGTTGTAAGTGGTGCTGTAGTAATTGTAGGTGGGGTTGTAGTTGTAGGTGGTGCTGTAGTAGTTGTAGGTGGTGTTGTAGTAGTTGTAGGTGGTGTTGTAGTTGTAGGTGGTGTAGTAGTAGTTGTAGGTGGTGCTGTAGTAGTTGTAGGTGGTGTTGAAGTAATTGTAGGTGGGGTTGTAGTTGTAGGTGGTGCTGTAGTAGTTGTAGTTGGTGATATAGTAGTTGTAGGTGGTGTTGTAGTAGTTGTAGGTGGTGTTTTAGTAGTTGTAGGTGGTGCTGTAGTAGTTGTAGGTGGTGCTGGAGTAGTAGTAGGTGGTGCTGTAGTAGTAGTAGGTGGTGTTGTAGTTGTAGGTGGTGTTGTAGTAGTTGTAGGTGGTGCTGTAGTAGTTGTAGGTGGTGCTGTAGTAGTTGTAGGTGGTGCTGTAGTAGTAGTAGGTGTTGTAGTAGTTGTAGGTGGTGCTGTAGTAGTTGTAGGTGGTGTTGTAGTTGTAGGTGGTGTTGTAGTTGTAGGTGGTGTTGTAGTTGTAGGTGGTGCTGTAGTAGGTGGTGCTGTAGTTGTTGTAGGTGGTGCTGTAATAGTTGTAGGTGGTGTTGTAGTAGTTGTAGGTGGTGTTGTAGTTGTAGGTGGTGTAGTAGTAGTTGTAGGTGGTGTTGTAGTAGTTGTAGGTGGTGCTGTAGTAGTTGTAGGTGGTGCTGTAGTAGTTGTAGGTGGTGTTGTAGTAGTTGTAAGTGGTGCTGTAGTAGTTGTAGGTGGTGTAGTAGTAGGTGTAGGTGGTGCTGTAGTAGTTGTAGGTGGTGTTGTAGTAGTTGTAGGTGGTGTTGTAGTAGTTGTAGGTGGTGCTGTAGTAGTTGTAGGTGGTGCTGTAGTAGTTGTAGGTGTTGTAGTAGTTGTAGGTGGTGTTGTAGTAGTTGTAGGTGGTGTTGTAGTTGTACTTGGTGTTGTAGTAGTAGGTGTTGTAGTAGTTGTAGGTGGTGTAGTAGTTGTAGGTGGTGTTGTAGTAGTTGTAGGTGGTGTTGTAGTAGTAGTAGGTGGTGTTGTAGTAGTTGTAGGTGGTGTTGTAGTAGTTGTAGGTGGTGTTGTAGTTGTACGTGGTGTTATAGTAGTAGGTGTTGTAGTAGTTGTAGGTGGTGTAGTAGTTGTAGGTGGTGTTGTAGTAGTTGTAGGTGGTGTTGTAGTAGTTGTAGGTGGTGTTGTAGTAGTAGTAGGTGGTGTTGTAGTTGTAGGTGGTGTTGTAGTAGTTGTAGGTGGTGCTGTAGTAGTTGTAGGTGGTGTTGTAGTAGTTGTAGGTGGTGCTGTAGTAGTTGTAGGTGGTGTTGTAGTAGTTGTAGGTGGTGTTGTAGTAGTTGTAGGTGGTGTTGTAGTTGTACATGGTGTTGTAGTAGTAGATGTTGTAGTAGTTGTAGGTGGTGTAGTAGTTGTAGGTGGTGTTGTAGTAGTTGTAGGTGCTGTAGTAGTTGTAGGTGGTGCTGTAGTAGTTGTAGGTGGTGTTGTAGTAGTTGTAGGTGGTGTTGTAGTAGTTGTAGGTGGTGCTGTAGTAGTTGTAGGTGGTGCTGTAGTAGTTGTAGGTGTTGTAGTAGTTGTAGGTGGTGCTGTAGTAGTTGTAGGTGGTGCTGTAGTAGTTGTAGGTGGTGTTGTAGTAGTAGGTGTTGTAGTAGTTGTAGGTGGTGTTGTAGTAGTAGGTGTTGTAGTAGTTGTAGGTGGTGCTGTAGTAGTTGTAGGTGGTGTTGTAGTAGGTGTAGGTGGTGCTGTAGTAGTTGTAGGTGGTGCTGTAGTAGTTGTAGGTGGTGTTGTAGTAGTTGTAGGTGGTGTTGTAGTAGTTGTAGGTGGTGCTGTAGTAGTTGTAGGTGGTGCTGTAGTAGTTGTAAGTAGTGTAGTAGTTGTAGGTGGTGCTGTAGTAGTAATAGGTGTTGTAGTAGTTGTAGGTGGTGTTGTAGTAGTTGTAGGTGGTGTTGTAGTAGTTGTAGGTGGTGCTGTAGTAGTTGTAGGTGGTGTAGTAGTAGTTGTAGGTGGTGCTGTAGTAGTTGTAGGTGGTGCTGTAGTAGTTGTAGGTGTTGTAGTAGTTGTAGGTGGTGCTGTAGTAGTTGTAGGTGGTGCTGTAGTAGTTGTAAGTAGTGTAGTAGTTGTAGGTGGTGTTGTAGTAGTTGTAGGTGGTGCTGTAGTAGTTGTAGGTGGTGTTGTAGTAGTTGTAGGTGGTGCTGTAGTAGTTGTAGGTGGGGTTGTAGTAGTTGTAAGTAGTGTAGTAGTTGTAAGTGGTGTTGTAGTAGTTGTAGGTGGTGCTGTAGTAGTTGTAGGTGGGGTTGTAGTAGTTGTAAGTAGTGTAGTAGTTGTAGGTGGTGTTGTAGTAGTTGTAGGTGGTGCTGTAGTAGTTGTAGGTGGTGCTGTAGTAGTTGTAAGTAGTGTAGTAGTTGTAGGTGGTGTTGTAGTAGTTGTAGGTGGTGCTCTAGTAGTTGTAAGTGGTGGTGTAGTAGTTGTAGGTGGTGCTGTAGTTGTTGTAGGTGGTGTAGTAGTTGTAGGTGGTGTTGTAGTAGTTGTAGGTGGTGCTGTAGTAGTTGTAGGTGGTGGTGTAGTAGTTGTAGGTGGTGCTGTAGTTGTTGTAGGTGGTGCTGTAGTAGTTGTAGGTGGTGCTGTAGTAGTTGTAGGTGGTGTTGTAGTAGTTGTAGGTGGTGCTGTAGTAGTTGTAGGTGGTGCTGTAGTAGTTGTAAGTAGTGTAGTAGTTGTAGGTGGTGTTGTAGTAGTTGTAGGTGGTGCTGTAGTTGTTGTAGGTGGTGCTGTAGTAGTTGTAGGTGGTGCTGTAGTAGTTGTAGGTGGTGCTGTACTAGTTGTAGGTGGTGCTGTAGTTGTTGTAGGTGGTGTTGTAGTAGTTGTAGGTGGTGTTGTAGTAGTTGTAGGTGGTGCTGTAGTAGTTGTAAGTAGTGTAGTAGTTGTAGGTGGTGCTGTAGTAGTTGTAAGTAGTGTAGTAGTTGTAGGTGGTGCTGTAGTAGTTGTAGGTGGTGTTGTAGTTGTTGTAGGTGGTGCTGTAGTTGTTGTAGGTGGTGCTGTAGTAGTTGTAGGTGGTGCTGTAGTTGTTGTAGGTGGTGCTGTAGTAGTTGTAGGTGGTGTTGTAGTAGTTGTAGGTGGTGCTGTAGTTGTTGTATGTGCTGCTGTAGTAGTTGTAGGTGGTGCTGTAGTAGTTGTAGGTGGTGCTGTAGTAGTTGTAGGTGGTGCTGTAGTAGTTGTAAGTAGTGTAGTAGTTGTAGGTGGTGTTGTAGTAGTTGTAGGTGGTGCTGTAGTAGTTGTAGGTGGTGTTGTAGTAGTTGTAGGTGGTGTTGTAGTAGTTGTAGGTGGTGTTGTAGTAGTTGTAGGTGCTGTAGTAGTTGTAGGTGGTGCTGTAGTAGTTGTAGGTGGTGTTGTAGTAGTAGGTGGTGTTGTAGTAGTTGTAGGTGGTGTTGTAGTAGTTGTAAGTAGTGTAGTAGTTGTAGGTGGTGCTGTAGTAGTTGTAGGTGGTGCTGTAGTAGTTGTATGTGGTGTTGTAGTAGTTGTAGGTGGTGTTGTAGTAGTTGTAGGTGGTGCTGTAGTAGTTGTAGGTGGTGTTGTAGTAGTTGTAGGTGGTGTTGTAGTAGTTGTAGGTGGTGCTGTAGTAGTTGTAGGTGGTGTTGTAGTAGTTGTAGGTGGTGTTGTAGTAGTAGGTGGTGTTGTAGTAGTTGTAGGTGGTGCTGTAGTAGTTGTAGGTGGTGTTGTAGTAGTTGTAGGTGGTGTTGTAGTAGTTATAGGTGTTGTAGTAGTTGTAGGTGGTGTTGTAGTAGTTGTAGGTGGTGTTGTAGTAGTTGTAGGTGGTGCTGTAGTAGTTGTAGGTGGTGTTGTAGTAGTTGTAGGTGGTGTTGTAGTAGTTGTAGGTGGTGCTGTAGTAGTTGTAGGTGGTGTAGTAGTTGTAGGTGGTGTTGTAGTAGTTGTAGGTGGTGCTGTAGTAGTTGTAGGTGGTGTTGTAGTAGTTGTAGGTGGTGGTGTAGTAGTTGTATGTGGTGCTGTAGTAGTTGTAGGTGCTGTAGTAGTTGTAGGTGGTGTTGTAGTAGTTGTAGGTGGTGTTGTAGTAGTTGTAGGTGGTGTTGTAGTAGTTGTAGGTGGTGCTGTAGTAGTTGTAGGTGGTGCTGTAGTAGTTGTAGGTGGTGTTGTAGTAGTTGTAGGTGGTGCTGTTGTTGTAGGTGGTGTTGTAGTAGTTGTAGGTGGTGTCGTAGTAGTTGTAGGTGGTGCTGTAGTAGTTGTATGTGGTGCTGTTGTTGTAGGTGGTGTTGTAGTAGTTGTAGGTGCTGTAGTAGTTGTAGGTGGTGTTGTAGTAGTTGTAGGTGGTGTTGTAGTAGTTGTAGGTGGTGTTGTAGTAGTTGTAGGTGGTGTTGTAGTAGTTGTAGGTGGTGCTGTAGTAGTTGTAGGTGGTGTTGTAGTAGTTGTAGGTGGTGTTGTAGTAGTTGTAGGTGGTGCTGTAGTAGTTGTAGGTGGTGCTGTAGTAGTTGTAGGTGGTGTTGTAGTAGTTGTAGGTGGTGCTGTAGTAGTTGTAGGTGGTGCTGTAGTAGTTGTATGTGGTGTTGTAGTAGTTGTAGGTGGTGCTGTAGTAGTTGTAGGTGGTGCTGTAGTAGTTGTAGGTGGTGTTGTAGTAGTTGTAGGTGGTGCTGTAGTAGTTGTAGGTGGTGCTGTAGTAGTTGTAGGTGGTGCTGTAGTAGTTGTAGGTGGTGTTGTAGTAGTTGTAGGTGGTGCTGTAGTAGTTGTAGGTGGTGCTGTAGTAGTTGTAGGTGGTGTTGTAGTAGTTGTAGGTGGTGCTGTAGTAGTTGTATGTGGTGTTGTAGTAGTTGTAGGTGGTGTTGTAGTAGTTGTAGGTGGTGCTGTAGTAGTTGTAGGTGGTGTTGTAGTAGTTGTAGGTGGTGTTGTAGTAGTTGTAGGTGGTGCTGTAGTAGTTGTAGGTGGTGTTGTAGTAGTTGTAGGTGGTGTTGTAGTAGTAGGTGGTGTTGTAGTAGTTGTAGGTGGTGCTGTAGTAGTTGTAGGTGGTGTTGTAGTAGTTGTAGGTGGTGTTGTAGTAGTTATAGGTGTTGTAGTAGTTGTAGGTGGTGTTGTAGTAGTTGTAGGTGGTGTTGTAGTAGTTGTAGGTGGTGCTGTAGTAGTTGTAGGTGGTGTTGTAGTAGTTTTAGGTGGTGTTGTAGTAGTTGTAGGTGGTGCTGTAGTAGTTGTAGGTGGTGTAGTAGTTGTAGGTGGTGTTGTAGTAGTTGTAGGTGGTGCTGTAGTAGTTGTAGGTGGTGTTGTAGTAGTTGTAGGTGGTGGTGTAGTAGTTGTATGTGGTGCTGTAGTAGTTGTAGGTGCTGTAGTAGTTGTAGGTGGTGTTGTAGTAGTTGTAGGTGGTGTTGTAGTAGTTGTAGGTGGTGTTGTAGTAGTTGTAGGTGGTGCTGTAGTAGTTGTAGGTGGTGCTGTAGTAGTTGTAGGTGGTGTTGTAGTAGTTGTAGGTGGTGCTGTTGTTGTAGGTGGTGTTGTAGTAGTTGTAGGTGGTGTCGTAGTAGTTGTAGGTGGTGCTGTAGTAGTTGTAGGTGGTGCTGTTGTTGTAGGTGGTGTTGTAGTAGTTGTAGGTGCTGTAGTAGTTGTAGGTGGTGTTGTAGTAGTTGTAGGTGGTGTTGTAGTAGTTGTAGGTGGTGTTGTAGTAGTTGTAGGTGGTGTTGTAGTAGTTGTAGGTGGTGCTGTAGTAGTTGTAGGTGGTGTTGTAGTAGTTGTAGGTGGTGTTGTAGTAGTTGTAGGTGGTGCTGTAGTAGTTGTAGGTGGTGCTGTAGTAGTTGTAGGTGGTGCTGTAGTAGTTGTAGGTGTTGTAGTAGTTGTAGGTGGTGCTGTAGTAGTTGTAGGTGGTGTTGTAGTAGTTGTAGGTGGTGCTGTAGTAGTTGTAGGTGGTGCTGTAGTAGTTGTATATGGTGTTGTAGTAGTTGTAGGTGGTGTTGTAGTAGTTGTAGGTGGTGCTGTAGTAGTTGTAGGTGGTGCTGTAGTAGTTGTAGGTGGTGCTGTAGTAGTTGTAGGTGTTGTAGTAGTTGTAGGTGGTGCTGTAGTAGTTGTAGGTGGTGTTGTAGTTGTAGGTGTTGTAGTAGTAGTTGTAGGTGGTGTTGTAAATGTAGGTGGTGCTGTAGTAGTTGTAGGTGGTGCTGTAGTAGTTGTAGGTGGTGCTGTAGTAGTTGTAGGTGGTGCTGTAGTAGTTGTAGGTGGTGTTGTAGTAGTTGTAGGTGGTGCTGTAGTAGTTGTAGGTGGTGCTGTAGTAGTTGTAGGTGGTGTAGTAGTTGTAGGTGGTGCTGTAGTAGTTGTAGGTGGTGTTGTAGTAGTTGTAGGTGGTGTTGTAGTAGTTGTAGGTGGTGCTGTAGTAGTTGAACAATAGAGTGTTATTGGAGTAGATGTTACACAATTAAATAATAGAAAAAAGACATGACTAAATCAAATTCATTAATGTCAAATAATGGAAACTTAGTTACTTGTGTATGGTTGGCAGAATTGTCCATCAGATGGGATTTGATTGATGCATCCACAGATGCCATTGATGACATTATCACATGCTCCATATGTTACACAACTGTTATATGACCAAGCAAACTCCTCCTCACATCTGCACTGGAATCCACTCGAATTTGTGAGGCACACTGGAATAAGGTGAAATAAAAATAAAATACATTGTTATTTCCATAAATAAAAGGGTACTGAGGTAAACATTTTAAGGGTGCACCGATAGTGAATACTGGTATTGGATATTGCATCGATTTCATAATAAAATGGAAAGATTCCTGATAATAAAATACGATATCAAGAACTGCATGTAAAATATCGGAAATTCATGCGAAGCAACTTCATTCTCTGCATTTTCTAAACAGAACCATAAAGAATCTATCTGCAAGACACATATTGATTATATATTCATTATCTTTTCATCAAATGATCTCTAACTAATGGTCTTAGTCATTAACTTTGAGTAAAACGAATTAATTGGATCAGTACTCTGTATTGTCCAGTACTTACAGTTGAGTATTTAGAATCAGTATCAGGAGTAAAAGTGTGGTATTTGTGCCTATTTTAGATTTTTTTTAAGTACTCCAACCTGTAGTGATGTCAGCATCAGTGATATTCAGCGTATCGGTCAACAATAATGGCAGACTGAGATTCTTAAGCAGGATTCTCAGAGCATCTACCACCTCTGGGTTTGTTGTGTTGATTTCTATGTCAATATCATATTCATAGAGGACCGGTGGCTCTGTGAACAATAGAGTGTTATTGGAGTAGATGTTAGACAATTAAATAATAGAAAAAAGACAGGACTAAATCAAATTCATTAATGTCAAATAATGGAAACTTAGTTACGTGTGTATGGTCGGCAGAATCGTCCATCAGATGGGATTTGATTGATGCATCCACAGATGCCATTGATGACATTATCACATGCTCCATATGTTACACAACTGTTATATGACCAAGCAAACTCCTCCTCACATCTGCACTGGAATCCACTCGAATTTGTGAGGCACACTGGAATAAGGTGAAATAAAAATAAAATACATTGTTATTTCCATAAATAGAAGGGTACTGAGGTAAACATTATAAGGGTGCACCGATAGTGAATACTGGTATTGGATATTGCGTCGATTTCATAATAAAATGGAAAGATTCCTGATAATAAAATACGATATCAAGAACTGCATGTAAAATATCGGAAATGCATGCAAATCAACTTCAACTGCCCGGTAGCAAAAACCAATAAAAACCTACAAAAACATAACTTGTCCAAAAGGACAAGTAACATTAAAAAATAAATAAAAATCTATCTAAAAGACACATTGATTATTCATTATCTTTTCATCAAATTACCTCTAACTAATGGTCTTAGTCATTAACTTTGAGTAAAACGAACGAATTGGATCGGTACTCTGTATTTAGCCAGTACTTACAGTTGAGTATTTAGAATCAGTATCAGGAGTGAAAGTGTGGTATTGGTGCCTATTTTAGATTTTTCAAGTTATCCAACCTGTAGTGATGTCAGTAGAGGCTTCTTTTCTTCTCATCGAGAGAGATGTTGAGTTTGACTTTGATGAGTTTTTGTATCCTGCTTTATTATTTTCCTGGACTTGGAGCTTTCCCAAGCCAGTATTATTGTAACTCTTTTTTCTAATTAAAACAAACTTTGTTAATTACTTTATAAAATTTGTTGACCGAGTTCTTTCAAAACGCCTGCCATGCCTTGCTTTCACACTGGGAACAAGCCAATTCTACACCTGGGGTAAGCATGATTTTTTATTAAGACGTCCTGGAAAAGCCATTTAACCAAACAGATTCAATTAATTGCTTTGACTGCTTCTAGCCATTTATACCTTTATGGCTATTCAGTATTTTCACGTCTGTACTCTGATTATGGTCCTATTGCTATACTCTGATTAGGTTCCCCTTGTATTGAGCGTGTCCGACTTGGTCTATAATTCAATGTATATTCAATTTATATTGTTAAATATTAAAAAGTAACGCTGTGATTATGATTGCTCAATGAAAAGAGTTTCTCCCAAGCAGACATTCTGTTTATTACAACAAAAGAGGATTAACAAACTGTTGAAGTGCCACTAACTACAGTTACCCTTTTTGTATTGACATCCTGTTCCCCCTCACATACGTTATTAGGACAGTGACCTCTGTGCCTACTTTCTTTCACCGTTGATGATATGATTAAAGAACTTATCTATATATTACATGTATATCACAGCAGTGCAATTGTTCCGTTCTGTGAGGTTTGGTCCGCTCCCCACCCACACGCTCCGTTCCTTTAAGGTATTTTGTTGATTAATTGCATTCCCCGCCACACGCTCCGTTCCTGTAAGGTGCCGTGTTGATTGGTGCTCTCCCCACCACACGCTTCTGGAGCAATGATCAATTTCATCCCGCAGTTGTCACAGCTTGTCATCAGCGCCCTGTGGCTTTATATACCCTGATCCCCCTAATATCGATGTTGGATCGTTTTGAATATACTCCTGCTTTTGCCTTTATTTCCCGTCGCTGTTCCCTGTCTGTTGCTCCCCAGGACTTTCGTGAAGTAATCCCTCTGGAGAACCTGATTCCCCATACGAAGCTGCGCCTCGTTTACCTGCCCGCTTTACGCGTTGCGCTCTGGTGAGTTTTTGGAAACAGTTCTTTTTTGGATCACCAGTTTTTTGTGTGTTTGTGAAACACCGAAGATATCCCGTTTTTGTTATACTGTTCTCACCTATTTTTGTGTTGGATTTACACTTTGGATTACCGTATTGTTTTTTCTCTGGACTCTGCTAAACTATGTGTGTTACACCGAAGATCAAGTCACTTGGATATTTATTTGGATCAGTCACCTCTCTGTTTCTGTTGTGCGCTGGGCTAACTCAGATTTCTCTCTCTCTCCGTTTCCACCTGGAGTGAAAGCTGGGAGGATCTGCAGAGCGGCTTCAGACGTCACAAGCTAATTCCTCACCACCACCTACTGGGAGAATCTGCAGAGCCGCAACAATCTTCACATGCCAGATTCCCCGTTTTGTTCTGTTGCTCAACTTAATTCAACCTTGTGACTCTGAGAATAAATACACCCTTGCTTTGGCTAACTCTGAAACAACTCTCTCTGTGCCGTTGCGCTTGAGGTCGGTTACAAACCCTAACATTACGATCCAACCATGACGACCCCAGCCGACACAGAGAGAGTCAGAACAGCACTGGCAGTCCAGATAGAGTTAACCAAGGGCCACAGCCTACAGCTAGATGCGGCTGCGGCTGCTGTACAGGAACTCCGAGAGCAGGTCCTGCCTATTCAGGGGTCCCTGGGCTCTCTGGCTAGCCAGCAGTCTAGTATTCTCCTCCACTTACAAACGCTGAGTGAAACCGTTAACACCTTGCTTTTAACCCCACTTCCTTCAGGAGCCTTGGCCGGAGCATCACCCGCAGCCCTGGCAGGCCCCGCGCCTCCCGATCCCGCACCTCGGGAGCCCCGTCTCTCCGAACCACGGTTGTTCGACGGTAACTTCGAGGATTGTGCCACATTCATCATGCAATGTGAGTTGGTTTTTCATCATCAACCCAGTCGTTTCACTTCAAGGGGAGCCCGAGTGGCTTACATGACTAACTTGCTCTCAGGCCGGGCAGCCCAGTGGGTCACTGCCTCCTGGGCAATGGGGGCAGATTTCTGTTTTTCCTACCCAGACTTCGTGGCTGAGCTCTGCATGGTTTTCCACCACCCAGCCCGTGGCCAGGACCCTGGAGCCCGGTTGGGTACCTTCCGGCAGGGCAGTGGCGGGGTTACCGACTACGTGCTGGAGTTCAGACTGGCGGCTACGGAGAGCGGTTGGAACGATCAAGCACTTCGTCTTACCTTCATGAGGGGGCTCAACGACGCAGTCAGGGACCAGCTCGCGACCCGTGAGGAACCTGAGTCCCTCGAGGACCTGTTCGGCCTCGCCATTCGCATCGACGGACGCCTCCAGGAGAGAAGACGTGAGAGAGCCCGACAGGGACCTCCAGAGGTACTCCGGACCCCCCGTACTCGTGACATTACTGCTGGTCGCCCTGCTCCCAACATGACTGCTGGCTCTTTTCCCTCCCGTTCGGTGCCCGAGGAGGAACCCATGCAGCTGGGACGTTCTCATCTTAGCCAAGCTGAACGGGAGGCGAGGTTCAGGTCCGGCCTTTGCCTCTACTGCGGTCGGGAGGGACACCGTATCGCCAACTGCCCCACCCGGCCAAAAGACCAGGCTCGCCGGGACCCCGGGAGATCCTGGTGAGCCGTTTTTCTCGTTCCCAGAGCCGTGCACCACCTGGCCATCTGATGAGCGTCACCCTGGCGGACCAACGGGCCACGGTGGAGGCACTCATTGACTCGGGGGCTGACGAGAGTTTCCTAGACTTCGAGTTTGCTACCCGGGCCAACATTCCTCTTGAGGACCTAGTGAGGCCATTGGAGGTATTCGCATTGGACCAACACCGCCTGGCTGACATCACTCAACGCACCTGCCCTGTCCTGCTCACCATTGCTGGTAACCACGTTGAGAGACTCCAGTTCCTTATCACCAGATCCCCTCTTGTCCCAGTAGTCCTGGGCTGGCCCTGGCTCGCGCTGCACGAGCCCCACATCGCCTGGTCCTCCGGTACCATCAAGGGTTGGAGCTCCTCCTGTCATGCCCAGTGTCTTCAGGCGGCGTCCTGTCCCTCGCCCCGGAGATCCGTTGGTGAGCCGCCTCTGGACCTCTCGACCATACCCCCCGAGTACCACGACCTCATGGAGGTTTTCAGTAAGTCCAGGGCTCAGGCCCTTCCGCCTCACCGGCCTTACGACTGTGCCATCGACCTCCGCTCAGGGGCTCCCCTTCCCGGCAGCCGCCTCTACAGTCTGACCGTCCCGGAGAAGGCAGCGATGGATCAATACATCTCTGAGTCCTTGGAAGCAGGACTCATTCGGCCTTCCTCCTCTCCTGTGGTGGCCGGTTTCTTCTTTGTTGGGAAGAAGGACGGAGACCTTCGACCCTGCATCGACTATCGCCAGCTCAACGAGATCACCATTAAGAACAAGTATCCTCTACCTCTCATGAACTCCACCTTCGAGCCTCTCACCCAGGCTACCGTCTTTACCAAGCTGGACCTCCGGAGTGCCTACCATCTAGTCTGTATCCGAGAGGGCGATGAATGGAAGACCGCCTTCAAGACTCCCAGGGGCCACTACGAGTACCTCGTGATGCCGTTCGGCCTCACCAACGCTCCGGCGGTATTCCAGGCGCTCATGAACGACGTCCTTCGTGACATGCTGGAGGAGTTTGTGGTAGTATACCTAGACGACATCCTCATCTTCTCCAAGACCCTCGAGGAACACATCCAGCATGTCCGCCGTGTGCTGGAGCGCCTCCTCCACAATCGGCTCTTCGTCAAGGCGGAGAAGTGCCGATTCCACTCCGACTCCGTCGATTACCTGGGCTTCATCGTGGAGAGAGGCTTGACCCGAGCTGATCCTCGCAAGATCCAGGCCGTGGAGGAATGGCCGGAACCCACCTCTCGGAAGGAGTTACAGAGCTTCCTCGGGTTCGCCAACTTCTACCGAAGGTTCATCCGGAACTACAGTCAAGTGGCGGAACCGCTTACCAGACTGACCTCTCCCGCCCTGCCGTTCGACTGGTCCCCAGCGGCGTGTGCTGCGTTCTGCTCCCTCAAGAAGAGGTTCACTTCCGCCCCGATCTTGCTCCATCCAGACCCAAGAGACAGTTCATCGTTGAGGTGGACGCCTCGGATACTGGACTGGGAGCTATCTTATCCCAGCGGTCGGCAACAGACCAGAAGGTACATCCGTGCGCCTTCTACTCGCGTCGGTTCCTCCCTGCCGAGAGGAACTATGACATCGGCAATCGGGAGCTGCTGGCGGTTGTGGCTGCCTTGGAGGAGTGGCGTCATTGGCTAGAGGGGGCCGAGGAGCCGTTTACCATTTGGACGGACCACAAGAACCTGACGTACATCCGTGCTTCCAAGCGCCTCAATGGCCGGCAGGCAAGATGGGCCAGCTTCCTCAGTCGGTTCGACTTCTCGCTGACGTTTTGCCCTGGTTCCCGCAACACGAAGGCCAACTCCCTGTCCCGGTTACACTCCAAGGGGGCTCCAACCACTGAGGACCCGACTCCCATCCTCCCAGAGGCCAGGGTGGTAGGAGTTGTCACCTTGGGCATCGAGGGGGTGGTAAGGCGTGCCCTACGCTTCCATCGCGCTCCAGGCAATGTACCGGTTCATCGACTCTTCGTCCTTGACTCGGTCCGGTCCCGGGTCCTCCAGTGGGGCCATACCAGCCGGTTCGCCTGCCACCCAGGCGTTCATCGCACATTCTCCTTCCTGGCTCGTCGATTCTGGTGGCCCACCATGAGGAACGACGTCAATGAGTTCGTACTGGCCTGCGCAGTCTGCGCCCGCAGCAAGGCCTCCCACCAGGCACCCTCCGGGCTATTACAGCCGCTTCCCATTCTGAGCCGTCCTTGGTCACATGTGGCGCTGGACTTCGTCACGGGTCTTCCCTCCTCCCAGGGGAACACGTGCCTTCTGACCGTGGTGGATCGGTTCAGCAAGGGGGTTCACCTCGTGGCCCTTCCCAAATTCCCTCGGCGGCCGAGACGGCGGACCTCCTGACACGCCACGTGTTTCGCCTCCATGGTTTTCCCCAGGACGTCGTCTCGGACCGGGGGCCCCAGTTCACTTCCCAGGTATGGCGGGCTTTTTGCAAGGGATTGGGGGCAACGGTCAGTCTTTCCTCTGGTTATCATCCCCAGACTAACGGACAAACGGAGAGGATGAACCAGAGTGTGGAGTCTGCTCTTCGGTGTGTGGCTGCCGAGAGACCAGCGTCTTGGAGCCGTTTCCTTCCCTGGGTCGAGTACTCCATCAACTCCATGGTCAGTTCCGCCACCGGCCTCTCACCCTTAGAGGTATCCCTGGGCTACCAACCCCCTCTTTTCCCTGCACAGGAGATGGAGGTGGCAGTTCCCTCCGTACAGGACCACCTCGACCGGTGCCGTCGGGTCTGGGAGATCGCCAGGACCGCGCTGCTCCGGTCATCAGAGCGTGCCTGTCGTGGGGCTGACCGGCGCCGGGTTCCTGCGCCGACGTACCACCCTGGGCAGAGGGTGTGGCTTTCCGCGAGGGACCTCCCACTTCGGTCCTCGGCCAAGAAACTTAACCCCCGGTTCGTCGGACCTTTCGAGGTTCTGAAGGTACTCAGTCCGGTGGCGGTGCGTCTTAAGCTTCCTGCGTCCATGCACATTCACCCCGTTTTCCATGTGTCCCGGGTTAAGCCTGTCTCTCTCAGTCCCCTGATGCCTCCTGCTCCGGAACCACCTCCTCCCAAGATGGTGGACGGTCACCCCCAGTGGCAGGTCCGCCGGTTGATGGGCGTTCGACGGCGGGGTCGGGGGTTCCAGTACCTGGTGGACTGGGAGGGGTACGGTCCGGAGGAACGGAGCTGGGTCTCCCGCCAGCTCATCGTGGATCCCGGCCTGATCACCGACTTCCATCGTGCCCATCCGGGCGAGCCGGGTCGGCCTGGTCGCCGGGTGGCTCCCGTGGAGGGGGGGGGTACTGTGAGGTTTGGTCCGCTCCCCACCCACACGCTCCGTTCCTTTAAGGTATTTTGTTGATTAATTGCATTCCCCGCCACACGCTCCGTTCCTGTAAGGTGCTGTGTTGATTGGTGCTCTCCCCACCACACGCTTCTGGAGCAATGATCAATTTCATCCCGCAGCTGTCACAGCTTGTCATCAGCGCCCTGTGGTTTTATATACCCTGATCCCCCTAATATCGATGTTGGATCGTTTTGAATATACTCCTGCTTTTGCCTTTCTTTCCCGTCGCTGTTCCCTGTCTGTTGCTCCCCAGGACTTTCGTGAAGTAATCCCTGTGGAGAACCTGATTCCCCGTACGAAGCTGCGCCTCGTTTATCTGCCCGCTTTACGCGTTGCGCTCTGGTGAGTTTTTGGAAACAGTTCTTTTTTGGATCACCAGTTTTTTGTGTGTTTGTGAAACACCGAAGAGATCCCGTTTTTGTTATACTGTTCTCACCTATTTTTGTGTTGGATTTACACTTTGGATTACCGTATTGTTTTTTCTCTGGACTCTGAGTGTATGACCTTGTAAGCCTTCTGCTCCGGTCGGCGCCCAAGAATCCTAGAATGCACTTCACTGATTGGTGCAACAGAGGCTTAACCCTTTGCTAACACTGCAGAGAGCCGCTGCACCTGCTGTACGTGTGTTTAAAACACAACAGGTGATGATTAAGCTTGTCTATTACGCTTAGACATGATTAAGTATGTTTATCGTATATGTCTGTATTGTACCTGTATATATATATATCTGTATATAACTGTATATATCTATAAGCTTACAGGCTATTCCTGCCGAAGGCCGGACCAGTGCAAATGCCCATGACATTGATGTATGATGTGAGGATCCTAGGGGATTTCCACAGAACAGTAATCCGTTTCAGTAAAACTGTTACTATTACTTTTTCAAGTTACTAACCATTGGAGTAGTGATGAGCCAATCGCAAGACACAGTTGAAAGAAGGAGTGTTTATCTTTGCTTGCAATATGATGCTACGGAACTGTGTATAAAAAGTAATGTTCGCACATGAAAAGCTCTCGGCTTGCTTTTGGCTCTTTTTTTGATCGCCCTTTTTGCTTTAAAGAACATGCAACTATATCTATACGTTTTATTGGAATAATTGTGCATTCTTTTGTATGAAAAACTATCTTCTCAGAACTTTGTAACTCTCCTTTTTATAATTAAAACTTCACTCTTTAAAAACTGGACCATCTCCTCGTGTTATTCTTCATAATACTGGTAAGCCACAAGATGACACTTTTTTAGCGCCTCTTTCAATGCCTTGCGGTGTATGAAGCTTGAAAAAGGCTGTTTCAAGAAAGAATACTTTTCCCTCAGATGGTATTCTAACACTTTTTGATGTTAGATTTACAAATCTACGCTTGGCGTTCAGCTCATCTTTTATGATGAATAATATATAGTATTATTGTCCTTCGGGAAGAAACATGACATAGAATACTGCATTCAGTATGTACAGGTTTTAGGTATACTGTGTAAAGATGTCTGTTTTTGCTCTAAGCAAGAGTAAAGAGGACAGAAATGTGTAATTTATTTACTCAAAGAAGGGGGTTTCGTGACAGCAACTATTCGGTAAATTACACCCTTAAAGACCATATCAACTGCATGAGATGTACACTCACCATTGACTATGGATTTACTATGAAATGATTAGCTGATGATTATTATTATTTGCATGCTAAATAAAATATAGGCCTTGCAACTCTCATCAAGTGTAGCAACCTTGACGGGGGGGACAAGGCGGGCATCAGACTCTCTGTGTTCGACGGACTTATCAGATTTGAGGGGGCCTGGAAGTCTTAGCGTGCAGGACGCTGTGCGCTGGACGGCCAGATCACCAGTTTATGGGTCTGTGAAACTGATCAAGAGGTTCTGGGGCTTACATCACAAACCTCATTAAGTTATATTTCAAGTGAAATTGATAACTAATTAGTAAACATATGACAGTGATTAGGATTGAAAATTTACTGGAGAACTTAGTGAGAGTAGCGACTCACTGGGGGATATCGAGCGGCGACAGGGTTTATCTCAAAGAGGTGTTGAGTTAGATAGAGGACCCTGTAGCTCTTAACAGTATGCTGTATTGTCCAGTGCTTACAGTTGAGTATTTAGAATCAGTATCAGGACTAAAAGTGTGGTATTGGTGCCTATTTTAGATTTTTTAAGTACTCCAACCTGTAGTGATGTCAGCATCAGTGATATTCAGCGTATCGGTCAACAGTAATGGCAGACTGAGATTCTTAAGCAGGATTCTCAGAGAATCTACCACCTCTGGGTTTGTTGTGTTGATTTCTATGTCAATATCATATTCATAGAGGACCGGTGGCTCTGTGAACAATAGAGTGTTATTGGAGTAGATGTTAGACAATTAAATAATAGAAAAAAGACAGGACTAAATCAAATTCATTAATGTCAAATAATGGAAACTTAGTTACTTGTGTATGGTTGGCAGAATCTTCCATCAGATGGGATTTGATTGATGCATCCACAGATGCCATTGATGACATTATCACATGCTCCATATGTTACACAACTGTTATATGACCAAGCAAACTCCTCCTCACATCTGCACTGGAATCCACTCGAATTTGTGAGGCACACTGGAATAAGGTGAAATAAAAATAAAATACATTGTTATTTCCATGAATAGAATGGTACTGAGGTAAACATTTTAAGGGTGCACCGATAGTGAATACTGGTATTGGATATTGCGTCGATTTCATAATAAAATGGAAAGATTCCTGATAATAAAATACGATATCAAGAACTGCATGTAAAATATCGGAAATTCATGCAAAGCAACTTCATTCTCTGCATTTTCTAAACAGAACCATAAAGAATCTATCTACAAGACATATTGATTATATATTCATTGTCTTTTCATCAAATGATCTCTAACTAATGGTCTTAGTCATTAACTTTGAGTAAAACTAATGAATTGGATCAGTACTCTGTATTGTCCAGTACTTACAGTTGAGTATTTAGAATCAGTATCAGGAGTAAAAGTGTGGTATTTGTGCCTATTTTAGATTGTTTAAGTACTCCAACCTGTAGTGATGTCAGCATCAGTGATATTCAGCGTATCGGTCAACAATAATGGCAGACTGAGATTCTTAAGCAGGATTCTCAGAGCATCTACCACCTCTGGGTTTGTTGTGTTGATTTCTATGTCAATATCATATTCATAGAGGACCGGTGGCTCTGTGAACAATAGAGTGTTATTGGAGTAGATGTTAGACAATTAAATAATAGAAAAAAGACAGGACTAAATCAAATTCATTAATGTCAAATAATGGAAACTTAGTTACGTGTGTATGGTCGGCAGAATCGTCCATCAGATGGGATTTGATTGATGCATCCACAGATGCCATTGATGACATTATCACATGCTCCATATGTTACACAACTGTTATATGACCAAGCAAACTCCTCCTCACATCTGCACTGGAATCCACTCGAATTTGTGAGGCACACTGGAATAAGGTGAAATAAAAATAAAATACATTGTTATTTCCATAAATAGAAGGGTACTGAGGTAAACATTTTAAGGGTGCACCGATAGTGAATACTGGTATTGGATATTGCGTCGATTTCATAATAAAATGGAAAGATTCCTGATAATAAAATACGATATCAAGAACTGCATGTAAAATATCGGAAATGCATGCAAATCAACTTCAACTGCCCGGTAGCAAAAACCAATAAAAACCTACAAAAACATAACTTGTCCGAAAGGACAAGTAACATTAAAAAATAAATAAAAATCTATCTAAAAGACACATTGATTATTCATTATCTTTTCATCAAATTACCTCTAACTAATGGTCTTAGTCATTAACTTTGAGTAAAACGAACGAATTGGATCGGTACTCTGTATTTATCCAGTACTTACAGTTGAGTATTTAGAATCAGTATCAGGAGTGAAAGTGTGGTATTGGTGCCTATTTTAGATTTTTCAAGTTATCCAACCTGTAGTGATGTCAGTAGAGGCTTCTTTTCTTCTCATCGAGAGAGATGTTGAGTTTGACTTTGATGAGTTTTTGTATCCTGCTTTATTATTTTCCTGGACTTGGAGCTTTCCCAAGCCAGTATTATTGTAACTCTTTTTTCTAATTAAAACAAACTTTGTTAATTACTTTATAAAATTTGTTGACCGAGTTGCTTTCACACTGGGAACAAGCCAATTCTACACCTGGGGTAAGCATGATTTTTTATTAAGACGTCCTGGAAAAGCCATTTAACAAAACAGATTCAATTAATTGCTTTGACTGCTTCTAGCCATTTATACCTTTATGGCTATTCAGTATTTTCACGTCTGTACTCTGATTATGGTCCTATTGCTAGACTCTGATTAGGTTCCCCTTGTATTGAGCGTGTCCGACTTGGTCTATAATTCAATGTATATTCAATTTATATTGTTAAATATTAAAAAGTAACGCTGTGATTATGATTGCTCAATGAAAAGAGTTTCTCCCAAGCAGACATTCTGTTTATTACAACAAAAGAGGATTAACAAACTGTTGAAGTGCCACTAACTACAGTTACCCTTTTTGTATTGACATCCTGTTCCCCCTCACATATGTTATTAGGACAGTGACCTCTGTCCCAGACAAGACCTCTGGTTTGGGAATAGCACTGCAAAAGACCAAAGCAGACTACAAAGAGTGACACGTTCAGCCGAACGCACAATTGGAGGGGGGCTCCCCACCCTCCAGAACATTTACTACAAGCGTTGCAAGGGGAAGGCTAAGAGAATTATTAAGGACTCGAGCCACCCGAACAACTGCCTCTTTGAACTGCTGCCGTCAGGCAAGCGATACAGGAGTCTCAAGGCGAGCACAGAAAGACTCAGAAGTAGCTTCTATCCCCAGGCCATCAGGCTGCTAAACGAACAATGAATGAACACTACACAACAACAACCACCAAACACACATAGCACACACATCCACACGCACACACTCACTTTAAACAAACACACTGTAGCACCCACTCCACACACTTTATAGCACACACCCACTTTAAACAAACACACTGTAGCACCCACTCCCCACACTTTATATTTATGGATGAAGGATTGCACTACAACTCGTACACCTTACTGTAAATTGTACCTAAAATTGTACCTCATCCCATTTCTGCTTTGCACTAGATAGTACTGTACATTAGTACACTGCATAGTATTGTGTATTGTATATTATATGGTAACTCAGAACATTGTACATATGTCTATACCGAACACTGTGACCTCATTTTCTTCTTCTAAATTCATGCTATATTATGTTATTATGTTATTTGATACTATCTTGTCTAGCACAGTCTCTGGAGCGTAACAGTAAGAAGCATTTTGTATGAAAGTATTCTGTACTTCTGTATGACAACTATTAAAGAACTTGAGAACTTGTGCCTACTTTCTTTCACCGTTGATGATATGATTAAAGAACTTATCTATATATTACATGTATATCACAGCAGTGCAATTGTTCCGTTCTGTGAGGTTTGGTCCGCTCCCCACCCACACGCTCCGTTCCTTTAAGGTATTTTGTTGATTAATTGCATTCCCCGCCACACGCTCCGTTCCTGTAAGGTGCCGTGTTGATTGGTGCTCTCCCCACCACACGCTTCTGGAGCAATGATCAATTTCATCCCGCAGCTGTCACAGCTTGTCATCAGCGCCCTGTGGCTTTATATACCCTGATCCCCCTAATATCGATGTTGGATTGTTTTGAATATACTCCTGCTTTTGCCTTTCTTTCCCGTCCCTGTTCCCTGTCTGTTGCTCCCCAGGACTTTCGTGAAGTAATCCCTCTGGAGAACCTGATTCCCCGTACGAAGCTGCGCCTCGTTTATCTGCCCGCTTTACGCGTTGCGCTCTGGTGAGTTTTTGGAAACAGTTCTTTTTTGGATCACCAGTTTTTTGTGTGTTTGTGAAACACCGAAGATATCCCGTTTTTGTTATACTGTTCTCACCTATTTTTGTGTTGGATTTACACTTTGGATTACCGTATTGTTTTTTCTCTGGACTCTGCTAAACTGTGTGTGTTACACCGAAGATCAAGTCACTTGGATATTTATTTGGATCAGTCACCTCTCTGTTTCTGTTGTGCGCTGGGCTAACTCAGATTTCTCTCTCTCTCCGTTTCCACCTGGAGTGAAAGCTGGGAGGATCTGCAGAGCGGCTTCAGACGTCACAAGCTAATTCCTCACCACCACCTACTGGGAGAATCTGCAGAGCCGCAACAATCTTCACATGCCAGATTCCCCGTTTTGTTCTGTTGCTCAACTTAATTCAACCTTGTGACTCTGAGAATAAATACGCCCTTGCTTTGGCTAACTCTGAAACAACTCTCTCTGTGCCGTTGCGCTTGAGGTCGGTTACAAACCCTAACATTACGATCCAACCATGACGACCCCAGCTGACACAGAGAGAGTCAGAACAGCACTGGCAGTCCAGATAGAGTTAACCAAGGGCCATAGCCTACAGCTAGATGCGGCTGCGGCTGCTGTACAGGAACTCCGAGAGCAGGTCCTGCCTATTCAGGGGTCCCTGGGCTCTCTGGCTAGCCAGCAGTCTAGTATTCTCCTCCACTTACAAACGCTGAGTGAAACCGTTAACACCTTGCTTTTAACCCCACTTCCCAGGAGCCTTGGCCGGAGCATCACCCGCAGCCCTGGCAGGCCCCGCGCCTCCCGATCCCGCACATCGGGAGCCCCGTCTCTCCGAACCACGGTTGTTCGACGGTAACTTCGAGGATTGTGCCACATTCATCATGCAATGTGAGTTGGTTTTTCGTCATCAACCCAGTCGTTTCACTTCAAGGGGAGCCCGAGTGGCTTACATGACTAACTTGCTCTCAGGCCGGGCAGCCCAGTGGGTCACTGCCTCCTGGGCAATGGGGGCAGATTTCTGTTTTTCCTACCCAGACTTCGTGGCTGAGCTCCGCAGGGTTTTCCACCACCCAGCCCGTGGCCAGGACCCTGGAGCCCGGTTGGGTACCTTCCGGCAGGGCAGTGGCGGGGTTACCGACTACGTGCTGGAGTTCAGACTGGCGGCTACGGAGAGCGGTTGGAACGATCAAGCACTTCGTCTTACCTTCATGAGGGGGCTCAACGACGCAGTCAGGGACCAGCTCGCGACCCGTGGGGAACCTGAGTCCCTCGAGGACCTGTTCGGCCTCGCCATTCGCATCGACGGACGCCTCCAGGAGAGAAGACGTGAGAGAACCCGACAGGGACCTCCAGAGGTACTCCGGACCCCCCGTACTCTGCTAAACTGTGTGTGTTACACCGAAGATCAAGTCACTTGGATATTTATTTGGATCAGTCACCTCTCTGTTTCTGTTGTGCGCTGGGCTAACTAAGATTTCTCTCTCTCTCCGTTTCCACCGGGAGTGAAAGCTGGGAGGATCTGCAGAGCGGCTTCAGACGTCACAAGCTAATTCCTCACCACCACCTACTGGGAGAATCTGCAGAGCCGCAACAATCTTCACATGCCAGATTCCCCGTTTTGTTCTGTTGCTCAACTTAATTCAACCTTGTGACTCTGAGAATAAATAAGCCCTTGCTTTGGCTAACTCTGAAACAACTCTCTCTGTGCCGTTGCGCTTGAGGTCGGTTACAAACCCTAACACGTTCTCTGTTAATACTGTGTGCTTCAGGACTGTGTGATTCCACGGGGTGATTCCCTCCCCCGGACAGGTCCTATAATCTTCTGCAGGGCACATTCCAGCAGAATGAGGAGGACAGTTACGCTTTGTGCCTACACTACGTTCACTGTGTGTATAAACGTATAAACTAAAATGATCAGTGTATGTTGATTGCACATGTTAAATAAACTAGAAAGTGTGTTGATATTATAATACATAAGATTGGTTCCGCCATGTTGTGGTAGTACCCGGACCGAGGACCGGGGTACAGGAAGAGAGTTGATGTACGGATGCACAACAGAGACAGTGCCTTGATGTACGGATAGACAACGTAAATAAAAGCCAGTAAAGAAACCCTAGCCTAGCCTGTTTATTCCTAGTTAGGAATACTGGAAACAACAAACATAACATGGTGTCAGATAATGGAACTGGCGACGCAGAGTTGAATCGACGTCAAGAAGGAATGTGCTGGATTCCGATGGCACAAATGTGCGCACTGCTAGCGAGAGGATCAGCATGCGAGCATGTCTAGTGAAAGTGAAAGTGATCAAGCTAACAACGTGAGTGAAAACGTTTCAACCAATCAAGAAGGAGACCAAGAAAATCCTGCACCCGTAGTGTTTCCCGTCATGGATAAGCTCAGTCCTCCCACACCCATGCAGTTCAGTGGCAATCTTGCTGATAATTGGAAGAGATTTAAGCAGAGATTTAGTATTTACTTGGCTGCAAGTGGGGCGGGGGGAGGAGATGAGAACAGAAAAGCGGCTATATTTTTGCATGTAATAGGAGAAGATGCATTGGATATTTACAACAGCTTTCAGATAGATGAGGGAAATATAACATTGACTGAGCTAGTGACAAAGTTTGAGGAGTACTTTGTGCCCAGTAAAAATGTCACTTTTGAGAGATATAAGTTTTTCTCTGCCAGTCAGAAAACAGGTGACAGTTTTGATCAGTACTTAACTGAACTACTTACGTTGAGCAAGTCATGTGAATTTGAAGATTTAAGAAACTCATTAGTCAGAGATAGAATAATATGTGGAATTCCTGATAATGGGCTCAGAGAAAGATTACTACGTGAACATGATTTAACGCTAGAGAAAACAGTTCACATGTGCAGAGCAGCAGAAACCACTTGTGCACAAGCAAAGGAGCTGCGCACGGATGAGTCGGCAGCAGTGCATGCCGTGAAAAGAGAGGGACAGCGCCCAAAACAGTTTGTAAAACAAAAGCCTACAGAGCAAAGTCCCAGGAGTCCAAACAGTAGATGTGGAAGATGTGGAGGCAATCATATGTCTAGGGCATGCCCTGCTTATGGGAAAGTCTGCCACAAGTGTGGGAAGGATAACCACTTTGCGAAGTATTGCAGAGCTGAGGCTTCAGGGATGAAAGTGAACACAGTGGAAGAAGAGCCAGAGGAGTTCTTTGTGGACTCAGTAGTACAGTCTAGCATGGCAGAGGCGGCAGAATGGATAGTCCCATTAACTGTGAATGAGACCATAATTCCATTTAAGGTAGACACTGGTGCACAGGTCAACCTGTTGTCCATAGACGATTACAGGACCCTCACAGTTAAGAGCAAAATACACCCTGTGAAAGTAAAAGTGACTGGTTATACAGGAGAGACTGTTCCAGTTAAGGGGTGTTGTGTAGTGACTCTAAAGCACAAGGGACAGCAGTTAAGGGCACAGGTGCTCATAGTAGAGAAGAGCGTACAGCCAATCCTAGGTCTGAGTACTTGTGAAAAGCTTGACTTAGTGAGGAGGGTGTTTGTAGTGAATTCCCAGACTAGCACAGACCACAAAGCAGTCATGCAGGAGTACAGCGATGTCTTTGAAGGACTAGGATGCTTGCCTGGTGAGCACAAGATATGTGTGGATGACACAGTGACTCCTGTAGTGCATGCATGCAGAAAGATTCCATTTGCACTGAGAGACAAACTCAAAAAGGAGTTAGCCCGCATGGAGAAGATGGGCGTCATAAAGAAAATAGATGAGCCAACAGATTGGGTGAGCTCACTAGTAGTATTGACGAAGACAAATGGATCTCTACGCACCTGTCTCGATCCACGGGATCTAAACAGGGCTATAAAGCGTGAGCATTTCAAGCTTCCAACAAGAGAAGAGATCATGTCACAGTTTGCCGGTGCTAAATGGTTCTCTCTGAGTGCCCGTCTCCTGGCGCTGACTAAGGTGATGGATGCCTCGGGGTCTCGGCCAAGATTGTAGTGACTGCTCTACATGCACCTCCGAGGCCTTGGATCAGTTATTCACCGCCGTCTGTCCGTGGTCCTGTCAACTGATTAACAGTATTAACAGACTGTTAACAGATTAACAGTCAATGCGGTTTCATTGCTGGGTTAAGTACTTCCATTTCTATTCACATAATACGCCTACTTCATATATCTACTCCATTCACATATATGCCTACCACTTGTATCTATTGCTATGTCCGCCTACTACAATCTCATGAGCTGTCTAACGCCTGTCCCGTCTCCCTGTCTCCCTATGACTTGCTGTCCTGGAGTGTTGACCGGAGTGTTGGACGTCCCGTGACGAAGGCCGGGAGGTTGCGACCCCCTCTGCGTGCCCCCTTGTCTCCGGAGGTCTCGTAGTGGTGACCGGAGTGCCGGATGTCCCGCGATGATGTCGGGGAGTTCGTGACCCTCTCTGCGCCGCCCCCTATCTCCCTGTCTCCGGCTGTCCCTGAGCAATGACCGGAGTGTTAAATGTCCCTTGACTAAGACGGGGAGGACGTGACCCTCTTTGCGCCGCCCCTGTGCCTCAAATAGATTGCTATCAGCTCTATCTTTAATCTTTCAAAATGTTCAGTTGCTATCGCTATTAGCTCTATCTTTAATTTTTCAAAATGTACAGTTGCTATTGCACGCACTCATCTGTGTTCCACTACACACATGAGTGCATGCTTACCAACTGTCCGTCTGCAACACTACTATCACCAACATCTAAGAAGGGAGATCCCCCCTTGAATGGCCCTTCTAAGGTTTCTCTCCTCCACACTGCCTGTGGAGCTTTTTTTCCCCTATTGTTAGGTTTTAGTGAGTTTTTCCTTACCTTCGCGTGGGGTATGTCTGGGAGTGCTTGCATTCTTTCATTTATTTGCATCCATCTAAAAATGTTTGCACCTTATGGTGTTCTTGTTCTGTTCTTGACTTATTGTTATGTTTTCTTCTTGACTTGTTTAAAGAAGATCTGTACGGCCCATGGGGACATTAACGTGTGTTGTCGGGCCCTATAAATAAATTTGATTTGATTTGATTTGATTTAGCAAGCTGGATGCGTCAACAGGCTTCTGGCAGATGAAGCTGGATGAGGCAAGCTCAAAACTGTGCACGTTCAATACACCAGAAGGAAGGTTTCGCTTTCTGCGTTTATTTTACGGTATTCTGTCTGCGCCCGAAGTTTACCACAAGACAATCCATATGATCTATGAGCACATAGAGGGAGTGGAGACCATGATGGATGACATCATCGTGTGGGGATCCACAAGAGAAGAACATGATGCACGGCTGAGGGAAGTACTGGATCTGACACGCAAGTCCAATCTGAAATTAAACCGAGACAAGTGTGAGTTTGCAGTGAAAAGCCTTACCTTTGTGGGAGATGTGATTTCAGAGCAAGGTGTCAAGCCGGATCCAAGGAAGACGTCGGCCATAGTGAACATGGAACATCTACAGAGCAAAGAAGATGTGAGGAGATTTCTGGGAATGGTCACATACTTGGCTAAGTTTATCCCCCAGTTGTCTGCCCAGTCAGCACCACTCAGAGGGCTTCTAGAGCAGAAGAACGAGTGGGAATGGTCTCATGAGCAGGAAGAATGCTTCAAAATGCTAAAAGAGATCTTAACCAAGGAACCAGTGCTCAAGTTTTATGACCCAGAACGGAGCACTAGGATATCGGCAGATGCTTCTCAGTACGGCCTAGGTGCAGTACTGCTACAGATGTATGACAACAGCTGGCAGCCCGTAGCCTACGCATCTCGTGCATTGACAAGTGCTGAAGTTAGATATGCACAAATAGAAAAGGAACTTTTAGCCAGCACATATGCATGTGAACGTTTCCATCAGTACATATACGGAAAGGCTTTTGAAGTGGAAACAGACCACAAGCCCCTAGTATCAATAATGGCCAAGCCCCTCAATGATTGTCCTCTGAGGATTCAGCGACTGTCAATCAGACTGCAGAAATATGATGTGAACATGGTCTATACACCAGGAAAATTCATGTTTACTGCTGACACGCTCTCACGCGCAGTCAACAAAATGGAAAGTCCAAATGAACAGAAAAGCATAGAAATACAAGCCTATGTTGACATGATTGTCACATCACTTCCTGTGTCTGCTGAGCGAACAGAGAAGATCAGGAAAGCAACTGAACTAGATGACACAATGAAAGAGCTCAAGAAGACCATACTGAAAGGGTGGCCTGAGCAAAAGCGTGAATGCCCG
Source organism: Notolepis coatsorum (assembly GCF_963971535.1). Classification (NCBI taxonomy): domain Eukaryota; kingdom Metazoa; phylum Chordata; class Actinopteri; order Aulopiformes; family Paralepididae; genus Notolepis; species Notolepis coatsorum. Next base: position 50,183,539 of record NC_140169.1, read on the forward strand.
CGTCAGATCCAAGATTACTGGGCATGCAGATCAGAGCTCTCAGTTGCTAATGAAATTGTTTTCAAAGGAAGCAAGTTTGTCATCCCGGCATCCATGCGCAAGGAAATGCTGCAGAAAGTGCATGAGGGACATTTGGGTGAGGAAAAATGTAAACGTAGAGCGCGTGAAGTAATGTACTGGCCAAGACTCAACCAAGACATCAGCCACACCACAGCTGCATGTGAAATATGTCTCACCTACAGGTCTAAACAACAAGCAGAGCCGCTCATGACCCACCCTGTACCTGATCGCCCGTACCAGAAGGTCGGAGTCGATTTGTTTGACTGTAACGGTAAAAGCAACATTGTAGTCACAGATTACTACTCCAACTACCCGGAAGTTGTAACACTGCAGTCAACATCCAGCAAAACAGTCATAGCCTACCTTAAAACAGTCTTCGCAAGACATGGAGTTCCCTGTGAGCTGTTTTCAGATAATGGGCCACAGTTTTCCAGCAGCGAGTTTGCTTCGTTTGCAGAGGACTGGGGTTTTCACCACGCCACCTCAAGCCCGAACTACCCGAGATCCAATGGGCTCGCAGAGAGTTCAGTCAAGATCGTCAAGGCCCTCATGAAGAAGGCTCAAGATGGACAGGAGGAGTTCCAGAGGAGTCTGATGATATACAGGAGTGCCCCATTGGAAAATGGTTTGTCCCCAGCCCAGATGCTGATGGGAAGGCGCTTACGCACTAACCTTCCTATCCATGAGAACCTGTTGACACCAGAAGGAGCGCACAAAATCAGCTCAAGGAAACAAGAACAAAAAGAGAAACACAAATTGCAACATGACAAGAAGGCAAAACACTTACCAAGCCTCAAGCCAGACGATACAGTCCGTATCCTGGATCACACAACAGGCACATGGAGACAAGGAGGACGCGTGCAAAGAGAAGTTTCACCACGCTCATACCAGATCCAGACAGACCATGGTGCTTCTCTGAGACGAAACCGTGTGGATTTGAGACCACAGGTGACAGTCCCAGAGACAGACTCTCAACAACGAAGCACTGCAGAGGTGTTAGATGCTCCCAGGAGTGAGCAGTTTTGTCAGAGTTCCCCAGACCGCAGTGACTCTGTCATGCCAAAAGGGGGCAGTACGCCCTCTGAGACCTGCTGCAGGCCTAAAAGGACTGTTAAACCTCCTGAGAGACTTATTGCACAGTGCTGAAAGGCATGTGGACTGTGGACGTGGATAGGGTAAAGAAAAGAGGACACTTGATGATGAAGGTTAAATGAAACAGAAAATGTAAAAAAAAAAAAAGGATTTGTAAAGAAAGATTTGATGCATATGCTTATTGTTTGAATGCATACGTTCATGTTTAAAATTTATGTTTATTATTGGAATGTACAGGTTTAAGAACAGTCTGAAACGAACGTTTTGTTATAGACGACTACAGGAAAAGAACAATTTGTTTCTGTTTAAAAGAAGGGAAGATGTGTTGATATTATAATACATAAGATTGGTTCCGCCATGTTGTGGTAGTACCCGGACCGAGGACCGGGGTACAGGAAGAGAGTTGATGTACGGATGCACAACAGAGACAGTGCCTTGATGTACGGATAGACAACATAAATAAAAGCCAGTAAAGAAACCCTAGCCTAGCCTGTTTATTCCTAGTTAGGAATACTGGAAACAACAAACATAACAGAAAGTATAATCAATACTTGCATACTATATACATACTGCCAAGCAGGAAGGCAGTATATTCAGCTTGATACTCAGGGCGCTTATCTTTCCCTCCCTGAATGTATGACCTTGTAAGCCTTCTGCTCCGGTCGGCGCCCAAGAATCCTAGAATGCACTTCACTGATTGGTGCAACAGAGGCTTAACCCTTTGCTAACACTGCAGAGAGCCGCTGCACTTGCTGTACGTGTGTTTAAAACACAACAGTTGATGATTAAGCTTGTCTATTACGCTTAGACATGATTAAGTATGTTTATCGTATATGTCTGTATTGTACCTGTATATATATATATCTGTATATACCTGTATATATCTAGAAGCTTACAGGCTATTCCTGCTGAAGGCCGGACCAGTGCAAATGCCCATGACATTGATGTATGATGTGAGGGAGGGGATTTCCACAGAACAGTAATCCGTTTCAGTAAAACTGTTACTATTACTTTTTCAAGTTACTAACCATTGGAGTAGTGATGAGCCAATGGCAAGACACAGTTGAAAGAAGGAGTGTTTATCTTTGCTTGCAATATGATGCTACGGAACTGTGTATAAAAAGTAATGTTCGCACATGAAAAGCTCTCGGCTTGCTTTTGGCTCTTTTTTTGATCGCCCTTTTTGCTTTAAAGAACATGCAACTATATCTATACGTTTTATTGGAATAATTGTGCATTCTTTTGTATGAAAAACTATCTTCTCAGAACTTTGTAACTCTCCTTTTTATAATTAAAACTTCACTCTTTAAAAACTGGACCATCTCCTTGTGTTATTCTTCATAATACTGGTAAGCCACAAGATGACACTTTTTTAGCGCCTCTTTCAATGCCTTGCGGTGTATGAAGCTTGAAAAAGGCTGTTTCAAGAAAGAATACTTTTCCCTCAGATGGTATTCTAACACTTTTTGATGTTAGATTTACAAATCTACGCTTGGCGTTCAGCTCATCTTTTATGATGAATAATATATAGTATTATTGTCCTTCGGGAAGAAACATGACATAGAATACTGCATTCAGTATGTACAGGTTTTAGGTATACTGTGTAAAGATGTCTGTTTTTGCTCTAAGCAAGAGTAAAGAGGACAGAAATGTGTAATTTATTTACTCAAAGAAGGGGGTTTCGTGACAGCAACTATTCGGTAAATTACACCCTTAAAGACCATATCAACTGCATGAGATGTACACTCACCATTGACTATGGATTTACTATGAAATGATTAGCTGATGATTATTATTATTTGCATGCTAAATAAAATATAGGCCTTGCAACTCTCATCAAGTCTAGCAACCTTGACGGGGGGGACAAGGCGGGCATCAGACTCTCTGTGTTCGACGGACTTATCAGATTTGAGGGGGCCTGGAAGTCTTAGCGTGCAGGACGCTGTGCGCTGGACGGCCAGATCACCAGTTTATGGGTCTGTGAAACTGATCAAGAGGTTCTGGGGCTTACATCACAAACCTCATTAAGTTATATTTCAAGTGAAATTGATAACTAATTAGTAAACATATGAGAGTGATTAGGATTGAAAATGTACTGGAGAACTTAGTGAGAGTAGCGACTCACTGGGGGATATCGAGCGGCGACAGGGTTTATCTCAAAGAGGTGTTGAGTTAGATAGAGGACCCTGTAGCTCTTAACAGTATGCTGTATTGTCCAGTGCTTACAGTTGAGTATTTAGAATCAGTATCAGGACTAAAAGTGTGGTATTGGTGCCTATTTTAGATTTTTTAAGTACTCCAACCTGTAGTGATGTCAGCATCAATGATATTCAGCGTATCGGTCAACAGTAATGGCAGACTGAGATTCTTAAGCAGGATTCTCAGAGCATCTACCACCTCTGGGTTTGTTGTGTTGATTTCTATGTCAATATCATATTCATAGAGGACCGGTGGCTCTGTGAACAATAGAGTGTTATTGGAGTAGATGTTAGACAATTAAATAATAGAAAAAAGACAGGACTAAATCAAATTCATTAATGTCAAATAATGGAAACTTAGTTACTTGTGTATGGTTGGCAGAATCGTCCATCAGATGGGATTTGATTTATGCATCCACAGATGCCATTGATGATATTATCACATGCTCCATATGTTACACAACTGTTATATGACCAAGCAAACTCCTCCTCACATCTGCACTGGAATCCACTAGAATTTGTGAGGCACACTGGAATAAGGTGAAATAAAAATAAAATACATTGTTATTTCCATAAATAGAAGGGTACTGAGGTAAACATTTTAAGGGTACACCGATAGTGATACTGGTATTGGATATTGCATCGATTTCATGATAAAATGGAAAGATTCCTGATAATAAAATACGATATCAAGAACTGCATGTAAAATATCGGAAATTCATGCGAAGCAACTTCATTCTCTGCATTTTCTAAACAGAACCATAAAGAATCTATCTACAAGACACATATTGATTATATATTCATTATCTTTTCATCAAATTACCTCTAAGTAATGGTCTTAGTCATTAACTTTGAGTAAAACGAATGAATTGGATCAGTACTCTGTATTGTCCAGTACTTACATTTGAGTATTTAGAATCAGTATCAGGAGTAAAAGTGTGGTATTTGTGCCTATTTTAGATTTTTTAAGTACTCCAACCTGTAGTGATGTCAGCATCAGTGATATTCAGCGTATCGGTCAACAGTAATGGCAGACTGAGATTCTTAAGCAGGATTCTCAGAGAATCTACCACCTCTGGGTTTGTTGTGTTGATTTCTATGTCAATATCATATTCATAGAGGACCGGTGGCTCTGTGAACAATAGAGTGTTATTGGAGTAGATGTTAGACAATTAAATAATAGAAAAAAGACAGGACTAAATCAAATTTGTCAAATAATGGAAACTTAGTTACTTGTGTATGGTTGGCAGAATCGTCCATCAGATGGGATTTGATTGATGCATCCACAGATGCCATTGATGATATTATCACATGCTCCATATGTTACACAACTGTTATATGACCAAGCAAACTCCTCCTCACATCTGCACTGGAATCCACTAGAATTTGTTAGGCACACTGGAATAAGGTGAAATAAAAATAAAATACATTGTTATTTCCATAAATAGAAGGGTACTGAGGTAAACATTTTAAGGGTACACCGATAGTGATACTGGTATTGGATATTGCATCGATTTCATGATAAAATGGAAAGATACCTGATAATAAAATATGATATCAAGAACTGCATGTAAAATATCGGAAATTCATGCGAAGCAACTTCATTCTCTGCATTTTCTAAACAGAACCATAAAGAATCTATCTACAAGACACATATTGATTATATATTCATTATCTTTTCATCAAATGACCTCTAACTAATGGTCTTAGTCATTAACTTTGAGTAAAACGAATGAATTGGATCAGTACTCTGTATTGTCCAGTACTTACATTTGAGTATTTAGAATCAGTATCAGGAGTAAAAGTGTGGTATTTGTGCCTATTTTAGATTTTTTAAGTACTCCAACCTGTAGTGATGTCAGCATCAGTGATATTCAGCGTATCGGTCAACAGTAATGGCAGACTGAGATTCTTAAGCAGGATTCTCAGAGAATCTACCACCTCTGGGTTTGTTGTGTTGATTTCTATGTCAATATCATATTCATAGAGGACCGGTGGCTCTGTGAACAATAGAGTGTTATTGGAGTAGATGTTAGACAATTAAATAGTCAAAAAAAGACAGGACTAAATCAAATTTGTCAAATAATGGAAACTTAGTTACTTGTGTATGGTTGGCAGAATCGTACATCAGATGGGATTTGATTGATGCATCCACAGATGCCATTGATGATATTATCACATGCTCCATATGTTACACAACTGTTATATGACCAAGCAAACTCCTCCTCACATCTGCACTGGAATCCACTAGAATTTGTGAGGCACACTGGAATAAGGTGAAATAAAAATAAAATACATTGTTATTTCCATAAATAGAAGGGTACTGAGGTAAACATTTTAAGGGTACACCGATAGTGATACTGGTATTGGATATTGCATCGATTTCATGATAAAATGGAAAGATTCCTGATAATAAAATACGATATCAAGAACTGCATGTAAAATATCGGAAATTCATGCGAAGCAACTTCATTCTCTGCATTTTCTAAACAGAACCATAAAGAATATATCTACAAGACACATATTGATTATATATTCATTATCTTTTCATCAAATGACCTCTAAGTAATGGTATTAGTCATTAACTTTGAGTAAACGAATGAATTGGATCGGTACTCTGTATTGTCCAGTACTTACAGTTGAGTATTTAGAATCAGTATCAGGAGTAAAAGTGTGGTATTGGTGCCTATTTTAGATGTTTTAAGTACTCCAACCTGTAGTGATGTCAGCATCAGTGATATTCAGCGTATCGGTCAACAGTAATGGCAGACTGAGATTCTTAAGCAGGATTCTCAGAGAATCTACCACCTCTGGGTTTGTTGTGTTGATTTCTATGTCAATATCATATTCATAGAGGACCGGTGGCTCTGTGAACAATAGAGTGTTATTGGAGTAGATGTTAGACAATTAAATAATAGAAAAAAGACAGGACTAAATCAAATTTGTCAAATAATGGAAACTAGTTACTTGTGTATGGTTGGCAGAATCGTCCATCAGATGGGATTTGATTGATGCATCCACAGATGCCATTGATGATATTATCACATGCTCCATATGTTACACAACTGTTATATGACCAAGCAAACTCCTCCTCACATCTGCACTGGAATCCACTAGAATTTGTGAGGCACACTGGAATAAGGTGAAATAAAAATAAAATACATTGTTATTTCCATGAATAGAATGGTACTGAGGTAAACATTTTAAGGGTGCACCGATAGTGAATACTGGTATTGGATATTGCGTCGATTTCATAATAAAATGGAAAGATTCCTGATAATAAAATACGATATCAAGAACTGCATGTAAAATATCGGAAATTCATGCAAAGCAACTTCATTCTCTGCATTTTCTAAACAGAACCATAAAGAATCTATCTACAAGACATATTGATTATATATTCATTGTCTTTTCATCAAATGATCTCTAACTAATGGTCTTAGTCATTAACTTTGAGTAAAACTAATGAATTGGATCAGTACTCTGTATTGTCCAGTACTTACAGTTGAGTATTTAGAATCAGTATCAGGAGTAAAAGTGTGGTATTTGTGCCTATTTTAGATTGTTTAAGTACTCCAACCTGTAGTGATGTCAGCATCAGTGATATTCAGCGTATCGGTCAACAGTAATGGCAGACTGAGATTCTTAAGCAGGATTCTCAGAGAATCTACCACCTCTGGGTTTGTTGTGTTGATTTCTATGTCAATATCATATTCATAGAGGACCGGTGGCTCTGTGAACAATAGAGTGTTATTGGAGTAGATGTTAGACAATTAAATAATAGAAAAAAGACAGACCTAAATCAAATTTGTCAAATAATGGAAACTTAGTTACTTGTGTATGGTTGGCAGAATCGTCCATCAGATGGGATTTGATTGATGCATCCACAGATGCCATTGATGATATTATCACATGCTCCATATGTTACACAACTGTTATATGACCAAGCAAACTCCTCCTCACATCTGCACTGGAATCCACTAGAATTTGTGAGGCACACTGGAATAAGGTGAAATAAAAATAAAATACATTGTTATTTCCATAAATAGAAGGGTACTGAGGTAAACATTTTAAGGGTACACCGATAGTGATAATGGTATTGGATATTGCATCGATTTGATGATAAAATGGAAAGATTCCTGATAATAAAATACGATATCAAGAACTGCATGTAAAATATCGGAAATTCATGCGAAGCAACTTCATTCTCTGCATTTTCTAAACAGAACCATAAAGAATCTATCTACAAGACACATATTGATTATATATTCATTATCTTTTCATCAAATGACCTCTAAGTAATGGTCTTAGTCATTAACTTTGAGTAAAACGAATGAATTGGATCAGTACTCTGTATTGTCCAGTACTTACAGTTCAGTATTTAGAATCAGTATCAGGAGTAAAAGTGTGGTATTGGTGCCTATTTTAGATTGTTTAAATACTCCAACCTGTAGTGATGTCAGCATCAGTGATATTCAGCGTATCGGTCAACAGTAATGGCAGACTGAGATTCTTAAGCAGGATTCTCAGAGAATCTACCACCTCTGGGTTTGTTGTGTTGATTTCTATGTCAATATCATATTCATAGAGGACCGGTGGCTCTGTGAACAATAGAGTGTTATTGGAGTAGATGTTAGACAATGAAATAATAGAAAAAAGACAGGACTAAATCAAATTTGTCAAATAATGGAAACTTAGTTACTTGTGTATGGTTGGCAGAATCGTCCATCAGATGGGATTTGATTGATGCATCCACAGATGCCATTGATGATATTATCACATGCTCCATATGTTACACAACTGTTATATGACCAAGCAAACTCCTCCTCACATCTGCACTGGAATCCACTAGAATTTGTGAGGCACACTGGAATAAGGTGAAATAAAAATAAAATACATTGTTATTTCCATAAATAGAAGGGTACTGAGGTAAACATTTTAAGGGTACACCGATAGTGATACTGGTATTGGATATTGCATCGATTTCATGATAAAATGGAAAGATTCCTGATAATAAAATACGATATCAAGAACTGCATGTAAAATATCGGAAATTCATGCGAAGCAACTTCATTCTCTGCATTTTCTAAACAGAACCATAAAGAATCTATCTACAAGACACATATTGATTATATATTCATTATCTTTTCATCAGATGACCTCTAAGTAATGGTATTAGTCATTAACTTTGAGTAAACGAATGAATTGGATCGGTACTCTGTATTGTCCAGTACTTACAGTTGAGTATTTAGAATCAGTATCAGGAGTAAAAGTGTGGTATTGGTGCCTATTTTAGATTTTTTTAAGTACTCCAACCTGTAGTGATGTCAGCATCAGTGATATTCAGCGTATCGGTCAACAGTAATGGCAGACTGAGATTCTTAAGCAGGATTCTCAGAGAATCTACCACCTCTGGGTTTGTTGTGTTGATTTCTATGTCAATATCATATTCATAGAGGACCGGTGGCTCTGTGAACAATAGTGTTATTGGAGTAGATGTTAGTCAATGAAATAATAGAAAAAAGACAGGACTAAATCAAATTTGTCAAATAATGGAAACTTAGTTACTTGTGTATGGTTGGCAGAATCGTCCATCAGATGGGATTTGATTGATGCATCCACAGATGCCATTGATGATATTATCACATGCTCCATATGTTACACAACTGTTATATGACCAAGCAAACTCCTCCTCACATCTGCACTGGAATCCACTAGAATTTGTGAGGCACACTGGAATAAGGTGAAATAAAAATAAAATACATTGTTATTTCCATAAATAGAAGGGTACTGAGGTAAACATTTTAAGGGTACACCGATAGTGATAATGGTATTGGATATTGCATCGATTTGATGATAAAATGGAAAGATTCCTGATAATAAAATACGATATCAAGAACTGCATGTAAAATATCGGAAATTCATGCGAAGCAACTTCATTCTCTGCATTTTCTAAACAGAACCATAAAGAATCTATCTACAAGACACATATTGATTATATATTCATTATCTTTTCATCAAATGACCTCTAAGTAATGGTCTTAGTCATTAACTTTGAGTAAAACGAATGAATTGGATCAGTACTCTGTATTGTCCAGTACTTACAGTTCAGTATTTAGAATCAGTATCAGGAGTAAAAGTGTGGTATTGGTGCCTATTTTAGATTGTTTAAATACTCCAACCTGTAGTGATGTCAGCATCAGTGATATTCAGCGTATCGGTCAACAGTAATGGCAGACTGAGATTCTTAAGCAGGATTCTCAGAGAATCTACCACCTCTGGGTTTGTTGTGTTGATTTCTATGTCAATATCATATTCATAGAGGACCGGTGGCTCTGTGAACAATAGAGTGTTATTGGAGTAGATGTTAGACAATGAAATAATAGAAAAAAGACAGGACTAAATCAAATTTGTCAAATAATGGAAACTTAGTTACTTGTGTATGGTTGGCAGAATCGTCCATCAGATGGGATTTGATTGATGCATCCACAGATGCCATTTATGATATTATCACATGCTCCATATGTTACACAACTGTTATATGACCAAGCAAACTCCTCCTCACATCTGCACTGGAATCCACTAGAATTTGTGAGGCACACTGGAATAAGGTGAAATAAAAATAAAATACATTGTTATTTCCATAAATAGAAGGGTACTGAGGTAAACATTTTAAGGGTACACCGATAGTGATACTGGTATTGGATATTGCATCGATTTCATGATAAAATGGAAAGATTCCTGATAATAAAATACGATATCAAGAACTGCATGTAAAATATCGGAAATTCATGCGAAGCAACTTCATTCTCTGCATTTTCTAAACAGAACCATAAAGAATCTATCTACAAGACACATATTGATTATATATTCATTATCTTTTCATCAGATGACCTCTAAGTAATGGTATTAGTCATTAACTTTGAGTAAACGAATGAATTGGATCGGTACTCTGTATTGTCCAGTACTTACAGTTGAGTATTTAGAATCAGTATCAGGAGTAAAAGTGTGGTATTGGTGCCTATTTTAGATTTTTTTAAGTACTCCAACCTGTAGTGATGTCAGCATCAGTGATATTCAGCGTATCGGTCAACAGTAATGGCAGACTGAGATTCTTAAGCAGGATTCTCAGAGAATCTACCACCTCTGGGTTTGTTGTGTTGATTTCTATGTCAATATCATATTCATAGAGGACCGGTGGCTCTGTGAACAATAGAGTGTTATTGGAGTAGATGTTAGACAATGAAATAATAGAAAAAAGACAGGACTAAATCAAATTTGTCAAATAATGGAAACTTAGTTACTTGTGTATGGTTGGCAGAATCGTCCATCAGATGGGATTTGATTGATGCATCCACAGATGCCATTGATGATATTATCACATGCTCCATATGTTACACAACTGTTATATGACCAAGCAAACTCCTCCTCACATCTGCACTGGAATCCACTAGAATTTGTGAGGCACACTGGAATAAGGTGAAATAAAAATAAAATACATTGTTATTTCCATAAATAGAAGGGTACTGAGGTAAACATTTTAAGGGTACACCGATAGTGATACTGGTATTGGATATTGCATCGATTTCATGATAAAATGGAAAGATTCCTGATAATAAAATACGATATCAAGAACTGCATGTAAAATATCGGAAATTCATGCGAAGCAACTTCATTCTCTGCATTTTCTAAACAGAACCATAAATAATCTATCTACAAGACACATATTGATTATATATTCATTATCTTTTCATCAAATGACCTCTAAGTAATGGTCTTAGTCATTAACTTTGAGTAAAACGAATGAATTGGATCAGTACTCTGTATTGTCCAGTACTTACAGTTCAGTATTTAGAATCAGTATCAGGAGTAAAAGTGTGGTATTGGTGCCTATTTTAGATTGTTTAAATACTCCAACCTGTAGTGATGTCAGCATCAGTGATATTCAGCGTATCGGTCAACAGTAATGGCAGACTGAGATTCTTAAGCAGGATTCTCAGAGAATCTACCACCTCTGGGTTTGTTGTGTTGATTTCTATGTCAATATCATATTCATAGAGGACCGGTGGCTCTGTGAACAATAGAGTGTTATTGGAGTAGATGTTAGACAATGAAATAATAGAAAAAAAGACAGGACTAAATCAAATTTGTCAAATGATGGAAACTTAGTTACTTGTGTATGGTTGGCAGAATCGTCCATCAGATGGGATTTGATTGATGCATCCACAGATGCCATTGATGATATTATCACATGCTCCATATGTTACACAACTGTTATATGACCAAGCAAACTCCTCCTCACATCTGCACTGGAATCCACTAGAATTTGTGAGGCACACTGGAATAAGGTGAAATAAAAATAAAATACATTGTTATTTCCATAAATAGAAGGGTACTGAGGTAAACATTTTAAGGGTACACCGATAGTGATACTGGTATTGGATATTGCATCGATTTCATGATAAAATGGAAAGATTCCTGATAATAAAATACGATATCAAGAACTGCAGTAAAATATCGGAAATTCATGCGAAGCAACTTCATTCTCTGCATTTTCTAAACAGAACCATAAAGAATCTATCTACAAGACACATATTGATTATATATTCATTATCTTTTCATCAAATGACCTCTAAGTAATGGTCTTAGTCATTAACTTTGAGTAAAACAAATGAATTGGATCAGTACTCTGTATTGTCCAGTACTTAAAGTTGAGTATTTAGAATCAGTATCAGGAGTAAAAGTGTGGTATTGGTGCCTATTTTAGATTTTTTAAGTACTCCAACCTGTAGTGATGTCAGCATCAGTGATATTCAGCGTATCGGTCAACCGTAATGGCAGACTGAGATTCTTAAGCAGGATTCTCAGAGAATCTACCACCTCTGGGTTTGTTGTGTTGATTTCTATGTCAATATCATATGCATAGAGGACCGGTGGCTCTGTGAACATTAGGGTGTTATTGGAGTAGATGTTAGACAATTAAATAATAGAAAAAAGACAGGACTAAATCAAATTCATTAATGTCAAATAATGGAAACTTAGTTACTTGTGTATGGTTGGCAGAATCGTCCATCAGATGGGATTTGATTGATGCATCCACAGATGCCATTGATGATATTATCACATGCTCCATATGTTACACAACTGTTATATGACCAAGCAAACTCCTCCTCACATCTGCACTGGAATCCACTAGAATTTGTGAGGCACACTGGAATAAGGTGAAATAAAAATAAAATACATTGTTATTTCCATAAATAGAAGGGTACTGAGGTAAACATTTTAAGGGTACACCGATAGTGATACTGGTATTGGATATTGCATCGATTTCATGATAAAATGGAAAGATTCCTGATAATAAAATACGATATCAAGAACTGCATGTAAAATATCGGAAATTCATGCGAAGCAACTTCATTCTCTGCATTTTCTAAACAGAACCATAAAGAATCTATCTACAAGACACATATTGATTATATATTCATTATCTTTTCATCAGATGACCTCTAAGTAATGGTATTAGTCATTAACTTTGAGTAAACGAATGAATTGGATCGGTACTCTGTATTGTCCAGTACTTACAGTTGAGTATTTAGAATCAGTATCAGGAGTAAAAGTGTGGTATTGGTGCCTATTTTAGATTTTTTTAAGTACTCCAACCTGTAGTGATGTCAGCATCAGTGATATTCAGCGTATCGGTCAACAGTAATGGCAGACTGAGATTCTTAAGCAGGATTCTCAGAGAATCTACCACCTCTGGGTTTGTTGTGTTGATTTCTATGTCAATATCATATTCATAGAGGACCGGTGGCTCTGTGAACAATAGAGTGTTATTGGAGTAGATGTTAGACAATTAAATAATAGAAAAAAGACAGGACTAAATCAAATTCATTAATGTCAAATAATGGAAACTTAGTTACTTGTGTATGGTTGGCAGAATTGTCCATCAGATGGGATTTGATTGATGCATCCACAGATGCCATTGATGATATTATCACATGCTCCATATGTTACACAACTGTTATATGACCAAGCAAACTCCTCCTCACATCTGCACTGGAATCCACTAGAATTTGTGAGGCACACTGGAATAAGGTGAAATAAAAATAAAATACATTGTTATTTCCATAAATAGAAGGGTACTGAGGTAAACATTTTAAGGGTATACCGATAGTGATACTGGTATTGGATATTGCATCGATTTCATGATAAAATGGAAAGATTCCTGATAATAAAATACGATATCAAGAACTGCATGTAAAATATCGGAAATTCATGCAAAGCAACTTCATTCTCTGCATTTTCTAAACAGAACCATAAAGAATCTATCTACAAGACACATATTGATTATACATTATCTTTTCATCAAATGACCTCTAAGTAATGGTATTAGTCATTAACTTTGAGTAAACGAATGAATTGGATCGGTACTCTGTATTGTCCAGTACTTACAGTTGAGTATTTAGAATCAGTATCAGGAGTAAAAGTGTGGTATTGGTGCCTATTTTAGATTTTTTAAGTACTCCAACCTGTAGTGATGTCAGCATCAGTGATATTCAGCGTATCGGTCAACAGTAATGGCAGACTGAGATTCTTAAGCAGGATTCTCAGAGAATCTACCACCTCTGGGTTTGTTGTGTTGATTTCTATGTCAATATCATATTCATAGAGGACCGGTGGCTCTGTGAACAATAGAGTGTTATTGGAGTAGATGTTAGACAATTAAATAATAGAAAAAAGACAGGACTAAATCAAATTCATTAATGTCAAATAATGGAAACTTAGTTACTTGTGTATGGTTGGCAGAATCGTCCATCAGATGGGATTTGATTGATGCATCCACAGATGCCATTGATGATATTATCACATGCTCCATATGTTACACAACTGTTATATGACCAAGCAAACTCCTCCTCACATCTGCACTGGAATCCACTAGAATTTGTGAGGCACACTGGAATAAGATGAAATAAAAATAAAATACATTGTTATTTCCATAAATAGAAGGGTACTGAGGTAAACATTTTAAGGGTATACCGATAGTGATACTGGTATTGGATATTGCATCGATTTCATGATAAAATGGAAAGATTCCTGATAATAAAATACGATATCAAGAACTGCATGTAAAATATCGGAAATTCATGCGAAGCAACTTCATTCTCTGCATTTTCTAAACAGAACCATAAAGAATCTATCTACAAGACACATATTGATTATTCATTATCTTTTCATCAAATGACCTCTAAGTAATGGTCTTAGTCATTAACTTTGAGTAAAACGAATGAATTAGATCAGTACTCTGTATTGTCCAGTACTTACATTTGAGTATTTAGAATCAGTATCAGGAGTAAAAGTGTGGTATTTGTGCCTATTTTTGATTTTTTAAGTACTCCAACCTGTAGTGATGTCAGCATCAGTGATATTCAGCGTATCGGTCAACCGTAATGGCAGACTGAGATTCTTAAGCAGGATTCTCAGAGAATCTACCACCTCTGGGTTTGTTGTGTTGATTTCTATGTCAATATCATATTCATAGAGGACCGGTGGCTCTGTGAACATTAGGGTGTTATTGGAGTAGATGTTAGACAATTAAATAATAGAAAAAAGACAGGACTAAATCAAATTCATTAATGTCAAATAATGGAAACTTAGTTACTTGTGTATGGTTGGCAGAATCGTCCATCAGATGGGATTTGATTGATGCATCCACAGATGCCATTGATGATATTATCACATGCTCCATATGTTACACAACTGTTATATGACCAAGCAAACTCCTCCTCACATCTGCACTGGAATCCACTAGAATTTGTGAGGCACACTGGAATAAGGTGAAATAAAAATAAAATACATTGTTATTTCCATAAATAGAAGGGTACTGAGGTAAACATTTTAAGGGTACACCGATAGTGATACTGGTATTGGATATTGCATCGATTTCATGATAAAATGGAAAGATTCCTGATAATAAAATACGATATCAAGAACTGCATGTAAAATATCGGAAATTCATGCGAAGCAACTTCATTCTCTGCATTTTCTAAACAGAACCATAAAGAATATATCTACAAGACACATATTGATTATATATTCATTATCTTTTCATCAGATGACCTCTAAGTAATGGTATTAGTCATTAACTTTGAGTAAACGAATGAATTGGATCGGTACTCTGTATTGTCCAGTACTTACAGTTGAGTATTTAGAATCAGTATCAGGAGTAAAAGTGTGGTATTGGTGCCTATTTTAGATTTTTTTAAGTACTCCAACCTGTAGTGATGTCAGCATCAGTGATATTCAGCGTATCGGTCAACAGTAATGGCAGACTGAGATTCTTAAGCAGGATTCTCAGAGAATCTACCACCTCTGGGTTTGTTGTGTTGATTTCTATGTCAATATCATATTCATAGAGGACCGGTGGCTCTGTGAACAATAGAGTGTTATTGGAGTAGATGTTAGACAATTAAATAATAGAAAAAAGACAGGACTAAATCAAATTCATTAATGTCAAATAATGGAAACTTAGTTACTTGTGTATGGTTGGCAGAATTGTCCATCAGATGGGATTTGATTGATGCATCCACAGATGCCATTGATGATATTATCACATGCTCCATATGTTACACAACTGTTATATGACCAAGCAAACTCCTCCTCACATCTGCACTGGAATCCACTAGAATTTGTGAGGCACACTGGAATAAGGTGAAATAAAAATAAAATACATTGTTATTTCCATAAATAGAAGGGTACTGAGGTAAACATTTTAAGGGTGCACCGATAGTGATACTGGTATTGGATATTGCATCGATTTCATGATAAAATGGAAAGATTCCTGAAAATAAAATACGATATCAAGAACTGCATGTAAAATATCGGAAATTCATGCGAAGTAACTTCATTCTCTGCATTTTCTAAACAGAACCATAAAGAATCTATCTACAAGACACATATTGATTATATATTCATTATCTTTTCATCAAATTACCTCTAACTAATGGTCTTAGTCATTAACTTTGAGTAAAACGAATGAATTGGATCAGTACTCTGTATTGTCCAGTACTTACAGTTGAGTATTTAGAATCAGTATCAGGAGTAAAAGTGTGGAATTGGTGCCTATTTTAGATTGTTTAAGTACTCCAACCTGTAGTGATGTCAGCATCAGTGATATTCAGCGTATCGGTCAACAGTAATGGCAGACTGAGATTCTTAAGCAGGATTCTCAGAGAATCTACCACCTCTGGGTTTGTTGTGTTGATTTCTATGTCAATATCATATTCATAGAGGACCGGTGGCTCTGTGAACAATAGAGTGTTATTGGAGTAGATGTTAGACAATTAAATAATAGAAAAAAGACAGGACTAAATCAAATTCATTAATGTTAAATAATGGAAACTTAGTTACTTGTGTATGGTTGGCAGAATCGTCCATCAGATGGGATTTGATTGATGCATCCACAGATGCCATTGATGATATTATCACATGCTCCATATGTTACACAACTGTTATATGACCAAGCAAACTCCTCCTCACATCTGCACTGGAATCCACTAGAATTTGTGAGGCACACTGGAATAAGGTGAAATAAAAATAAAATACATTGTTATTTCCATAAATAGAAGGGTACTGAGGTCAACATTTTAAGGGTGCACCGATAGTGATACTGGTATTGGATATTGCATCGATTTCATGATAAAATGGAAAGATTCCTGATAATAAAATACGATATCAAGAACTGCATGTAAAATATCGGAAATTCATGCGAAGTAACTTCATTCTCTGCATTTTCTAAACAGAACCATAAAGAATCTATCTACAAGACACATATTGATTATATATTCATTATCTTTTCATCAAATTACCTCTAACTAATGGTCTTAGTCATTAACTTTGAGTAAAACGAATGAATTGGATCAGTACTCTGTATTGTCCAGTACTTACAGTTGAGTATTTAGAATCAGTATCAGGAGTAAAAGTGTGGAATTGGTGCCTATTTTAGATTGTTTAAGTACTCCAACCTGTAGTGATGTCAGCATCAGTGATATTCAGCGTATCGGTCAACAGTAATGGCAGACTGAGATTCTTAAGCAGGATTCTCAGAGAATCTACCACCTCTGGGTTTGTTGTGTTGATTTCTATGTCAATATCATATTCATAGAGGACCGGTGGCTCTGTGAACAATAGAGTGTTATTGGAGTAGATGTTAGACAATTAAATAATAGAAAAAAGACAGGACTAAATCAAATTCATTAATGTTAAATAATGGAAACTTAGTTACTTGTGTATGGTTGGCAGAATCGTCCATCAGATGGGATTTGATTGATGCATCCACAGATGCCATTGATGATATTATCACATGCTCCATATGTTACACAACTGTTATATGACCAAGCAAACTCCTCCTCACATCTGCACTGGAATCCACTAGAATTTGTGAGGCACACTGGAATAAGGTGAAATAAAAATAAAATATATTGTTATTTCCATAAATAGAAGCGTACTGAGGTCAACATTTTAAGGGTACACCGATAGTGATACTGGTATTGGATATTGCATTGATTTCATGATAAAATGGAAAGATTCCTGATAATAAAATACGATATCAAGAACTGCATGTAAAATATCGGAAATTCATGCGAAGCAACTTCATTCTCTGCATTTTCTAAACAGAACCATAAAGAATCTATCTACAAGACACATATTGATTATATATATATATTCATTATCCTTTCATCAAATGACCTATAAGTAATGGTCATAGTCATTAACTTTGAGTAAAACGAATGAATTGGATCAGTACTCTGTATTGTCCAGTACTTACAGTTGAGTATTTAGAATCAGTATCAGGAGTAAAAGTGTGGTATTGGTGCCTATTTTAGATTGTTTAAGTACTCCAACCTGTAGTGATGTCAGCATCAGTGATATTCAGCGTATCGGTCAACAGTAATGGCAGACTGAGATTCTTAAGCAGGATTCTCAGAGAATCTACCACCTCTGGGTTTGTTGTGTTGATTTCTATGTCAATATCATATTCATAGAGGACCGGTGGCTCTGTGAACAATAGAGTGTTATTGGAGTAGATGTTAGACAATTAAATAGTAGAAAAAAGACAGGACTAAATCAAATTTGTCAAATAATGGAAACTTAGTTACTTGTGTATGGTTGGCAGAATCGTCCATCAGATGGTATTTGATTGATGCATCCACAGATGCCATTGGTGATATTATCACATGCTCCATATGTTACACAACTGTTATATGACCAAGCAAACTCCTCCTCACATCTGCACTGGAATCCACTAGAATTTGTGAGGCACACTGGAATAAGGTGAAATAAAAATTAAATACATTGTTATTTCCATAAATAGAAGGGTACTGAGGTAAACATTTTAAGGGTACACAGATAGTGATACTGGTATTGGATATTGCGTCGATTTCATAATAAAATGGAAAGATTCCTGATAATAAAATACGATATCAAGAACTGCATGTAAAATATCGGAAATTCATGCGAAGCAACTTCATTCTCTGCATTTTCTAAACAGAACCATAAAGAATCTATCTACAAGACACATATTGATTATATATTCATTATCTTTTCATCAAATGACCTCTAAGTAATGGTCTTAGTCATTAACTTTGAGTAAACGAATGAATTGGATCGGTACTCTGTATTGTCCAGTACTTACATTTGAGTATTTAGAATCAGTATCAGGAGTAAAAGTGTGGTATTTGTGCCTATTTTAGATTTTTTAAGTACTCCAACCTGTAGTGATGTCAGCATCAGTGATATTCAGCGTATCGGTCAACAGTAATGGCAGACTGAGATTCTTAAGCAGGATTCTTAGAGAATCTACCACCTCTGGGTTTGTTGTGTTGATTTCTATGTCAATATCATATTCATAGAGGACCGGTGGCTCTGTGAACAATAGAGTGTTATTGGAGTAGATGTTAGACAATTAAATAATAGAAAAAAGACAGGAGTAAATCAAATTTGTCAAATAATGGAAACTTAGTTACTTGTGTATGGTTGGCAGAATCGTCCATCAGATGGGATTTGATTGATGCATGCACAGATGCCATTGATGATATTATCACATGCTCCATATGTTACACAACTGTTATATGACCAAGCAAACTCCTCCTCACATCTGCACTGGAATCCACTAGAATTTGTGAGGCACACTGGAATAAGGTGAAATAAAAATTAAATACATTGTTATTTCCATAAATAGAAGGGTACTGAGGTAAACATTTTAAGGGTACACCGATAGTGATACTGGTATTGGATATTGCATCGATTTCATGATAAAATGGAAAGATTCCTGATAATAAAATACGATATCAAGAACTGCATGTAAAATATTGGAAATTCATGCGAAGCAACTTCATTCTCTGCATTTTCTAAACAGAACCATAAAGAATCTATCTACAAGACACATATTGATTATATATTCATTATCTTTTCATCAAATGACCTCTAAGTAATGGTATTAGTCATTAACTTTGAGTAAACGAATGAATTGGATCGGTACTCTGTATTGTCCAGTACTTACAGTTGAGTATTTAGAATCAGTATCAGGAGTAAAAGTGTGGTATTGGTGCCTATTTTAGATTTTTTAAGTACTCCAACCTGTAGTGATGTCAGCATCAGTGATATTCAGCGTATCGGTCAACAGTAATGGCAGACTGAGATTCTTAAGCAGGATTCTCAGAGAATCTACCACCTCTGAGTTTGTTGTGTTGATTTCTATGTCAATATCATATTCATAGAGGACCGGTGGCTCTGTGAACAATAGAGTGTTATTGGAGTAGATGTTAGACAATTAAATAATAGAAAAAAGACAGGAGTAAATCAAATTTGTCAAATAATGGAAACTTAGTTACTTGTGTATGGTTGGCAGAATCGTCCATCAGATGGGATTTGATTGATGCATCCACAGATGCCATTGATGATATTATCACATGCTCCATATGTTACACAACTGTTATATGACCAAGCAAACTCCTCCTCACATCTGCACTGGAATCCACTAGAATTTGTGAGGCACACTGGAATAAGGTGAAATAAAAATAAAATACATTGTTATTTCCATAAATAGAAGGGTACTGAGGTAAACATTTTAAGGGTGCACCGATAGTGATACTGGTATTGGATATTGCATCGATTTCATGATAAAATGGAAAGATTCCTGAAAATAAAATACGATATCAAGAACTGCATGTAAAATATCGGAAATTCATGCGAAGTAACTTCATTCTCTGCATTTTCTAAACAGAACCATAAAGAATCTATCTACAAGACACATATTGATTATATATTCATTATCTTTTCATCAAATTACCTCTAACTAATGGTCTTAGTCATTAACTTTGAGTAAAACGAATGAATTGGATCAGTACTCTGTATTGTCCAGTACTTACAGTTGAGTATTTAGAATCAGTATCAGGAGAAAAAGTGTGGAATTGGTGCCTATTTTAGATTGTTTAAGTACTCCAACCTGTAGTGATGTCAGCATCAGTGATATTCAGCGTATCGGTCAACAGTAATGGCAGACTGAGATTCTTAAGCAGGATTCTCAGAGAATCTACCACCTCTGGGTTTGTTGTGTTGATTTCTATGTCAATATCATATTCATAGAGGACCGGTGGCTCTGTGAACAATAGAGTGTTATTGGAGTAGATGTTAGACAATTAAATAATAGAAAAAAGACAGGACTAAATCAAATTCATTAATGTTAAATAATGGAAACTTAGTTACTTGTGTATGGTTGGCAGAATCGTCCATCAGATGGGATTTGATTGATGCATCCACAGATGCCATTGATGATATTATCACATGCTCCATATGTTACACAACTGTTATATGACCAAGCAAACTCCTCCTCACATCTGCACTGGAATCCACTAGAATTTGTGAGGCACACTGGAATAAGGTGAAATAAAAATAAAATACATTGTTATTTCCATAAATAGAAGGGTACTGAGGTCAACATTTTAAGGGTGCACCGATAGTGATACTGGTATTGGATATTGCATCGATTTCATGATAAAATGGAAAGATTCCTGATAATAAAATACGATATCAAGAACTGCATGTAAAATATCGGAAATTCATGCGAAGTAACTTCATTCTCTGCATTTTCTAAACAGAACCATAAAGAATCTATCTACAAGACACATATTGATTATATATTCATTATCTTTTCATCAAATTACCTCTAACTAATGGTCTTAGTCATTAACTTTGAGTAAAACGAATGAATTGGATCAGTACTCTGTATTGTCCAGTACTTACAGTTGAGTATTTAGAATCAGTATCAGGAGTAAAAGTGTGGAATTGGTGCCTATTTTAGATTGTTTAAGTACTCCAACCTGTAGTGATGTCAGCATCAGTGATATTCAGCGTATCGGTCAACAGTAATGGCAGACTGAGATTCTTAAGCAGGATTCTCAGAGAATCTACCACCTCTGGGTTTGTTGTGTTGATTTCTATGTCAATATCATATTCATAGAGGACCGGTGGCTCTGTGAACAATAGAGTGTTATTGGAGTAGATGTTAGACAATTAAATAATAGAAAAAAGACAGGACTAAATCAAATTCATTAATGTTAAATAATGGAAACTTAGTTACTTGTGTATGGTTGGCAGAATCGTCCATCAGATGGGATTTGATTGATGCATCCACAGATGCCATTGATGATATTATCACATGCTCCATATGTTACACAACTGTTATATGACCAAGCAAACTCCTCCTCACATCTGCACTGGAATCCACTAGAATTTGTGAGGCACACTGGAATAAGGTGAAATAAAAATAAAATATATTGTTATTTCCATAAATAGAAGCGTACTGAGGTCAACATTTTAAGGGTACACCGATAGTGATACTGGTATTGGATATTGCATTGATTTCATGATAAAATGGAAAGATTCCTGATAATAAAATACGATATCAAGAACTGCATGTAAAATATCGGAAATTCATGCGAAGCAACTTCATTCTCTGCATTTTCTAAACAGAACCATAAAGAATCTATCTACAAGACACATATTGATTATATATATATATTCATTATCATTTCATCAAATGACCTATAAGTAATGGTCATAGTCATTAACTTTGAGTAAAACGAATGAATTGGATCAGTACTCTGTATTGTCCAGTACTTACAGTTGAGTATTTAGAATCAGTATCAGGAGTAAAAGTGTGGTATTGGTGCCTATTTTAGATTGTTTAAGTACTCCAACCTGTAGTGATGTCAGCATCAGTGATATTCAGCGTATCGGTCAACAGTAATGGCAGACTGAGATTCTTAAGCAGGATTCTCAGAGAATCTACCACCTCTGGGTTTGTTGTGTTGATTTCTATGTCAATATCATATTCATAGAGGACCGGTGGCTCTGTGAACAATAGAGTGTTATTGGAGTAGATGTTAGACAATTAAATAGTAGAAAAAAGACAGGACTAAATCAAATTTGTCAAATAATGGAAACTTAGTTACTTGTGTATGGTTGGCAGAATCGTCCATCAGATGGTATTTGATTGATGCATCCACAGATGCCATTGGTGATATTATCACATGCTCCATATGTTACACAACTGTTATATGACCAAGCAAACTCCTCCTCACATCTGCACTGGAATCCACTAGAATTTGTGAGGCACACTGGAATAAGGTGAAATAAAAATTAAATACATTGTTATTTCCATAAATAGAAGGGTACTGAGGTAAACATTTTAAGGGTACACAGATAGTGATACTGGTATTGGATATTGCGTCGATTTCATAATAAAATGGAAAGATTCCTGATAATAAAATACGATATCAAGAACTGCATGTAAAATATCGGAAATTCATGCGAAGCAACTTCATTCTCTGCATTTTCTAAACAGAACCATAAAGAATCTATCTACAAGACACATATTGATTATATATTCATTATCTTTTCATCAAATGACCTCTAAGTAATGGTCTTAGTCATTAACTTTGAGTAAACGAATGAATTGGATCGGTACTCTGTATTGTCCAGTACTTACATTTGAGTATTTAGAATCAGTATCAGGAGTAAAAGTGTGGTATTTGTGCCTATTTTAGATTTTTTTAAGTACTCCAACCTGTAGTGATGTCAGCATCAGTGATATTCAGCGTATCGGTCAACAGTAATGGCAGACTGAGATTCTTAAGCAGGATTCTTAGAGAATCTACCACCTCTGGGTTTGTTGTGTTGATTTCTATGTCAATATCATATTCATAGAGGACCGGTGGCTCTGTGAACAATAGAGTGTTATTGGAGTAGATGTTAGACAATTAAATAATAGAAAAAAGACAGGAGTAAATCAAATTTGTCAAATAATGGAAACTTAGTTACTTGTGTATGGTTGGCAGAATCGTCCATCAGATGGGATTTGATTGATGCATGCACAGATGCCATTGATGATATTATCACATGCTCCATATGTTACACAACTGTTATATGACCAAGCAAACTCCTCCTCACATCTGCACTGGAATCCACTAGAATTTGTGAGGCACACTGGAATAAGGTGAAATAAAAATTAAATACATTGTTATTTCCATAAATAGAAGGGTACTGAGGTAAACATTTTAAGGGTACACCGATAGTGATACTGGTATTGGATATTGCATCGATTTCATGATAAAATGGAAAGATTCCTGATAATAAAATACGATATCAAGAACTGCATGTAAAATATTGGAAATTCATGCGAAGCAACTTCATTCTCTGCATTTTCTAAACAGAACCATAAAGAATCTATCTACAAGACACATATTGATTATATATTCATTATCTTTTCATCAAATGACCTCTAAGTAATGGTATTAGTCATTAACTTTGAGTAAACGAATGAATTGGATCGGTACTCTGTATTGTCCAGTACTTACAGTTGAGTATTTAGAATCAGTATCAGGAGTAAAAGTGTGGTATTGGTGCCTATTTTAGATTTTTTAAGTACTCCAACCTGTAGTGATGTCAGCATCAGTGATATTCAGCGTATCGGTCAACAGTAATGGCAGACTGAGATTCTTAAGCAGGATTCTCAGAGAATCTACCACCTCTGAGTTTGTTGTGTTGATTTCTATGTCAATATCATATTCATAGAGGACCGGTGGCTCTGTGAACAATAGAGTGTTATTGGAGTAGATGTTAGACAATTAAATAATAGAAAAAAGACAGGAGTAAATCAAATTTGTCAAATAATGGAAACTTAGTTACTTGTGTATGGTTGGCAGAATCGTCCATCAGATGGGATTTGATTGATGCATCCACAGATGCCATTGATGATATTATCACATGCTCCATATGTTACACAACTGTTATATGACCAAGCAAACTCCTCCTCACATCTGCACTGGAATCCACTAGAATTTGTGAGGCACACTGGAATAAGGTGAAATAAAAATAAAATGCATTGTTATTTCCATAAATAGAAGGGTACTGAGGTAAACATTTTAAGGGTACACCGATAGTGATACTGGTATTGGATATTGCATCGATTTCATGATAAAATGGAAAGATTCCTGATAATAAAATACGATATCAAGAACTGCATGTAAAATATCGGAAATTCATGCAAAGCAACTTCATTCTCTGCATTTTCTAAACAGAACCATAAAGAATCTATCTACAAGACACATATTGATTATATATTCATTATCTTTTCATCAAATTACCTCTAAGTAATGGTATTAGTCATTAACTTTGAGTAAACGAATGAATTGGATCGGTACTCTGTATTGTCCAGTACTTACAGTTGAGTATTTAGAATCAGTATCAGGAGTAAAAGTGTGGTATTGGTGCCTATTTTAGATTTTTTAAGTACTCCAACCTGTAGTGATGTCAGCATCAGTGATATTCAGCGTATCGGTCAACAGTAATGGCAGACTGAGATTCTTAAGCAGGATTCTCAGAGAATCTACCACCTCTGGGTTTGTTGTGTTGATTTCTATGTCAATATCATATTCATAGAGGACCGGTGGCTCTGTGAACAATAGAGTGTTATTGGAGTAGATGTTAGACAATTAAATAATAGAAAAAAGACAGGACTAAATCAAATTCATTAATGTCAAATAATGGAAACTTAGTTACTTGTGTATGGTTGGCAGAATCGTCCATCAGATGGGATTTGATTGATGCATCCACAGATGCCATTGATGATATAATCACATGCTCCATATGTTACACAACTGTTATATGACCAAGCAAACTCCTCCTCACATCTGCACTGGAATCCACTAGAATTTGTGAGGCACACTGGAATAAGGTGAAATAAAAATAAAATACATTGTTATTTCCATAAATAGAAGGGTACTGAGGTAAACATTTTAAGGGTACACCGATAGTGATACTGGTATTGGATATTGCATCGATTTCATGATAAAATGGAAAGATTCCTGATAATAAAATACGATATCAAGAACTGCATGTAAAATATCGGAAATTCATGCGAAGCAACTTCATTCTCTGCATTTTCTAAACAGAACCATAAAGAATCTATCTACAAGACACATATTGATTATATATTCATTATCTTTTCATCAAATGACCTCTAAGTAATGGTCTTAGTCATTAACTTTGAGTAAAACGCATGAATTGGATCAGTACTCTGTATTGTCCAGTACTTACATTTGAGTATTTAGAATCAGTATCAGGAGTAAAAGTGTGGTATTTGTGCCTATTTTAGATTTTTTAAGTACTCCAACCTGTAGTGATGTCAGCATCAGTGATATTCAGCGTATCGGTCAACAGTAATGGCAGACTGAGATTCTTAAGCAGGATTCTCAGAGAATCTACCACCTCTGGGTTTGTTGTGTTGATTTCTATGTCAATATCATATTCATAGAGGACCGGTGGCTCTGTGAACAATAGAGTGTTATTGGAGTAGATGTTAGACAATTAAATAATAGAAAAAAGACAGGACTAAATCAAATTTGTCAAATAATGGAAACTTAGTTACTTGTGTATGGTTGGCAGAATCGTCCATCAGATGGGATTTGATTGATGCATCCACAGATGCCATTGATGATATTATCACATGCTCCATATGTTACACAACTGTTATATGACCAAGCAAACTCCTCCTCACATCTGCACTGGAATCCACTAGAATTTGTGAGGCACACTGGAATAAGGTGAAATAAAAATAAAATACATTGTTATTTCCATAAATAGAAGGGTACTGAGGTAAACATTTTAAGGGTGCACCGATAGTGATACTGGTATTGGATATTGCATCGATTTCATGATAAAATGGAAAGATTCCTGATAATAAAATACCATATCAAGAACTGCATGTAAAATATCGGAAATTCATGCGAAGTAACTTCATTCTCTGCATTTTCTAAACAGAACCATAAAGAATCTATCTACAAGACACATATTGATTATATATTCATTATCTTTTCATCAAATTACCTCTAACTAATGGTCTTAGTCATTAACTTTGAGTAAAACGAATTAATTGGATCAGTACTCTGTATTGTCCAGTACTTACAGTTGAGTATTTAGAATCAGTATCAGGAGTAAAAGTGTGGAATTGGTGCCTATTTTAGATTGTTTAAGTACTCCAACCTGTAGTGATGTCAGCATCAGTGATATTCAGCGTATCGGTCAACAGTAATGGCAGACTGAGATTCTTAAGCAGGATTCTCAGAGAATCTACCACATCTGGGTTTGTTGTGTTGATTTCTATGTCAATATCATATTCATAGAGGACCGGTGGCTCTGTGAACAATAGAGTGTTATTGGAGTAGATGTTAGACAATTAAATAATAGAAAAAAGACAGGACTAAATCAAATTCATTAATGTTAAATAATGGAAACTTAGTTACTTGTGTATGGTTGGCAGAATCGTCCATCAGATGGGATTTGATTGATGCATCCACAGATGCCATTGATGATATTATCACATGCTCCATATGTTACACAACTGTTATATGACCAAGCAAACTCCTCCTCACATCTGCACTGGAATCCACTAGAATTTGTGAGGCACACTGGAATAAGGTGAAATAAAAATAAAATACATTGTTATTTCCATAAATAGAAGCGTACTGAGGTCAACATTTTAAGGGTACACCGATAGTGATACTGGTATTGGATATTGCATTGATTTCATGATAAAATGGAAAGATTCCTGATAATAAAATACGATATCAAGAACTGCATGTAAAATATCGGAAATTCATGCGAAGCAACTTCATTCTCTGCCTTTTCTAAACAGAACCATAAAGAATCTATCTACAAGACACATATTGATTATATATATATATTCATTATCCTTTCATCAAATGACCTATAAGTAATGGTCATAGTCATTAACTTTGAGTAAAACGAATGAATTGGATCAGTACTCTGTATTGTCCAGTACTTACAGTTGAGTATTTAGAATCAGTATCAGGAGTAAAAGTGTGGTAATGGTGACTATTTTAGATTGTTTAAGTACTCCAACCTGTAGTGATGTCAGCATCAGTGATATTCAGCGTATCGGTCAACAGTAATGGCAGACTGAGATTCTTAAGCAGGATTCTCAGAGAATCTACCACCTCTGGGTTTGTTGTGTTGATTTCTATGTCAATATCATATTCATAGAGGACCGGTGGCTCTGTGAACAATAGAGTGTTATTGGAGTAGATGTTAGACAATTAAATAGTAGAAAAAAGACAGGACTAAATCAAATTTATCAAATAATGGAAACTTAGTTACTTGTGTATGGTTGGCAGAATCGTCCATCAGATGGGATTTGATTGATGCATCCACAGATGCCATTGGTGATATTATCACATGCTCCATATGTTACACAACTGTTATATGACCAAGCAAACTCCTCCTCACATCTGCACTGGAATCCACTAGAATTTGTGAGGCACACTGGAATAAGGTGAAATAAAAATAAAATACATTGTTATTTCCATAAATAGAAGGGTACTGAGGTAAACATTTTAAGGGTACACAGATAGTGATACTGGTATTGGATATTGCGTCGATTTCATAATAAAATGGAAAGATTCCTGATAATAAAATACGATATCAAGAACTGCATGTAAAATATCGGAAATTCATGCGAAGCAACTTCATTCTCTGCATTTTCTAAACAGAACCATAAAGAATCTATCTACAAGACACATATTGATTATATATTCATTATCTTTTCATCAAATGACCTCTAAGTAATGGTATTAGTCATTAACTTTGAGTAAACGAATGAATTGGATCAGTACTCTGTATTGTCCAGTACTTACAGTTGAGTATTTAGAATCAGTATCAGGAGTAAAAGTGTGGTATTGGTGCCTATTTTAGATTTTTTAAGTACTCCAACCTGTAGTGATGTCAGCATCAGTGATATTCAGCGTATCGGTCAACAGTAATGGCAGACTGAGATTCTTAAGCAGGATTCTCAGAGAATCTACCACCTCTGGGTTTGTTGTGTTGATTTCTATGTCAATATCATATTCATAGAGGACCGGTGGCTCTGTGAACAATAGAGCGTTATTGGAGTAGATGTTAGACAATTAAATAATAGAAAAAAGACAGGACTAAATCAAATTCATTAATGTCAAATAATGGAAACTTAGTTACTTGTGTATGGTTGGCAGAATCGTCCATCAGATGGGATTTGATTGATGCATCCACAGATGCCATTGATGATATAATCACATGCTCCATATGTTACACAACTGTTATATGACCAAGCAAACTCCTCCTCACATCTGCACTGGAATCCACTAGAATTTGTGAGGCACACTGGAATAAGGTGAAATAAAAATAAAATACATTGTTATTTCCATAAATAGAAGGGTACTGAGGTAAACATTTTAAGGGTACACCGATAGTGATACTGGTATTGGATATTGCATCGATTTCATGATAAAATGGAAAGATTCCTGATAATAAAATACGATATCAAGAACTGCATGTAAAATATCGGAAATTCATGCGAAGCAACTTCATTCTCTGCATTTTCTAAACAGAACCATAAAGAATCTATCTACAAGACACATATTGATTATATATTCATTATCTTTTCATCAAATGACCTCTAAGTAATGGTCTTAGTCATTAACTTTGAGTAAAACGCATGAATTGGATCAGTACTCTGTATTGTCCAGTACTTACATTTGAGTATTTAGAATCAGTATCAGGAGTAAAAGTGTGGTATTTGTGCCTATTTTAGATTTTTTAAGTACTCCAACCTGTAGTGATGTCAGCATCAGTGATATTCAGCGTATCGGTCAACAGTAATGGCAGACTGAGATTCTTAAGCAGGATTCTCAGAGAATCTACCACCTCTGGGTTTGTTGTGTTGATTTCTATGTCAATATCATATTCATAGAGGACCGGTGGCTCTGTGAACAATAGAGTGTTATTGGAGTAGATGTTAGACAATTAAATAATAGAAAAAAGACAAGACTAAATCAAATTTGTCAAATAATGGAAACTTAGTTACTTGTGTATGGTTGGCAGAATCGTCCATCAGATGGGATTTGATTGATGCATCCACAGATGCCATTGATGATATTATCACATGCTCCATATGTTACACAACTGTTATATGACCAAGCAAACTCCTCCTCACATCTGCACTGGAATCCACTAGAATTTGTGAGGCACACTGGAATAAGGTGAAATAAAAATAAAATACATTGTTATTTCCATAAATAGAAGGGTACTGAGGTAAACATTTTAAGGGTACACCGATAGTGATACTGGTATTGGATATTGCATCGATTTCATGATAAAATGGAAAGATTCCTGATAATAAAATACGATATCAAGAACTGCATGTAAAATATCGGAAATTCATGCGAAGCAACTTCATTCTCTGCATTTTCTAAACAGAACCATAAAGAATCTATCTACAAGACACATATTGATTATATATTCATTATCTTTTCATCAAATGACCTCTAAGTAATGGTATTAGTCATTAACTTTGAGTAAACGAATGAATTGGATCGGTACTCTGTATTGTCCAGTACTTACAGTTGAGTATTTAGAATCAGTATCAGGAGTTAAAGTGTGGTATTGGTGCCTATTTTAGATTTTTTAAGTACTCCAACCTGTAGTGATGTCAGCTTCAGTGATATTCAGCGTATCGGTCAACAGTAATGGCAGACTGAGATTCTTAAGCAGGATTCTCAGAGAATCTACCACCTCTGGGTTTGTTGTGTTGATTTCTATGTCAATATCATATTCATAGAGGACCGGTGGCTCTGTGAACAATAGAGTGTTATTGGAGTAGATGTTAGACAATTAAATAATAGAAAAAAGACAGGACTAAATCAAATTCATTAATGTCAAATAATGGAAACTTAGTTACTTGTGTATGGTTGGCAGAATCGTCCATCAGATGGGATTTGATTGATGCATCCACAGATACCATTGATGATATTATCACATGCTCCATATGTTACACAACTGTTATATGACCAAGCAAACTCCTCCTCACATCTGCACTGGAATCCACTAGAATTTGTGAGGCACACTGGAATAAGGTGAAATAAAAATAAAATACATTGTTATTTCCATAAATAGAAGGGTACTGAGGTAAACATTTTAAGGGTACACCGATAGTGATACTGGTATTGGATATTGCATCGATTTCATGATAAAATGGAAAGATTCCTGATAATAAAATACGATATCAAGAACTGCATGTAAAATATCGGAAATTCATGCGAAGCAACTTCATTCTCTGCATTTTCTAAAGAGAACCATAAAGAATCTATCTACAAGACACATATTGATTATATATTCATTATCTTTTCATCAAATGACCTCTAAGTAATGGTATTAGTCATTAACTTTGAGTAAACGAATGAATTGGATCGGTACTCTGTATTGTCCAGTACTTACAGTTGAGTATTTAGAATCAGTATCAGGAGTAAAAGTGTGGTATTGGTGCCTATTTTAGATTTTTTAAGTACTCCAACCTGTAGTGATGTCAGCATCAGTGATATTCGTATCGGTCAACAGTAATGGCAGACTGAGATTTTTAAGCAGGATTCTCAGAGAATCTACCACCTCTGGGTTTGTTGTGTTGATTTCTATGTCAATATCATATTCATAGAGGACCGGTGGCTCTGTGAACAATAGAGTGTTATTGGAGTAGATGTTAGACAATTAAATAATAGAAAAAAGACAGGACTAAATCAAATTCATTAATGTCAAATAATGGAAACTTAGTTACTTGTGTATGGTTGGCAGAATCGTCCATCAGATGGGATTTGATTGATGCATCCACAGATGCCATTGATGATATTATCACATGCTCCATATGTTACACAACTGTTATATGACCAAGCAAACTCCTCCTCACATCTGCACTGGAATCCACTAGAATTTGTGAGGCACACTGGAATAAGGTGAAATAAAAATAAAATACATTGTTATTTCCATAAATAGAAGGGTACTGAGGTAAACATTTTAAGGGTACACCGATAGTGATACTGGTATTGGATATTGCATCGATTTCATGATAAAATGGAAAGATTCCTGATAATAAAATACGATATCAAGAACTGCATGTAAAATATCGGAAATTCATGCGAAGCAACTTCATTCTCTGCATTTTCTAAACAGAACCATAAAGAATCTATCTACAAGACACATATTGATTATTCATTATCTTTTCATCAAATGACCTCTAAGTAATGGTCTTAGTCATTAACTTTGAGTAAAACGAATGAATTAGATCAGTACTCTGTATTGTCCAGTACTTACAGTTGAGTATTTAGAATCAGTATCAGGAGTAAAAGTGTGGTATTTGTGCCTATTTTAGATTTTTTAAGTACTCCAACCTGTAGTGATGTCAGCATCAGTGATATTCAGCGAATCGGTCAACAGTAATGGCAGACTGAGATTCTTAAGCAGGATTCTCAGAGAATCTACAACCTCTGGGTTTGTTGTGTTGATTTCTATGTCAATATCATATTCATAGAGGACCGGTGGCTCTGTGAACAATAGAGTGTTATTGGAGTAGATGTTAGACAATTAAATAATAGAAAAAAGACAGGACTAAATCAAATTTGTCAAATAATGGAAACTTAGTTACTTGTGTATGGTTGGCAGAATCTTCCATCAGATGGGATTTGATTGATGCATCCACAGATGCCATTGATGATATTATCACATGCTCCATATGTTACACAACTGTTATATGACCAAGCAAACTCCTCCTCACATCTGCACTGGAATCCACTAGAATTGGTGAGGCACACTGGAATAAGGTGAAATAAAAATAAAATACATTGTTATTTCCATAAATAGAAGGGTACTGAGGTAAACATTTTAAGGGTACACCGATAGTGATACTGGTATTGGATATTGCATCGATTTCATGATAAAATGGAAAGATTCCTGATAATAAAATACAATATCAAGAACTGCATGTAAAATATCGGAAATTCATGCGAAGCAACTTCATTCTCTGCATTTTCTAAACAGAACCATAAAGAATCTATCTACAAGACACATATTGATTATTCATTATCTTTTCATCAAATGACCTCTAAGTAATGGTCTTAGTCATTAACTTTGAGTAAACGAATGAATTAGATCAGTACTCTGTATTGTCCAGTACTTACAGTTGAGTATTTAGAATCAGTATCAGGAGTAAAAGTGTGGTATTTGTGCCTATTTTAGATTTTTTAAGTACTCCAACCTGTAGTGATGTCAGCATCAGTGATATTCAGCGAATCGGTCAACAGTAATGGCAGACTGAGATTCTTAAGCAGGATTCTCAGAGAATCTACCACCTCTGGGTTTGTTGTGTTGATTTCTATGTCAATATCATATTCATAGAGGACCGGTGGCTCTGTGAACAATAGAGTGTTATTGGAGTAGATGTTAGACAATTAAATAATAGAAAAAAGACAGGACTAAATCAAATTTGTCAAATAATGGAAACTTAGTTACTTGTGTATGGTTGGCAGAATCGTCCATCAGATGGGATTTGATTGATGCATCCACAGATACCATTGATGATATTATCACATGCTCCATATGTTACACAACTGTTATATGACCAAGCAAACTCCTCCTCACATCTGCACTGGAATCCACTAGAATTTGTGAGGCACACTGGAATAAGGTGAAATAAAAATAAAATACATTGTTATTTCCATAAATAGAAGGGTACTGAGGTAAACATTTTAAGGGTACACCGATAGTAATACTGGTATTGGATATTGCATCGATTTCATGATAAAATGGAAAGATTCCTGATAATAAAATACGATATCAAGAACTGCATGTAAAATATCGGAAATTCATGCGAAGCAACTTCATTCTCTGCATTTTCTAAACAGAACCATAAAGAATCCATCTACAAGACACATATTGATTATTCATTATCTTTTCATCAAATGACCTCTAAGTAATGGTCTTAGTCATTAACTTTGAGTAAAACGAATGAATTAGATCAGTACTCTGTATTGTCCAGTACTTACAGTTGAGTATTTAGAATCAGTATCAGGAGTAAAAGTGTGGTATTTGTGCCTATTTTAGATTTTTTAAGTACTCCAACCTGTAGTGATGTCAGCATCAGTGATATTCA
The DNA here is from genome assembly GCF_963971535.1 of Notolepis coatsorum. Lineage (NCBI taxonomy): Eukaryota > Metazoa > Chordata > Actinopteri > Aulopiformes > Paralepididae > Notolepis > Notolepis coatsorum. Next base: position 50,217,475 of record NC_140169.1, read on the forward strand.
GCGAATCGGTCAACAGTAATGGCAGACTGAGATTCTTAAGCAGGATTCTCAGAGAATCTACCACCTCTGGGTTTGTTGTGTTGATTTCTATGTCAATATCATATTCATAGAGGACCGGTGGCTCTGTGAACAATAGAGTGTTATTGGAGTAGATGTTAGACAATTAAATAATAGAAAAAAGACAGGACTAAATAAAATTTGTCAAATAATGGAAACTTAGTTACTTGTGTATGGTTGGCAGAATCGTCCATCAGATGGGATTTGATTGATGCATCCACAGATGCCATTGATGATATTATCACATGCTCCATATGTTACACAACTGTTATATGACCAAGCAAACTCCTCCTCACATCTGCACTGGAATCCACTAGAATTGGTGAGGCACACTGGAATAAGGTGAAATAAAAATAAAATACATTGTTATTTCCATAAATAGAAGGGTACTGAGGTAAACATTTTAAGGGTACACAGATAGTGATACTGGTATTGGATATTGCGTCGATTTCATAATAAAATGGAAAGATTCCTGATAATAAAATACGATATCAAAAACTGCATGTAAAATATCGGAAATTCATGCGAAGCAACTTCATTCTCTGCATTTTCTAAACAGAACCATAAAGAATCTATCTACAAGACACATATTGATTATATATTCATTATCTTTTCATCAAATTACCTCTAAGTAATGGTATTAGTTATTAACTTTGAGTAAACGAATGAATTGGATCGGTACTCTGTATTGTCCAGTACTTACAGTTGAGTATTTAGAATCAGTATCAGGAGTAAAAGTGTGGTATTTGTGCCTATTTTAGATTTTTTAAGTACTCCAACCTGTAGTGATGTCAGCATCAGTGATATTCAGCGTATCGGTCAACAGTAATGGCAGACTGAGATTTTTAAGCAGGATTCTCAGAGAATCTACCACCTCTGGGTTTGTTGTGTTGATTTCTATGTCAATATCATATTCATAGAGGACCGGTGGCTCTGTGAACAATAGAGTGTTATTGGAGTAGATGTTAGACAATTAAATAATAGAAAAAAGACAGGACTAAATCAAATTTGTCAAATAATGGAAACTTAGTTACTTGTGTATGGTTGGCAGAATCGTCCATCAGATGGGATTTGATTGATGCATCCACAGATGCCATTGATGATATTATCACATGCTCCATATGTTACACAACTGTTATATGACCAAGCAAACTCCTCCTCACATCTGCACTGGAATCCACTAGAATTGGTGAGGCACACTGGAATAAGGTGAAATAAAAATAAAATACATTGTTATTTCCATAAATAGAAGGGTACAGAGGTAAACATTTTAAGGGTACACCGATAGTGATACTGGTATTGGATATTGCATCGATTTCATGATAAAATGGAAAGATTCCTGATAATAAAATACAATATCAAGAACTGCATGTAAAATATCGGAAATTCATGCGAAGCAACTTCATTCTCTGCATTTTCTAAACAGAACCATAAAGAATCTATCTACAAGACACATATTGATTATATATTCATTATCTTTTCATCAAATGACCTCTAAGTAATGGTATTAGTCATTAACTTTGAGTAAACGAATGAATTGGATCGGTACTCTGTATTGTCCAGTACTTACAGTTGAGTATTTAGAATCAGTATCAGGAGTAAAAGTGTGGTATTTGTGCCTATTTTAGATTTTTTAAGTACTCCAACCTGTAGTGATGTCAGCATCAGTGATATTCAGCGAATCGGTCAACAGTAATGGCAGACTGAGATTCTTAAGCAGGATTCTCAGAGAATCTACCACCTCTGGGTTTGTTGTGTTGATTTCTATGTCAATATCATATTCATAGAGGACCGGTGGCTCTGTGAACAATAGAGTGTTATTGGAGTAGATGTTAGACAATTAAATAATAGAAAAAAGACAGGACTAAATCAAATTCATTAATGTCAAATAATGGAAACTTAGTTACTTGTGTATGGTTGGCAGAATCGTCCATCAGATGGGATTTGATTGATGCATCCACAGATGCCATTGATGATATTATCACATGCTCCATATGTTACACAACTGTTATATGACCAAGCAAACTCCTCCTCACATCTGCACTGGAATCCACTAGAATTTGTGAGGCACACTGGAATAAGGTGAAATAAAAATAAAATACATTGTTATTTCCATAAAAAGAAGGGTACTGAGGTAAACATTTTAAGGGTACACCGATAGTGATACTGGTATTGGATATTGCATCGATTTCATGATAAAATGGAAAGATTCCTGATAATGAAATACGATATCAAGAACTGCATGTAAAATATCGGAAATTCATGCGAAGCAACTTCATTCTCTGCATTTTCTAAACAGAACCATAAAGAATTTATCTACAAGACACATATTGATTATTCATTATCTTTTCATCAAATGACCTCTAAGTAATGGTCTTAGTCATTAACTTTGAGTAAAACAAATGAATTAGATCAGTACTCTGTATTGTCCAGTACTTACAGTTGAGTATTTAGAATCAGTATCAGGAGTAAAAGTGTGGTATTTGTGCCTATTTTAGATTTTTTAAGTACTCCAACCTGTAGTGATGTCAGCATCAGTGATATTCAGCGTATCGGTCAACAGTAATGGCAGACTGAGATTCTTAAGCAGGATTCTCAGAGAATCTACCACCTCTGGGTTTGTTGTGTTGATTTCTATGTCAATATCATATTCATAGAGGACCGGTGGCTCTGTGAACAATAGAGTGTTATTGGAGTAGATGTTAGACAATTAAATAATAGAAAAAAGACAGGACTAAATCAAATTTGTCAAATAATGGAAACTTAGTTACTTGTGTATGGTTGGCAGAATCGTCCATCAGATGGGATTTGATTGATGCATCCACAGATGCCATTGATGATATTATCACATGCTCCATATGTTACACAACTGTTATATGACCAAGCAAACTCCTCCTCACATCTGCACTGGAATCCACTAGAATTTGTGAGGCACACTGGAATAAGGTGAAATAAAAATAAAATACATTGTTATTTCCATAAATAGAAGGGTACTGAGGTAAACATTTTAAGGGTACACCGATAGTGATACTGGTATTGGATATTGCATCGATTTCATGATCAAATGGAAAGATTCCTGATAATAAAATACGATATCAAGAACTGCATGTAAAATATCGGAAAGTCATGCGAAGCAACTTCATTCTCTGCATTTTCTAAACAGAACCATAAAGAATCTATCTACAAGACACATATTGATTATATATTCATTATCTTTTCATCAAATGACCTCTAAGTAATGGTATTAGTCATTAACTTTGAGTAAACGAATGAATTGGATCGGTACTCTGTATTGTCCAGTACTTACAGTTGAGTATTTAGAATCAGTATCAGGAGTAAAAGTGTGGTATTGGTGCCTATTTTAGATTTTTTAAGTACTCCAACCTGTAGTGATGTCAGCATCAGTGATATTCAGCGTATCGGTCAACAGTAATGGCAGACTGAGATTCTTAAGCAGGATTCTTAGAGAATCTACCACCTCTGGGTTTGTTGTGTTGATTTCTATGTCAATATCATATTCATAGAGGGCCGGTGGCTCTGTGAACAATAGAGTGTTATTGGAGTAGATGTTAGACAATTAAATAATAGAAAAAAGACAGGACTAAATAAAATTTGTCAAATAATGGAAACTTAGTTACTTGTGTATGGTTGGCAGAATCGTCCATCAGATGGGATTTGATTGATGCATCCACAGATGCCATTGATGATATTATCACATGCTCCATATGTTACACAACTGTTATATGACCAAGCAAACTCCTCCTCACATCTGCACTGGAATCCACTAGAATTTGTGAGGCACACTGGAATAAGGTGAAATAAAAATAAAATACATTGTTATTTCCATAAATAGAAGGGTACTGAGGTAAACATTTTAAGGGTACACAGATAGTGATACTGGTATTGGATATTGCGTCGATTTCATAATAAAATGGAAAGATTCCTGATAATAAAATACGATATCAAGAACTGCATGTAAAATATCGGAAATTCATGCGAAGCAACTTCATTCTCTGCATTTTCTAAACAGAACCATAAAGAATCTATCTACAAGACACATATTGATTATATATTCATTATCTTTTTATCAAATGACCTCTAAGTAATGGTATTAGTCATTAACTTTGAGTAAACGAATGAATTGGATCGGTACTCTGTATTGTCCAGTACTTACAGTTGAGTATTTAGAATCAGTATCAGGAGTAAAAGTGTGGTATTTGTGCCTATTTTAGATTTTTTAAGTACTCCAACCTGTAGTGATGTCAGCATCAGTGATATTCAGCGTATCGGTCAACAGTAATGGCAGACTGAGATTTTTAAGCAGGATTCTCAGAGAATCTACCACCTCTGGGTTTGTTGTGTTGATTTCTATGTCAATATCATATTCATAGAGGACCGGTGGCTCTGTGAACAATAGAGTGTTATTGGAGTAGATGTTAGACAATTAAATAATAGAAAAAAGACAGGACTAAATCAAATTCATTAATGTCAAATAATGGAAACTTAGTTACTTGTGTATGGTTGGCAGAATCGTCCATCAGATGGGATTTGATTGATGCATCCACAGATGCCATTGATGATATTATCACATGCTCCATATGTTACACAACTGTTATATGACCAAGCAAACTCCTCCTCACATCTGCACTGGAATCCACTAGAATTTGTGAGGCACACTGGAATAAGGTGAAATAAAAATAAAATACATTGTTATTTCCATAAATAGAAGGGTACTGAGGTAAACATTTTAAGGGTACACCGATAGTGATACTGGTATTGGATATTGCATCGATTTCATGATAAAATGGAAAGATTCCTGATAATAAAATACGATATCAAGAACTGCATGTAAAATATCGGAAATTCATGCGAAGCAACTTCATTCTCTGCATTTTCTAAACAGAACCATAAAGAATCTATCTACAAGACACATATTGATTATATATTCATTATCTTTTCATCAAATGACCTCTAAGTAATGGTATTAGTCATTAACTTTGAGTAAACGAATGAATTGGATCGGTACTCTGTATTGTCCAGTACTTACAGTTGAGTATTTAGAATCAGTATCAGGAGTAAAAGTGTGGTATTTGTGCCTATTTTAGATTTTTTAAGTACTCCAACCTGTAGTGATGTCAGCATCAGTGATATTCAGCGTATCGGTCAACAGTAATGGCAGACTGAGATTTTTAAGCAGGATTCTCAGAGAATCTACCACCTCTGGGTTTGTTGTGTTGATTTCTATGTCAATATCATATTCATAGAGGACCGGTGGCTCTGTGAACAATAGAGTGTTATTGGAGTAGATGTTAGACAATTAAATAATAGAAAAAAGACAGGACTAAATCAAATTAATTAATGTCAAATAATGGAAACTTAGTTACTTGTGTATGGTTGGCAGAATCGTCCATCAGATGGGATTTGATTGATGCATCCACAGATGCCATTGATGATATTATCACATGCTCCATATGTTACACAACTGTTATATGACCAAGCAAACTCCTCCTCACATCTGCACTGGAATCCACTAGAATTTGTGAGGCACACTGGAATAAGGTGAAATAAAAATAAAATACATTGTTATTTCCATAAATAGAAGGGTACTGAGGTAAACATTTTAAGGGTACACCGATAGTGATACTGGTATTGGATATTGCATCGATTTCATGATAAAATGGAAAGATTCCTGATAATAAAATACGATATCAAGAACTGCATGTAAAATATTGGAAATTCATGCGAAGCAACTTCATTCTCTGCATTTTCTAAACAGAATCATAAAGAATCTATCTACAAGACACATATTGATTATTCATTATCTTTTCATCAAATGACCTCTAAGTAATGGTCTTAGTCATTAACTTTGAGTAAAACTAATGAATTGGATCAGTACTCTGTATTGTCCAGTACTTACAGTTGAGTATTTAGAATCAGTATCAGGAGTAAAAGTGTGGTATTTGTGCCTATTTTAGATTTTTTAAGTACTCCAACCTGTAGTGATGTCAGCATCAGTGATATTCAGCGAATCGGTCAACAGTAATGGCAGACTGAGATTCTTAAGCAGGATTCTCAGAGAATCTACCACCTCTGGGTTTGTTGTGTTGATTTCTATGTCAATATCATATTCATAGAGGACCGGTGGCTCTGTGAACAATAGAGTGTTATTGGAGTAGATGTTAGACAATTAAATAATAGAAAAAAGACAGGACTAAATCAAATTTGTCAAATAATGGAAACTTAGTTACTTGTGTATGGTTGGCAGAATCGTCCATCAGATGGGATTTGATTGATGCATCCACAGATGCCATTGATGATATTATCACATGCTCCATATGTTACACAACTGTTATATGACCAAGCAAACTCCTCCTCACATCTGCACTGGAATCCACTAGAATTTGTGAGGCACACTGGAATAAGGTGAAATAAAAATAAAATACATTGTTATTTCCATAAATAGAAGGGTACTGAGGTAAACATTTTAAGGGTACACCAATAGTGATACTGGTATTGGATATTGCATCGATTTCATGATAAAATGGAAAGATTCCTGATAATAAAATACGATATCAAGAACTGCATGTACAATATCGGAAATTCATGCGAAGCAACTTCATTCTCTGCATTTTCTAAACAGAACCATAAATAATCTATCTACAAGACACATATTGATTATATATATATTCATTATCTTTTCATCAAATTACCTCTAAGTAATGGTCTTAGTCATTAACTTTGAGTAAACGAATGAATTGGATCGGTACTCTGTATTGTCCAGTACTTACAGTTGAGTATTTAGAATCAGTATCAGGAGTAAAAGTGTGGTATTGGTGCCTATTTTAGATTTTTTAAGTACTCCAACCTGTAGTGATGTCAGCATCAGTGATATTCAGCGTATCGGTCAACAGTAATGGCAGACTGAGATTCTTAAGCAGGATTCTCAGAGAATCTACCACCTCTGGGTTTGTTGTGTTGATTTCTATGTCAATATCATATTCATAGAGGACCGGTGGCTCTGTGAACAATAGAGTGTTATTGGAGTAGATGTTAGACAATTAAATAATAGAAAAAAGACAGGACTAAATCAAATTCATTAATGTCAAATAATGGAAACTTAGTTACTTGTGTATGGTTGGCAGAATCGTCCATCAGATGGGATTTGATTGATGCATCCACAGATGCCATTGATGATATTATCACATGCTCCAAATGTTACACAACTGTTATATGACCAAGCAAACTCCTCCTCACATCTGCACTGGAATCCACTAGAATTTGTGAGGCACACTGGAATAAGGTAAAATAAAAATAAAATACATTGTTATTTCCATAAATAGAAGGGTACTGAGGTAAACATTTTAAGGGTACACCGATAGTGATACTGGTATTGGATATTGCATCGATTTCATGATAAAATGGAAAGATTCCTGATAATAAAATACGATATCAAGAACTGCATGTAAAATATCGGAAATTCATGCGAAGCAACTTCATTCTCTGCATTTTCTAAACAGAACCATAAATAATCTATCTACAAGACACATATTGATTATATATATATTCATTATCTTTTCATCAAATTACCTCTAAGTAATGGTCTTAGTCATTAACTTTGAGTAAACGAATGAATTGGATCGGTACTCTGTATTGTCCAGTACTTACAGTTGAGTATTTAGAATCAGTATCAGGAGTAAAAGTGTGGTATTGGTGCCTATTTTAGATTTTTTAAGTACTCCAACCTGTAGTGATGTCAGCATCAGTGATATTCAGCGTATCGGTCAACAGTAATGGCAGACTGAGATTCTTAAGCAGGATTCTCAGAGAATCTACCACCTCTGGGTTTGTTGTGTTGATTTCTATGTCAATATCATATTCATAGAGGACCGGTGGCTCTGTGAACAATAGAGTGTTATTGGAGTAGATGTTAGACAATTAAATAATAGAAAAAAGACAGGACTAAATCAAATTCATTAATGTCAAATAATGGAAACTTAGTTACTTGTGTATGGTTGGCAGAATCGTCCATCAGATGGGATTTGATTGATGCATCCACAGATGCCATTGATGATATTATCACATGCTCCAAATGTTACACAACTGTTATATGACCAAGCAAACTCCTCCTCACATCTGCACTGGAATCCACTAGAATTTGTGAGGCACACTGGAATAAGGTAAAATAAAAATAAAATACATTGTTATTTCCATAAATAGAAGGGTACTGAGGTAAACATTTTAAGGGTACACCGATAGTGATACTGGTATTGGATATTGCATCGATTTCATGATAAAATGGAAAGATTCCTGATAATAAAATACAATATCAAGAACGGCATGTAAAATATCGGAAATTCATGCGAAGCAACTTCATTCTCTGCATTTTCTAAACAGAACCATAAAGAATCTATCTACAAGACACATATTGATTATATATTCATTATCTTTTCATCAAATGACCTCTAAGTAATGGTCTTAGTCATTAACTTTGAGTAAAACGCATGAATTGGATCAGTACTCTGTATTGTCCAGTACTTACATTTGAGTATTTAGAATCAGTATCAGGAGTAAAAGTGTGGTATTTGTGCCTATTTTAGATTTTTTAAGTACTCCAACCTGTAGTGATGTCAGCATCAGTGATATTCAGCGTATCGGTCAACAGTAATGGCAGACTGAGATTCTTAAGCAGGATTCTCATAGAATCTACCACCTCTGGGTTTGTTGTGTTGATTTCTATGTCAATATCATATTCATAGAGAACCGGTGGCTCTGTGAACAATAGAGTGTTATTGGAGTAGATGTTAGACAATTAAATAATAGAAAAAAGACAGGACTAAATCAAATTTGTCAAATAATGGAAACTTAGTTACTTGTGTATGGTTGGCAGAATCGTCCATCAGATGGGATTTGATTGATGCATCCACAGATGCCATTGATGATATTATCACATGCTCCATATGTTACACAACTGTTATATGACCAAGCAAACTCCTCCTCACATCTGCACTGGAATCCACTCGAATTTGTGAGGCACACTGGAATAAGGTGAAATAAAAATAAAATACATTGTTATTTCCATAAATAGAAGGGTACTGAGGTAAACATTTTAAGGGTACACCGATAGTGATACTGGTATTGGATATTGCATCGATTTCATTATAAAATGGAAAGATTCCTGATAATAAAATACGATATCAAGAACTGCATGTAAAATATCGGAAATTCATGCAAAGCAACTTCATTCTCTGCATTTTCTAAACAGAACCATAAAGAATCTATCTACAAGACACATATTGATTATATATTCATTATCTTTTCATCAAATGACCTCTAAGTAATGGTATTAGTCATTAACTTTGAGTAAACGAATGAATTGGATCGGTACTCTGTATTGTCCAGTACTTTCAGTTGAGTATTTAGAATCAGTATCAGGAGTAAAAGTGTGGTATTTGTGCCTATTTTAGATTTTTTAAGTACTCCAACCTGTAGTGATGTCAGCATCAGTGATATTCAGCGTATCGGTCAACAGTAATGGCAGACTGAGATTCTTAAGCAGGATTCTCAGAGAATCTACCACCTCTGGGTTTGTTGTGTTGATTTCTATGTCAATATCATATTCATAGAGAACCGGTGGCTCTGTGAACAATAGAGTGTTATTGGAGTAGATGTTAGACAATTAAATAATAGAAAAAAGACAGGACTAAATAAAATTTGTCAAATAATGGAAACTTAGTTACTTGTGTATGGTTGGCAGAATCGTCCATCAGATGGGATTTGATTGATGCATCCACAGATGCCATTGATGATATTATCACATGCTCCATATGTTACACAACTGTTATATGACCAAGCAAACTCCTCCTCACATCTGCACTGGAATCCACTAGAATTTGTGAGGCACACTGGAATAAGGTGAAATAAAAATAAAATACATTGTTATTTCCATAAATAGAAGGGTACTGAGGTAAACATTTTAAGGGTGCACCAATAGTGATACTGGTATTGGATATTGCATCGATTACATGATAAAATGGAAAGATTCCTGATAATAAAATACGATATCAAGAACTGCATGTAAAATATCGGAAATTCATGCGAAGTAACTTCATTCTCTGCATTTTCTAAACAGAACCATAAAGAATCTATCTACAAGACACATATTGATTATATATTCATTATCTTTTCATCAAATGACCTCTAACTAATGGTCTTAGTCATTAAATTTGAGTAAAACGAATTAATTGGATCAGTACTCTGTATTGTCCAGTACTTACAGTTGAGTATTTAGAATCAGTATCAGGAGTAAAAGTGTGGTATTTGTGCCTATTTTAGATTTTTTAAGTACTCCAACCTGTAGTGATGTCAGCATCAGTGATATTCAGCGTATCGGTCAACAGTAATGGCAGACTGAGATTCTTAAGCAGGATTCTCAGAGAATCTACCACCTCTGGGTTTGTTGTGTTGATTTCTATGTCAATATCATATTCATAGAGGACCGGTGGCTCTGTGAACAATAGAGTGTTATTGGAGTAGATGTTAGACAATTAAATAATAGAAAAAAGACAGGACTAAATCAAATTTGTCAAATAATGGAAACTTAGTTACTTGTGTATGGTTGGCAGAATCGTCCATCAGATGGGATTTGATTGATGCATCCACAGATGCCATTGATGATATTATCACATGCTCCATATGTTACACAACTGTTATATGACCAAGCAAACTCCTCCTCACATCTGCACTGGAATCCACTAGAATTTGTGAGGCACACTGGAATAAGGTGAAATAAAAATAAAATACATTGTTATTTCCATAAATAGAAGGGTACTGAGGTAAACATTTTAAGGGTACACCGATAGTGATACTGGTATTGGATATTGCATCGATTTCATGATAAAATGGAAAGATTCCTGATAATAAAATACGATATCAAGAACTGCATGTAAAATATCGGAAATTCATGCGAAGCAACTTCATTCTCTGCATTTTCTAAACAGAACCATAAAGAATCTATCTACAAGACACATATTGATTATATATTCATTCTCTTTTCATCAAATGACCTCTAAGTAATGGTATTAGTCATTAACTTTGAGTAAACGAATGAATTGGATCGGTACTCTGTATTGTCCAGTACTTACAGTTGAGTATTTAGAATCAGTATCAGGAGTAAAAGTGTGGTATTTGTGCCTATTTTAGATTTTTTAAGTACTCCAACCTGTAGTGATGTCAGCATCAGTGATATTCAGCGTATCGGTCAACAGTAATGGCAGACTGAGATTTTTAAGCAGGATTCTCAGAGAATCTACCACCTCTGGGTTTGTTGTGTTGATTTCTATGTCAATATCATATTCATAGAGGACCGGTGGCTCTGTGAACAATAGAGTGTTATTGGAGTAGATGTTAGACAATTAAATAATAGAAAAAAGACAGGACTAAATCAAATTAATTAATGTCAAATAATGGAAACTTAGTTACTTGTGTATGGTTGGCAGAATCGTCCATCAGATGGGATTTGATTGATGCATCCACAGATGCCATTGATGATATTATCACATGCTCCATATGTTACACAACTGTTATATGACCAAGCAAACTCCTCCTCACATCTGCACTGGAATCCACTAGAATTTGTGAGGCACACTGGAATAAGGTGAAATAAAAATAAAATACATTGTTATTTCCATAAATAGAAGGGTGTGGTAAAATCCAAACATAAATCATCAAGGATCTAATCAAACTGTGGTGTAAAAGTCTTAAAGAAACAGTCAAAGTGGAACAACAATCATATTGTGTCACCAAGACCTTGTGGTCACCCCAGGAGGGCATTTGCATATAGTGGCAGCTGGGGTAATACTTACTTCCCTTTAGGGGGTGTGTAAGAACAAAGGGCAGGAAATTCTAGAGAAACATGTCTCCTTTTAGGAGACATCAAACACCCAACTGGTCTGCCAAAGGCAATGATTAGGTCACATATTGATGGCTACATGTGACCATCAAAGGTCTGATGACACACACACACACACTCACCCACACACATAGACTCACACACACACACATTCAGACACACACACAGACACACAGACACACACATAGACTCACACACACACACACAGACACACACACACACAGAGACACACACACTCACACACACACATTTTCACACACACACACACACACACAGAGACACACACACACACACACATAGTCACACACACACACACACAGGTACACACACACACACACACTCACACACACACATTTTCACATACACATCCACACACACACACACAGAGAAGATCACTATTGAAATCCTTAATTTAAGCTCCAAACAAGTAAAATATAATTAGGTTTGGTCATACTTAAATTAGGTAATTAGTTAATGTGCCTGTTCTGTTTTCATTTATGTTCAATTTGATTAATTGATGGTTTTATATTCTGATCTATTCTCTTCTATCCAGTTCTAATTTAATCTGTTATTCAGTAATATTCTATTCTAAAAGAATGATTAAAGTCAACAGACTTAGTGATAAAGAAATATATCTGTGTTTATGTGGGCAATTGTAATTCAAATATAGATATTAGGAAATGAAAATGATGCAATGTTTAAGGTAGATTGTTAGTATGGCAGTTATGTGAAGGGGGTTGGGCTATTAAGCCAAACCCCTATTTTTCAAATGCCAGCTTAGCAGGCTTGTGATTGGAGGAAATAATGTGATGATGTCATCAACTCCGAGACACTGGGCCTTGGCTATAAGATGGGGTGTGATGGGGGGAAAGGAGGACTCTGGAACAACCCAACCCACAAGACCTCTCCACCATCTCACCCATCTACAGCAGGCAACAAGGACAAAGGACTTTTTGGAGGGAAAACAGACTGCTTTGTTTTGTCAGCCAGACAACAAAGACCATCAACAACTTATCAACTATCATTCTTTATACTGTAATATTAGTCTGGTTGTATCACTCACGGCATAGTGTTTGTGATCACAACTATAGCATTTTCTTATTGTAATTTGTATACACTCTTAAACTTTGATTAAACAGCTGCTATATAACCTCTTTCCTCCTAATTCCTTCTGCCTGCACTGCTCAGTTTGAAGAGAAGTGATTCCCCGAGCTTTAAAGTATTGAATCACAACGCAGAGTACTAACGCAACCCGGTTCTGGCAGAGCAGAACCGAAATAGCTTGGGAAATCCACTTCATTTTGGTGCCGTACTTCAGTGAATCAGAGCGCTCGTGTTATCACCACAACAAAAGAATTTTTTTTTTTCTCTACACGCCGGTCGACGAGGAGAACAACTGATCGATCGATCGTCTTCAAGTAACTAGGAAGTTACTAAGAGGTGAGTGTGATGATGTTTGGGTGCTCTATTCGAACCACGGAGGGGGTTGCTAAGAATGTAACCTCATGTAAGCATGATGTAAGGGGAAATTGAATTGAATGTTCTGGCTGGGGAGGGCGGCTCTGTGAACACCGGGCGTCGTATTTTCTAAAGTAGAGATTTAACACACCGTGCGTGGTACATTTTAAAGTAGAATTTTAGCACAATAAACGGGGCGCCGCTGCCAGTCGGAACAAGTAAGGGAACAGGAACATGTCTAGATTCGTGCTCAGAGTTAAACCAAGGTAAACAGGTGTGCGTTGTATGTCTTAAAGTAGAGGCTAAAGCACGCCGTGCGTCGTATTTTCTAAAGTAGAGATTTAGCACAAGTAGGTCTGGTTTTGGCCTTGGGCACGGCGGGCGTGTTGAATTTAGACGGCGTTAGGCTATAACAAAAAATAGTACTTACGCGCTGCTGTGCGGCGTTCGAGAGACGGTAATGTGCGTGAATGCTGATTTTGTATTTTTTATTTGTGTTAGGAAGCGTGTATGAATGTATAGTTGGCGAATGTTTATGGTTAGGAGTGATTGGTAGGACGTTTGAGAGTATAGTTGTGTTATTATGTAATTTAAGTCACCGATTGGCCGTGGGGAAATGTAAGGATAACGCCGGTTTTCCGAGGCCCGTGGAACGCAGCAGCAGTTAGCTGTTGTATTAGCCTCTGAGGCGCCGGAAGATACGGCGGACAAATAAACATAGGTTCAAATGTATAGGGTCGATCGATAGTGTCTTGAGATTACGGGGATGTGTAAGGCACTTAAATTTTTTCATATTCGTGGCGGATAAAATAGATGTGTAATGTTTAAGGTGATTGGGATTATCTAGACCCGACCCGGAAGTCGTTCTAAGCTCGCCGGTGAAGACGACGGAGGGGTCAAACTAGTGTTTTGCTATTATGTTTTTATATTTCTATTTAGATCACTACACTGGCGTTTTGAGGGAAATAGGATTCTGTTGTGGGGAATGTGGTGTTGTATTAACATTGCGAGGTGTCGGCCCGCGCGGCGAAACGGGTCATTGGGGAACGTTTTTATGGGATCATGGGAGAAGCTAAGCTAATGCTACCTAGCCGCGCTATCGGCTAAAGCGGTCGCCGGTTGTGACGTCATAAGGGTGCGCGGTCTGACGGCCTACGCGCGCTGGGTTGAAGCTAACGAAGCTAATATGCTAAGCTAACTGTGCTGACGTCATGGCATGACGAGGCTCTCGGGATGTCTCGCGATGGGACGGCCATTCTGGTAGGGGCGCCGAGCGTCCATCTTGGTAGGGGCGCCGAGCGTCCATTTTGGTAGGGGCGCCGAGCGTCCATCTTGGTAGGGGCGGCGAGCGTCCATTGTTAAGGGGAAGGTGGAGTTTATTTAGGAATACGGTAGGGGGCAGAAGAGGACAGGATGAATATGTTTGGATTCTGCTCACAGAACGTTTTCATTGTACACTCTCTCTCCCCCTCTCTTCTCTTTCTCCCCCTCTCTTTCTCCCCCCTCTCTCTCTCTCTTTCTCTCTCTCTCTCTCTCTCTCTCTTCCTCTCTCTCTCTCTCTCTCTCTCTCTCTCTCTCTCTCTCTTCTCTCTCTCTCTCTCTATTTCTCTCTCTCTCTCTCTCCCTCTCACCTTCCCTCCCTCTCTCTCTCTTTCTCTTTCTCTTTCACCCCCCTCTCTTTCTTTCCCTCTCACCTCTCCTCCCTCCCTCTCCCTTTTCGCCCCTCTCCCTCTCCCTCTCGCCTCCTCTCTCTCTCTCTTTCTCTTTCACCCCCCCCTCTCTTTCTTTCCTTCTCTCGCCCTCCTCTCTCCCTCTCCCTCTCACCTCCCTCCCTCTTTCCCTCTCCCTCCCTCTCTCTCTCTCTCTTTCTCTCTCTCTCTCTCTCTCTCTCTCTCTCTTTCTCTCTCTCTCTCTCCCTCTCACCTCCCCTCCCTCTCTCTCTTTCTCTTTCTCTTTCACCCCCCCTCTCTTTCTTTCCCTCTCACCTCTCCTCCCTCCCTCTCCCTTTCCGCCTCTCTCCCTCTCGCCTCCCCTCCCTCTCTCTCTCTTTCTCTTTCACCCCCCCCCTCTCTTTCTTTCCTTCTCTCACCCTCCTCCCTCCCTCTCCCTTTCACCTCTCTCCCTCTCCCTCTCACCTCCCCTCCTCTCCCTCTCTCTCTTTCTCTTTCACCCCCCCCTCTCTTTATTTCCTTCTCTCACCCTCCTCCCTCCCTCTCCCTTTCACCTCTCTCCCTCTCCCTCTCACCTCCCCCCCTCTTTCCCTCTCCCTCCCTCTCTCTCTCTCTCTCTCTCTTACCCCCCCCCTCTCGCTCACTCCCCTCATTCCAACACCGCCTCTCTTCCATATGTTTCCCCCCCCCCCCTCGGCCCCCCCGAAACGCTTTCTCTTTCTCTCCTAGTTTAGGGCCTGTATATAGAGGGTTTTTTATGGGTTTCAAACGCGGTGTAGTGCTAGGTATATTGTTTATTGCTGTTTGCTGTAGGGGTTCAAAGGCGGTAGGTTGAGTTTGGGACTTATTATGCGTATGTTGTTGTCCCATATTCAGTTTTATTGTTATTTTTAGGGAATTTCTAGTGCTGGCAGTGGTATTGGCTGGCGTTGACGCTACGCTTTGTTCGACAAGGCGCTCGTACTTCTTTCCTTACATTTGGACGGGGACTCCGTGTCAGTTCATGTTGGTGGGCCGTAAGTCGGAGCATAATTACTCTACTCGGCTGCGCCTGCGATGGGGGTGTGGGTAGACAGTTCGTCGTGGCTCACTGTCTGCCTCCACGCTTTGTGCGCTGTGTGCGACTCGTCGGTGCTCGCTGCCACACTGCGCACAGTTTTCATTTTACCAGGGGTACGGGGACTGCTAAACGTCGTGGCGGGGGTGGGCTCGCTGTCTGCCACCGCGCATTAACGGGGGTGCGCTATGCGTGCACTCGTCAAAGGCTCGCTGCCACACTACGCGCGTCGAATAATATTGTGTGTGGGTATTTGGGTGACTGGTTACGGTGGTGTCAGAGGTGCTGTATGTGTGTGGCAGTGGTTGTGAGTGGAATGATCTTTGATTATCCTTGAGTAGGGGGCCCGGGGTTTCGCGTTCCAGGTTGCAAACTGGGGGTGATGCCGTGGGCCACAGGACGGATTGGCCAGTGGAATGTCATTGGTCGGCAGGATTTTCAATGTGGGGATGGTGTCGCCGCCTGTGGTTATGAACGGGTTGTGTGGCACTGTTCTAAATGCACGGGGACTTCAGTGACATAAGGCACTGAAAATTGATTTCTGTTCCCGTGAGAAGCGCGTTATTTTAACACCTAAAGGGTTAGGTGTTACGGGGGATATATAGTAACTGTGTGAGAGATTATGAATGGAAAATATGTATGTTACTGATATGTATAATGTAATATGAGCGAAATACATACTAGGCTTTCACGGACAGAAATAAATATAGTTACACATACACATAGTCATTTGCAAATAACAATTAGAGTAAAAGTGAGATTATTCACCTAAATTACCATGTCCGATACAGATGTTTAGAAATGATAGGCTGTAAATAACAAATTTCTGGTTGACCAACAGAAGGAAACGGCTGATGCGAGATAAGTTCCCCGGAGTTGTGTTAAGGAGGATCATAACAGGATTGAGAGTCTGGGTTTCCAATGGAGACAACTGGAAAAAGATTAAGGCTGTGTCATTGATAAATCAAAAACGAAAATTGCACAAATGCTCTCATGTGATCTTAGTATAGGAGATGCCCGACATTCCATGCTTAAAGACAAATGATGGATTGTGAATGGGAAATGTCACTGATAATTAAGTGTATTTTTTGCTTCTCTCTTCACAGCTGCTCCAGGACGGATGGCCAGCGCTGACAAATCCGAACCCCAACAGGGAAATCAAAGAGACTGTTGACAGTCAGGGGGTATAGTATCACAAGACCGAGATTATCAATTCCTGTTTACACCAATATAGAAGTGTGAGTGAAATTAACTCAAGTTTGGTAAAAATAGTTTGGATACAGAGAAACTTGCTTTCCAAACGGTGACGTTACGAGTGTTTGGAGAAAAGTGAGAATGGAAAATACACAGATAGGAGCGACCGGAGGTTTAGATGCACTGACCATAGAAAGGGTAGACAATCTGGCTATTTCAACGACTGGAGATGTCACAATAAAAGTGACGAAAAGATGGCCAAAGATATTCAGGCCATTACAGAACCTTGTAGTTAAAGGAGGCCGGTATTGAATGCGTACCCAAATCAAGGTAATGCCGATAACCTCTGCAGACATTACATTGACCGAATTGGACGTTGACTTGATTGGCTGGAATGTGATCGACTCCCCTCTAGTGTCCAGTGAGACGGAGGGACTGGAAATAATGTCTTTTACTCCGCCACAGGGAGTCGTTGCAGCAAGCGACCCAGAGACAGCTGTATTACCCGAGTCAATCCACGCTGAAGTGTCCGTTGCAGATGACTGCCAGTTAAAGACGTGCCTCCCTCTCGAACAACAGCTAGCCGAGGCTAGACGGGTAGTGGACTATCTCCAAGGCCTAATCCAGTCCACACAGCCCGGAGGGGAGACAGGTTCCAATCGCCTCTCTCCCTCTCCCTCTGGAGAACCAGATGGCCAGAGACGGGCCCAGTTGGGGCCACAAGGGGGTCCCGTGCCGGAACAACAACAAACCCCAATAAGACCACCCACGAGGTGGCAACCACGAGGAAAAGGTGGAGGCAGAGGCAGGAATCCGAGTGGCTACCGTGTGCGGCAGGTGCATTGTTGGACGTGTGGGACCCTCGGACACATTTCTCGGGACTGTGCAGAGCGGGACCATCTATCCACAACAGGGCGTGTTTGTACAGAAACAGGTGGCGGGCCCCTCCCAACCACGGGCCCCTCTCAAGGAACTGTGACTGGACCAAATAGGTACGTGGCTTTCTCCTCCGAACAGGCTCCAGGGAACCATGGCGATGATGGCATACCACCAGGACATGTTCTGGGCCCGATGACCCCAGGGTCATCCGGTCACAGGCAACTGACCCACCGGGTCTCACAACCCGGGGGAGACCGCCAGTGTTGTTGGATCTGTGGAGTGAAAGGTCATTTTCAAAGGTCATGTCTGCAGAGGCCACCGGCAGAATAAAAATATATGCAACTGACTAGGGTAGAGGTGGGATATGTTGAATGATAAAATATGCTCCTAATTAGATTAGAATAAAAATAGAAAATAAAAATAGATAGAGGTGTTAGGTGATTAGATTATGAATGAAAGTTACTAAAAACGGATGTATGGGTGACTGACAAATGCATGAACTAATCAGACTAACAAGAGGATCAAATTATGTTAAACAGTTAATCGATATTAGACAGTGTGATGATGTGACACTGCGGCAGCAAGTGATCAGTAAATTATCCATGCTTGGTCAACATTCAGATTGATCAAAGGGTGGACTGCATGGTTAAGAAATTAAAAAGACTCATAGTTGTTTCTAGTATTTTATAGTATTGATAAGAAGCGTATTAACAGTTATGAGCAATAGGATAGGTGTTTATTTACTTTTATTTTTACTTCTCTTTTCTAGTGTGTTACGAGCAATTCCTGACTTAGGCCGGGAGCGTACATTTTGTTTATTCATTTGATTTCCCTTTTTGTTTCTTAGTTAATAATGAGCTCAGAAGAAAAAAAAAAGAAAAAGCTCACAAGTTTGGTTTATTTTTTCATTTATTGGTTTGGCAGCGTTTTCTTTGTGTTTTGTTTTCTGTTTTCTTTCTTTCTGTGTGTTTTTTCTTAGGGTACCTGGCAAGCTGGGAGTGATCTCGACACATCAGGACGGGGTAGTATATGTCTGTAAAATGGACTGGGAACAAAGTGAAGGAACATGAGCTAGTTATGGATTTTTGTTCTCCGCCCATTGAATACCCGGTTTTAGGGGCTGGGGGTGTGTCGTGATTGGTAAAAGTGTTGGGAAGCATGATTCTCTGTACATTAATGAAGCTCAATAGGTTTGGTCGCTATTGGCCAAATTAGTCTTGTGTAGGGTGTGGACATGTGTAATTGATAATTGGCTTGTGGTGTGGGAGATGTGTGTTTAAGGCGGCCTGTGATTTGTTGCCATACACACAGGTTACTGGGAGAGTGGATGTGTCGGTGCTGACCGTCCGGTCCGGGTGCGGCTGTTCAAAGGACGACGGTAACGATGTTTCATTGTGTATTTCACATCGAGAGGTGGAGGAGTATACTGTTTTGACAGCATAATATAATGAGAGCCATGTGAATTTTTCAGAATTTTGAAAATTAATGATCTAAAAACCATGAAATATATAGATAAATGATTTGGAAAAGAAAGTTGTCAAAGCTCAGACCAGTAAAGAGAGTCTGAGGGAGGAAAATTATGGAAATTATGGATTCTCAATCAATTGTTGTGGTAGAAGTGACCTGCACTGTCCCCCGAAGCGATATATATTCACTGCAGGATACGGATGGGAGATTGGGAAGACCGAGGACTCCATCGGTACTGTTGATCCAGGACACTGGCTAGTGTCTACCCAGCGGTTCCATGGGGAACCACAACACTGCGGAGAACCAGGAGACGCCTACCTCTCGGGCCGGGAGAGTCTCGGCCAACGCAGTGACCGAGTCTTGAGGCTTCAGAGGGAAACGACAGGCAACCAACGAGGAGACAGGCGGCTAGACCTCATCAACAACTCCGGCTGTCAACAGAAGCAAGGCCTCAACTATTGACCAGGGGGTCAACAAGCGAAGGGGGGGAGCTGCTATCGCCCCTATCGACGACCAGGCGGAGGGGAGGAGAAACAAACCTCTTCCACTAATCCGAGGGTCAATGGGGGTTGAGCAGCCAGCGACGACCTCCCCACCGCTGTGACAGCAATAGAAGATACAGCAGGGGGTCCTACCCCCTAATAGAGGTCAACACGAGTCAAGATGTTCTCGACAGAAGACGGGGTGGGATAGAAAGGCAATTTGCTTTCTAAATTCCACCTCCCAGAATGGGTGGCACCATTCAGCAGTCGTGAACTGCATCAGCTCTGAGCAACAAAGAGGAGGCCGGGTCAAATCTAGAAAACATAGACCCCCCTCCTCAATGCTCCAAGTCAGAATTTGACAACTCACAGTTGAGACCAATGGAAATTGATCTTGGTACGAGAACAAGTTGTTAAAGACTGTGCACATGATCACAAAAACTGAAATGGCTAATTTGAATTTTAGGATCTGAGTGTGGAAAACCATATATATTTTATCCTAATATGATTTAAAATGTCTTAAGTGTTACCTAGATAGTAGTGTGTAGAGATTGATATCTATGTTTGACATATTAAGGATAGGTAAACTATCCAAGTGGGGAACTGTGGTAAAATCCAAACATAAATCATCAAGGATCTAATCAAACTGTGGTGTAAAAGTCTTAAAGAAACAGTCAAAGTGGAACAACAATCATATTGTGTCACCAAGACCTTGTGGTCACCCCAGGAGGGCATTTGCATATAGTGGCAGCTGGGGTAATACTTACTTCCCTTTAGGGGGTGTGTAAGAACAAAGGGCAGGAAATTCTAGAGAAACATGTCTCCTTTTAGGAGACATCAAACACCCAACTGGTCTGCCAAAGGCAATGATTAGGTCACATATTGATGGCTACATGTGACCATCAAAGGTCTGATGACACACACACACACACTCACCCACACACATAGACTCACACACACACACACATTCAGACACACACACAGACACACAGACACACACATAGACTCACACACACACACACAGACACACACACACACAGAGACACACACACTCACACACACACATTTTCACACACACACACACACACACACAGAGACACACACACACACACACACACACATAGTCACACACACACACACACAGGTACACACACACACACACACTCACACACACACATTTTCACATACACATCCACACACACACACACAGAGAAGATCACTATTGAAATCCTTAATTTAAGCTCCAAACAAGTAAAATATAATTAGGTTTGGTCATACTTAAATTAGGTAATTAGTTAATGTGCCTGTTCTGTTTTCATTTATGTTCAATTTGATTAATTGATGGTTTTATATTCTGATCTATTCTCTTCTATCCAGTTCTAATTTAATCTGTTATTCAGTAATATTCTATTCTAAAAGAATGATTAAAGTCAACAGACTTAGTGATAAAGAAATATATCTGTGTTTATGTGGGCAATTGTAATTCAAATATAGATATTAGGAAATGAAAATGATGCAATGTTTAAGGTAGATTGTTAGTATGGCAGTTATGTGAAGGGGGTTGGGCTATTAAGCCAAACCCCTATTTTTCAAATGCCAGCTTAGCAGGCTTGTGATTGGAGGAAATAATGTGATGATGTCATCAACTCCGAGACACTGGGCCTTGGCTATAAGATGGGGTGTGATGGGGGGAAAGGAGGACTCTGCAACAACCCAACTCACAGGACAAGACCTCTCCACCATCTCACCCATCAAAAGCAGGCAACAAGGACAAAGGACTTTTTGGAGGGAAAACAGACTGCTTTGTTTTGTCAGCCAGACAACAAAGACCATCAACAACTTATCAACTATCATTCTTTATACTGTAATATTAGTCTGGTTGTATCACTCACGGCATAGTGTTTGTGATCACAACTATAGCATTTTCTTATTGTAATTTGTATACACTCTTAAACTTTGATTAAACAACTGCTATATAACCTTTTTCCTCCTAAATCCTTCTGCCTGCACTGCTCAGTTTGAAGAGAAGTGATTCCCAGAGCTTTAAAGTATTGAATCACAACGCAGAGTACTAACGCAACCCGGTTCTGGCAGAGCAGAACCGAAATAGCTTGGGAAATCCACTTCAAGGGTACTGAGGTAAACATTTTAAGGGTACACCGATAGTGATACTGGTATTGGATATTGCATCGATTTCATGATAAAATGGAAAGATTCCTGATAATAAAATACGATATCAAGAACTGCATGTAAAATATCGGAAATTCATGCGAAGCAACTTCATTCTCTGCATTTTCTAAACAGAACCATAAAGAATCTATGTACAAGACACATATTGATTATATATTCATTATCTTTTCATCAAATGACCTCTAAGTAATGGTCTTAGTCATTAACTTTGAGTAAAACGCATGAATTGGATCGGTACTCTGTATTGTCCAGTACTTACATTTGAGTATTTAGAATCAGTATCAGGAGTAAAAGTGTGGTATTGGTGCCTATTTTAGATTTTTTAAGTACTCCAACCTGTAGTGATGTCAGCATCAGTGATATTCAGCGTATCGGTCAACAGTAATGGCAGACTGAGATTCTTAAGCAGGATTCTCAGAGAATCTACCACCTCTGGGTTTGTTGTGTTGATTTCTATGTCAATATCATATTCATAGAGGACCGGTGGCTCTGTGAACAATAGAGTGTTATTGGAGTAGATGTTAGACAATTAAATAATAGAAAAAAGACAGGACTAAATCAAATTTGTCAAATAATGGAAACTTAGTTACTTGTGTATGGTTGGCAGAATCGTCCATCAGATGGGATTTGATTGATGCATCCACAGATGCCATTGATGATATTATCACATGCTCCATATGTTACACAACTGTTATATGACCAAGCAAACTCCTCCTCACATCTGCACTGGAATCCACTAGAATTTGTGAGGCACACTGGAATAAGGTGAAATAAAAATAAAATACATTGTTATTTCCATAAATAGAAGGGTACTGAGGTAAACATTTTAAGGGTACACCGATAGTGATACTGGTATTGGATATTGCATCGATTTCATGATAAAATGGAAAGATTCCTGATAATAAAATACGATATCAAGAACTGCATGTAAAATATCGGAAATTCATGCGAAGCAACTTCATTCTCTGCATTTTCTAAACAGAACCATAAAGAATCTATCTACAAGACACATATTGATTATATATTCATTATCTTTTCATCAAATGACCTCTAAGTAATGGTATTAGTCATTAACTTTGAGTAAACGAATGAATTGGATCGGTACTCTGTATTGTCCAGTACTTACAGTTGAGTATTTAGAATCAGTATCAGGAGTAAAAGTGTGGTATTTGTGCCTATTTTAGATTTTTTAAGTACTCCAACCTGTAGTGATGTCAGCATCAGTGATATTCAGCGTATCGGTCAACAGTAATGGCAGACTGAGATTTTTAAGCAGGATTCTCAGAGAATCTACCACCTCTGGGTTTGTTGTGTTGATTTCTATGTCAATATCATATTCATAGAGGACCGGTGGCTCTGTGAACAATAGAGTGTTATTGGAGTAGATGTTAGACAATTAAATAATAGAAAAAAGACAGGACTAAATCAAATTAATTAATGTCAAATAATGGAAACTTAGTTACTTGTGTATGGTTGGCAGAATCGTCCATCAGATGGGATTTGATTGATGCATCCACAGATGCCATTGATGATATTATCACATGCTCCATATGTTACACAACTGTTATATGACCAAGCAAACTCCTCCTCACATCTGCACTGGAATCCACTAGAATTTGTGAGGCACACTGGAATAAGGTGAAATAAAAATAAAATACATTGTTATTTCCATAAATAGAAGGGTACTGAGGTAAACATTTTAAGGGTACACCGATAGTGATACTGGTATTGGATATTGCATCGATTTCATGATAAAATGGAAAGATTCCTGATAATAAAATACGATATCAAGAACTGCATGTAAAATATCGGAAATTCATGCGAAGCAACTTCATTCTCTGCATTTTCTAAACAGAACCATAAAGAATCTATCTACAAGACACATATTGATTATATATTCATTATCTTTTCATCAGATGACCTCTAAGTAATGGTATTAGTTATTAACTTTGAGTAAACGAATGAATTGGATCGGTACTCTGTATTGTCCAGTACTTACAGTTGAGTATTTAGAATCAGTATCAGGAGTAAAAGTGTGGTATTGGTGCCTATTTTAGATTTTTTAAGTACTCCAACCTGTAGTGATGTCAGCATCAGTGATATTCAGCGTATCGGTCAACAGTAATGGCAGACTGAGATTCTTAACCATGTGGGCCCTCTTGAGGACGATTTTCCCACTGGCACTTTGGCGACCTCTAGCGGCTCGGGTGTGCATATTCTTTAACATAATATATATATCGACATTAACGCCCTATTTGTTGCCTGTCGATTGCCCTTTCAGGTGACAAAATCCGTTCAGCGGTTCTCGAGTTACATGCCGATATGTGAGGTACAAATACAACACAGACTCCCGGGGCTCTAGCTCCCTTAATCATTTGGTGATCTTGAAAATGATTGCACAGGGTCCTAGCCAATGAGTGTGGCTTTCCAATGACACCCCACCTGGGGGCGTCTATGCCTTCTACAACGCTGTTCGGTTTCCGGGTTGCTTTGATTGGCCACTAAGCCCACGTGACCCTACGCTAGCCCGCCCCCCTTATCGCCGCTTGTTATCGCATACGCCCGCGCATGCGCATGAGCCGCGACAAGCGCCTTCAATGACAGAGCTCTCATATTTGCGAATGCATAAACTATATCTTAAATTATGGCTATGTGTCTAATATGGCCGTCGCTTATCAATGACTTGTTTTGTTTACATCAGGGTGAACGCTGTTGCATTCGCAAATATGAGAGCCAGCAATACGCAGCTCCAGTTAACCTAATTTATACCGTAATGAATCATTAAAAAAATATACCGTTAACTGGAATATGTTGTTTCTTTACACATATGTTGGATTATGTAATTGGTTTGTCATGACAAACCAATAAAAAATCGCTACTTTACATCAGGGTGAACGCTGTTACGCTGCCACCACCCACTTCAATGACAGAGCTCTCATATTTGCGAATGCAACAGCGTTCACCCTGATGTAAACAAAACAAGTCATAGACACATAGCCATAATTTAAGATATAGTTTATGCATTCGCAAATATGAGAGCTCTGTCATTGAAGTGGGTGGTGGCAGCGTAACAGCGTTCACCCTGATGTAAAGTAGCGATTTTTAATTGGTTTGTCATGACAAAACCAATTACATAATCCAACATACAGTATGTGTAAAGAAACAACATATTCCAGTTAACGGTATATATTTTTTAATGATTCATTACGGTATAAATTAGGTTAACTGGAGCTGCGTATTGCTGGCTCTCATATTTGCGAATGCAACAGCGTTCACCCTGATGTAAACAAAAGTCATTGATAAGCGACGGCCATATTAGACACATAGCCATAATTTAAGATATAGTTTATGCATTCGCAAATATGAGAGCTCTGTCATTGAAGGCGCTTGTCGCGGCTCATGCGCAGGCGTACGCGATAACAAGCAGCGATAAGGGGGGCGGGCTAGCGTAGGGTCACGTGGGCTTAGTGGCCAATCAGAGGAACCCGGAAACCCAACAGCGTTGTAGAAGGCATAGACGCCACCTGGGGATGTACGAATCAGGGATCTAGGTGAAAAGTCACAAGCGAAAACAGGAAGAGAAAAACCGCTGAATAAATTGAAGTCTATGAGGGGGAAAAAACCAGGAACGCTAGTTCTGTATCGTTAGTGGCTTAGCTTGGCTTCGCCTTCTGCACTATCTCGCGTACGTGCACGCGTACTGAATAAACCACAAATGTACCTCTAATACCAGTATTAGTCTGACCACACCCCTCATCAGCTTACCTTCATAAGCAGGTGTGTGGTCACCTGCTCTCCTCCTTCTCGCTTTCACCACAAGGAAGAGGTGCCTCGGTAGATCCCCACACTTGACACCATGATGGAAGAAATTGGATTAGGAACAGCTTGGGAAACAAGGATACGTTGACATCATATCTTTATTTTCTCTCTCACTATTTTCGAGAAAATACGGCGATATTGTCTTCGTACTGGAGTGTCTAGAAGATGATGATCATTCTACAAACCCTCCACCGGTTTTCGTATTGGGAGCACGCCGCTGCATGCTTCTCAACTGCAGTTCCTTGCTGTGTTTGTTGGGGTGAAACCTGTCAGGCCACAGCTGAACTGTCGGACATGCCGCTGTTGTGAGGAGCGGTGCGTTCCAGGTTGGGTGAGTAGTGTTTGCTGGCGGGCTCCACTTGTCTGTTAGTGCTATGGGGGCTACTAGACAAAGTTTATGGAAACCGGCCCCAGGCTAGGGTCCTTTGTTTAGCCGTCTAGGCGACAGAAGGCCTTGGTCTGGCGACCATTATAGTTTTAACTAGTGGGCCGCGACCATTGACACTGGTGATCCCTGTGTGTTCTGGACGAGTGGATTCTCTCTGTCACCGTGTTAAGACCCCATCTTTCATATCCAAATGAGAGTATTCCTTCACGAGGGGATATGTGCATGTAATGTGCGATAGCGGCAGATTCATGTTCAAAGTCAGCTATACAGGCCAGTTGGTACTGTGCTGATTCCGCCGGACGTGTTAATGTCACCGTTGTGAAGCGGTGTTGACGTCTTGTTTTCTCTTTTCTCTTAAAAAGTGAGGAGGGTTCAGAACGGCGGCCTGTCTGGGTGAGTGTTATGTCATTGTTTACATGTTCATAGCTTACGGTTAGCCGGTCGGTGGCCTGGCGCGGGGTAGCTTAGGCTTCTCGCGCGCCACCGGGAGCTCGCTCCTGATCGCGTGCGTCGTAGATCGGCGTCTCGCGAGCGGAAGCGATAGCACCAGAACGGTTGGAGCAGCCGTTAGCTTGATGCTATTCTGTTGAACGTGCTTTGATTTTTAACATGTTTTACACTCTTGACCACGACGTCATCTTTGACAGGGGATGTTCGTCAACCCTGCCTGAGCCTAGACGGGGATTGCGTCAACAAAGAGGGCTGTGTTCTACGGTGGCTTATGACTGCACTTCGCTGATCTGCGTTCCGGGCAGGTACGGGGTTGGCCAGACCCTCATAACACGTCTTCTGGTTTTACCTTGCTAAATGTATTGTGAATGACGGTGTTTTTTCCCAAAACGTGTGTTGTTGCAATGCATTTGAGATACGTTGCGGGTTGTGTGTGAGCTGTTTTTGTCACTGGCAGTAGCTTCTCCGTGCAGGTCGTGATGTATTGATCTGGTTGTTGTGTGAGAAACATCATGGTGTTTATGTGTACCGTGTACTCACTACTAAGGCAACTAACCTATGAAGCTATGCTTGGTGACGAGTGAGTAAAAGAATGTTCTTTCTCAGACTGTAATGACAATGGACAGTGAGTTCACACATTAACAGGTTTTCCTGTTTTAACTGGCCGTGTTGAGGGTAAAATAGGAGGATTGTGTTTTCCCCCCCCCGGTTCCCTGGGGACTTTATCACCTCCTATCAGACATGTTGTGCATTAATTGTGTCTTTTGTGTGGTAGGGATACGATGTAACTCTCAGCTTGATTGCTGAGGTTGTGCTAAATCTGCTGGAGAAACTTATTTCCTAAAGGGAAATTGGTTTGGTTGCTGTCGTGTGCTTAGCAAGGCCTGTGGTCGATACTAATCAAGAATGATGTATTCTCTCATTGTGATGATGATGGGTTGTGTGTGTCATGTGACCTACAACTGGGTTGTACTGGCCACAGAAGCACATGTGTATGTTGGACCGGGGTTCTTAGAGCCCTCTCTATTCTGTGTTTTTCCTTAGTAAAAATCAGATAGCAGGTTAGCTCGTGCGCTGTGTGGAGCTGTGAAACGCTTCATAGAGCTGACTATGACTGTGTCATATTCTCTTTTTGTCGTTACGTCGTATCATGGGTGTGGGGTCGTAAAGGGGTGAACTGGTAACCTTTCCTCTCCCCATTGTTCTGTCGGTCAGGGGTACACCCCCTGTCCTTCAAGGTTCCCGTCACGTGGCGGTTCGGCACGTTACGGGGGGGGGGGGGGGGGGGGGGGGAGGGAGTTCCTGGTCCCACGGCCTGGTATATTGGGCGTGTGCACCGCAGGAATTCCCCCGCCATAGAGTACGTCACCGTGCGCGTCTCTGTTGGTAGGACTTCCGTGTGCTGTTCAGGTCCATGTGATGGATCTGTTTTCAGGGGGGGTGGTCAGGGCTCCTCCTCACCAAGCGCCTACTCAGGCCTTCTGTGAGTTCGGACTCCTTCTTCCATGTGATCCATGTGAGGAAGCCTCCATCAGAGTACAGAGCCTTCCTCCTCAGATTGTCAAAGTGAGTGGACCCTCTAGAAGGGTCCTTTTCTATTGTATGTATATTCGATTCAATTCGTTTATTGAGTGTGTATGGGTTCGGTGCCTCTTCCCCGGAGGCCCTAAAACCAGTTTTTTACATGGCTCAAGGTGCAATATATTCTTTTCAATCTGTACAGCTCGCGTGGGAAGTCTCTCTGGGGATCCCCGTCTCTTTCCTATGGGAGGGTGGTGGGATGTAAAAATGTGAACATTTTTTACCCCGGCTGTGTAGACTGGGATACATACTGTTGATGCTTCCTTCTTTCTATTCCAGAAGTGTTGGAGTTAGGGAGTGTCACACCCCTCTTGTCGTTCCCCTGGGCGCCTTGGGGATTCAATGGCAGGTCTAAATAGCCTGTTCATTGATGGGGGTGTGTCCCGACGCACGTATAGTGCTAGCTCGCTGTAAACAGGCGATTGACTGGCACGCCTTAGTTGCTTGTGGTTGAAACAGCGTTTTTATAAAGCAACTGAGATGGGGGTTTTTCCTCTTCCGGCGACCACATCCCATGACCTGGGTGGGTTGTCGACGGATCCTCGTTCATGTCTGGGGGATGATGACGGGATGGATCTGAACATATGTAGTGGGGTCTCACGCCCTTGGGGTGGGCCACCAGGCGCGGTTCGTCCCGACGTCTGGGTGGCGCCTTCTTTTCATGTTAAGATCAACACGCATATCTGCCCTTTTCCTGGGGCATGTCGGCGTGGTTAGGGCACGGGACTGGTTCTGGTCACGCTGGTCCAGATCAGTTGAACCCGTTGTCCGCCGGGGATGCAGATCTGCTGTTCTGGTACCCTGAGGGACTTGGGCTTTTTTCAGGGGGAAAAATGCCAGGTCGGTCTGGGTGTCACAGGGTTAAGCGCTATGGAGACCCTGGTTGGGTATGTTTTTACTCAGCACTGTCGTCATGGCTTACAGCCATGCCATTCTGTACGCGCTCGATCTCGTCGGATCTCGGCCGCTACACAGGTTGGTCCTGGTTAGTACTTGGTTGGGAGACCGCCGGGGAATACCAGGTACGGTGTGCTTAGGGGCTGGTTCTCCATTGTTTTTCGCTCCTCTCTCACGCATGGCGAAGAGGGGCCTGTGGGGGTGGTTTTTTGACCTCCTCTGGTGACCCTGTGCTTCCCGTACCGCCAGGCCCGGTCCGAAGTGATGTTTGCGACCCGTAGGCCTGGGTTAACCCTTTTTGGAAACTGAAACACTTGTACTGCGGTATAGCCGGTGTATACCCGCAGGTGTGTTTTGGAGTTTTTTCTTGAGGGGTTATAGGAACAACCACCGCATTGGGTAACACCGAGGTGGTTGGTTCCCTGGTGTGTTGGAGCAGTGTCAACTCCCGGGTTCACCGGTTGAGGGTGCCCCTGCACGTTCATGACGTCTGCCAATCGTGTCAGCCTTCTCTGCCTCGACCCCTCTGGGTGGGGGTTGTTAAATGGAGGCTTGGTCATGCAACACCGCCAGCTTACGCTCCTTCCGCCGGGGCGGCTGTGTTCAGCTGTCCCCTCTGGCGCCTGTCTCGTCCGCAGTCTCCAGGCTAGGGTTAACAGCCTGTTGCCTGGTTTTTCCCCGGTGCGCTGCCTGCTTCCGTTGGTTAACCTTTTTTGTGTGCTTACGGCCATGCTGACTGCCTATTCTGCAGGGTCAGTGTGCCAGGCGGTGTACTATTGGGGGGACGGGGCCCGCTCGGCTTACTGGCCTGGTTGGTTCCGCCTGGGAATACCAGGTGCAGTAACTGAGGGGCCTTTGTCCGAATACGCTGGCGATGTGGGGGGCGGGGCACTACGTGCCCACCTGGTGGGGTCTTGATGCTGGCATCATGGACTTCTCCGGGCCCCCATTCCAGGGAGTCCAGTCCTTTTGGTGGGTCTGGGTCTTCCTTCGTGCTCCGCTGCTACGGCCTTGCCACGGGGTTGGGTTTGCCCTTGACCCCGTGATTCTGGGGGCAGTAACGAGGTTGTTCCTCCGTTCGTTCCCGGGTGGCATGCGGGTTGTGCGTGTGTGTAGTCGTGGGTCAAGCCACGGTCTGCTCACCCTGTGCGTTGAGTTGCTTGAGTGCCTCTTCGCACGGTCGGGTCCGTCGCCCTCCCGTGACGTCCCTAATAGGGGGGCTACCCTCCATTAGGGGGGGTCGGGGGGGCTCGGCCCTCCCTGTTCTGATGGTTTTGGGGGGCTGTCAGCGGGGTGTATTTGTCAGCCAAGTGGCTCCGCTTGGCCTCCCTTGTGCAGAAGGCGAAGCCAAGCTAAGCCACTAACGATACAGAACGTTAGGTTATGACTATAACCAAGTTCTGTTAGTTAGGGGCGATGCTTGGCTTCGGACGGCCGCTGCAGCCCTTGACCTCACCTTGTGGTGAAAGCTTGGGAAGGAGGAGAGCAGGTGACCACACACCTGCTTATGAAGGTAAGCTGATGAGGGGTGTGGTCAGACTAATACTGGTATTAGAGGTACATTTGTGGTTTATTCAGTACGCGTGCACGTACGCGAGATAGTGCAGAAGGCGAAGCCAAGCATCGCCCCTAACTAACAGAACTTGGTTATAGTCATAACCTAACGTTTACCACAATCGCTCCTAATCACTAATTTCTCGATGGATTTCTATTAAATTTGGACAAAGATATCAGGCTATGGACCGAGCATCTCAGTTCAGCAGTACCAATTTCTAGGGAAATACTACTTCTGGACTACTAACTACTACAGAAAAACGTGAGTAACAAGTTTTTCTACAACTCAAGTTCAGACCTATGTTACATTATTTCATTAGCACTAAAAGTGAATTCTCTTTATTGTAGCAGAAACTTCAGAATGTCATCTTTCAAAAGAGACCAGGCTCATGCATATGCTATAAGTATAAAGTATAGTGTTTTGGTTTGCAAAAAAAGTATGCAGTCCTCAAAAACGAAAACTAAAATGGCAAGTTTTGGAAGCGCCTGTTAAGAGGTTAAAATTATTTGGGGTATATACTGTATATATATATTAGTGGTGGGACTCGATTAAAAATTGTTATCCAATTAATTCGAGACTTTATACTTAATTAATAGAAATTAATCACATTTTAATCACATATCATTATTTGATGCGAAAAGCAACATTTTTCAATTCAAATGAATTTTGGTATACGAGTGAATCAATGAATACACATTATACATACGTTTAAGCAGCTAAATCCTGTATTAGCTACTACACAGACCAACTGATCAATGCAATTTTTAATAAAGTGCAGCAATTTTAGGAATAATATATATATAGCGCAAAGGACCTTTTGTAAACTAAAGCACTTTCAAGGTAAAAGTAAAACGCAGTACTTTCAAGTACATTCCAGTTGACCATTGAAAAAAAGAAACTCTTGATTGATCTCAATTTCTCTTATTTTTTTTATTTCTTTTTAACAAACCAGACTAAGAAAAAAAGTTGTTTAAAACTTAAACTTAACTTAAAAAAGTAAAGATTATACGTTATACTTATAGCACATGCATGAGTCTGGTCTCCTTTGAAAGGTAAGATTCTTCTTACACAATAAAGAAAAATCACCATGCGATTAAATGCATCAATTTCTTTTTACTTTTAATTCTTTCTCTAGTTAATTAATCAAAATTAATGTGATAAAGTCCCAGCCCTAATATATATATATATATATATATATATATATATATTCACTTTAATATGTGGAAACATATAATGCATAACCTGATTATATACACACCTGTGGTGATGCTGACTTGGGAAATCTCCGTTGAGTTGTTGATGACCAGAGGCAAACTGAGTGACCTGATGGAAGACCTCAAGGCTGGCAGGGACCAGTTGCCTGATGGCTCGGTTACTTGGACATCGATAAGATAATAATGTGTGTCTATTGAAAATGCTGAGGAATTACAAGGAGAGAAGGAAACATTGACTGTGTTTACATTTACAGTATTGTGGCTATGGTTCATTTGGGTTAAGCTAAAGTGCGCATTTGATACCCTGCAGGTAAATATTGCTGTTTCCTCGAATAAACCAATTAATAAGGTAGTATATTCCTCCTGTGTGTGTTCCGCCGACTTAAGTTGCAAATAAAGTACTTATTGACCACAGGAAAAGTGTACTTATTGTACATAGTGTTATATATATTCACAGAATTTATAAATAAGTACATACTGTATATCACTATTTTATTTTTTTAAGTTAACTTTTACATTTTCAGAAAACACTTGAGTTCCCCTGCTGGGGAACAAACCCAGGACGCTCAAGGTATTCATCATTATTATTATTATTATTATTATTATTATTATTATTATTATTATTATTCTGTAAGTTACTCACTGTCTCTCCTTTCTCTGTAATGGTGGAAATCCTGTTAAGGAAAAGAGTGCAGAGTTAATTTGAATTGCTTTATTATGTTATGTATTTTAATTTAAAATTAAGAAAACCACGTTTGGGGTCATTTGAAATATTGACAAGCTTTTGGTAAGAGAACATATTGAAAACAAATGTGAAAGAACTGAACCAAATGTTTTGGATGAGAAAAACCAATGACACTGTGAAGTCTGTGTCTAGATGCATTATAACCATAGTTCAATCAATTACTCAATCAATCAACCAAGCTTAATTCACAGTGTATGTACAGTTTCATACATAAACTGTAAATACAGGTATTAAAAAATACAGGTATTAAACGTTTGTACTTTTCAGGTTTAAACCGTTTCATATTTTTGTAATTGTATTTATTGGTTTAAAATAAAGAGACAGTGTATATTAAGGAACATTTTACTGTAAATATGCCAGTTTAGCCAGGTTGGCTAATTTTCAACTGTAGTCTCTGGGGCAGGTGACATGAGCACTACAATAATTAAGACAGTACAATAATTAAAACACAGTAGGAATCAGTAGGTTACAATACACTAAAATACATAAAAATAAATACATTAAAATACATTACAATACATCAAAACCCCTCAGTTAAAATGGTCACACACTTGACCATCGCTCAACCATGATTTTAAGTTAGATTTAAATTAAATGTATCTTTGATACTCCCTGAGCCGTAATGGCAGACTCTTCCAGGTGTGGGCTGCTCTCACGGAAAAGGCTGCCTGACTAAAAGCAGACCTCCTGTTTGGGACTACACAGTCCCCTCTGACTACAGACCTGGTATATCTGTCAGAACTACACAGTCCCTCTAACTACAGACCTGGTATATCTGTCAGCAGAACTACACAGTCCCTCTAACTACAGACCTGGTATATCTGTCAGAACTACACAGTCCCTCTAACTACAGACCTGGTATATCTGTCAGAACTACACAGTCCCTCTAAATACAGACCTGGTATATCTGTCAGCAGAACTACACAGTCCCTCTAACTACAGACCTGGTATATCTGTCAGCAGAACTACACAGTCCCTCTAACTACAGACCTGGTATATCTGTCAGAACTACACAGTCCCTCTAACTACAGACCTGGTATATCTGTCAGCAGAACTACACAGTCCCTCTAACTACAGACCTGGTATATCTGTCAGCAGAACTACACAGTCCCTCTAACTACAGACCTGGTATATCTGTCAGCAGAACTACACAGTCCCTCTAACTACAGACCTGGTATATCTGTCAGCAGAACTACACAGTCCCTCTAACTACAGATCTGGTATATCTGTCAGAACTACACAGTCCCTCTAACTACAGACCTGGTATATCTGTCAGAACTACACAGTCCCTCTAACTACAGACCTGGTATATCTGTCAGAACTACACAGTCCCTCTAACTACAGACCTGGTATATCTGTCAGAACTACACAGTCCCTCTAACTACAGACCTGGTATATCTGTCAGCAGAACTACAAAGTCCCTCTGACTAGAGACCTGGTATATCTGTCAGCAGAACTACACAGTCCCTCTAACTACAGACCTGGTATATCTGTCAGAACTACACAGTCCCTCTAACTACAGACCTGGTATATCTGTCAGCAGAACTACACAGTCCCCTCTAACTACAGACCTGGTATATCTGTCAGCAGAACTACACAGTCCCCTCTAACTACAGACCTGGTATATCTGTCAGCAGAACTACACAGGTCTCTAACTACAGACCTGGTATATCTGTCAGCAGAACTACACAGTCCCTCTAACTACAGACCTGGTATATCTGTCAGAACTACACAGTCCCCTCTAACTACAGACCTGGTATATCTGTCAGCAGAACTACACAGTCCCCTCTAACTACAGACCTGGTATATCTGTCAGAACTACACAGTCCCTCTAACTACAGACCTGGTATATCTGTCAGCAGAACTACACAGTCCCTCTAACTACAGACCTGGTATATCTGTCAGAACTACACAGTCCCTCTAACTACAGACCTGGTATATCTGTCAGAACTACACAGTCCCCTCTGACTACAGACCTGGTATATCTGTCAGAACTACACAGTCCCTCTGACTACAGACCTGGTATATCTGTCAGCAGAACTACACAGTCCCTCTAACTACAGACCTGGTATATCTGTCAGCAGAACTAAACAGTCCCTCTAACTACAGACCTGGTATATCTGTCAGCAGAACTACACAGTCCCTCTAACTACAGACCTGGTATATCTGTCAGAACTACACAGTCCCTCTAACTACAGACCTGGTATATCTGTCAGCAGAACTACACAGTCCCTCTAACTACAGACCTGGTATATCTGTCAGCAGAACTACACAGTCCCTCTAACTACAGATCTGGTATATCTGTCAGAACTACACAGTCCCTCTAACTACAGACCTGGTATATCTGTCAGAACTACACAGTCCCTCTAACTACAGACCTGGTATATCTGTCAGCAGAACTACACAGTCCCTCTAACTACAGACCTGGTATATCTGTCAGCAGAACTACACAGTCCCTCTAACTACAGACCTGGTATATCTGTCAGAACTACACAGTCCCTCTAACTACAGACCTGGTATATCTGTCAGAACTACACAGTCCCTCTAACTACAGACCTGGTATATCTGTCAGCAGAACTACACAGTCCCTCTAACTACAGACCTGGTATATCTGTCAGAACTACACAGTCCCTCTAACTACATACCTGGTATATCTGTCAGCAGAACTACACAGTCCCTCTAACTACAGACCTGGTATATCTGTCAGCAGAACTACACAGTCCCTCTGACTACAGACCTGGTATATCTGTCAGAACTACACAGTCCCTCTAACTACAGACCTGGTATATCTGTCAACAGAACTACACAGTCCCTCTAACTACAGACCTGGTATATCTGTCAATAGAACTACACAGTCCCTCTAACTACAGACCTGGTATATCTGTCAGCAGAACTACACAGTCCTCTAACTACAGACCTGGTATATCTGTCAGAACTACACAGTCCCTCTAACTACAGACCTGGTATATCTGTCAGAACTACACAGTCCCTCTAACTACAGACCTTGTATAACTGTCAGAACTACACAGTCCCTCTAACTACAGACCTGGTATATCTGCCAGAACTACACAGTCCCCTCTAACTACAGACCTGGTATATCTGTCAGAACTACACAGTCCCTCTAACTACAGACCTGGTATATCTGTCAGCAGAACTACACAGTCCCCTCTAACTACAGACCTGGTATATCTGTCAGAACTACACAGTCCCCTCTGACTACAGACCTGGTATATCTGTCAGCAGAACTACACAGTCCCTCTAACTACAGACCTGGTATATCTGTCAGCAGAACTACACAGTCCCTCTAACTACAGACCTGGTATATCTGTCAGAACTACACAGTCCCTCTAACTACAGACCTGGTGTATCTGTCAGCAGAACTACACAGTCCCTCTAACTACAGACCTGGTATATCTGTCAGAACTACACAGTCCCTCTAACTACAGACCTGGTATATCTGTCAGAACTACACAGTCCCTCTAACTACAGACCTTGTATAACTGTCAGAACTACACAGTCCCTCTAACTACAGACCTGGTATATCTGTCAGAACTACACAGTCCCCTCTAACTACAGACCTGGTATATCTGTCAGAACTACACAGTCCCTCTAACTACAGACCTGGTATATCTGTCAGCAGAACTACACAGTCCCCTCTAACTACAGACCTGGTATATCTGTCAGAACTACACAGTCCCCTCTGACTACAGACCTGGTATATCTGTCAGCAGAACTACACAGTCCCTCTAACTACAGACCTGGTATATCTGTCAGCAGAACTACACAGTCCCTCTAACTACAGACCTGGTATATCTGTCAGAACTACACAGTCCCTCTAACTACAGACCTGGTATATCTGTCAGCAGAACTACACAGTCCCTCTAACTACAGACCTGGTATATCTGTCAGAACTACACAGTCCCTCTAACTACAGACCTGGTATATCTGTCAGAACTACACAGTCCCTCTAACTACAGACCTGGTATATCTGTCAGCAGAACTACACAGTCCCCTCTAACTACATACCTGGTATATCTGTCAGAACTACACAGTCCCCTCTAACTACAGACCTGGTATATCTGTCAGCAGAACTACACAGTCCCCTCTAACTACAGACCTGGTATATCTGTCAGCAGAACTACACAGTCCCTCTAACTACAGACCTGGTATATCTGTCAGAACTACACAGTCCCTCTAACTACAGACCTGGTATATCTGTCAGCAGAACTACACAGTCCCTCTAACTACAGACCTGGTATATCTGTCAGCAGAACTACACAGTCCCTCTAACTACAGACCTGGTATATCTGTCAGCAGAACTACACAGTCCCTCTAACTACAGACCTGGTATATCTGTCAGCAGAACTACACAGTCCCTCTAACTACAGATCTGGTATATCTGTCAGAACTACACAGTCCCTCTAACTACAGACCTGGTATATCTGTCAGAACTACACAGTCCCTCTAACTACAGACCTGGTATATCTGTCAGCAGAACTACACAGTCCCTCTAACTACAGACCTGGTATATCTGTCAGCAGAACTACACAGTCCCTCTAACTACATACCTGGTATATCTGTCAGAACTACACAGTCCCTCTAACTACAGCCCTGGTATATCTGTCAGAACTACACAGTCCCTCTAACTACAGACCTGGTATATCTGTCAGCAGAACTACACAGTCCCTCTAACTACAGACCTGGTATATCTGTCAGAACTACACAGTCCCTCTAACTACATACCTGGTATATCTGTCAGCAGAACTACACAGTCCCTCTAACTACAGACCTGGTATATCTGTCAGCAGAACTACACAGTCCCTCTGACTACAGACCTGGTATATCTGTCAGCAGAACTACACAGTCCCCTCTGACTACAGACCTGGTATATCTGTCAGCAGAACTACACAGTCCCCTCTAACTACAGACCTGGTATATCTGTCAGAACTACACAGTCCCTCTAACTACAGACCTGGTATATCTGTCAGAACTACACAGTCCCTCTAACTACAGACCTGGTATATCTGTCAGCAGAACTACACAGTCCCTCTAACTACAGACCTGGTATATCTGTCAGAACTACACAGTCCCTCTAACTACAGACCTGGTATATCTGTCAGCAGAACTACACAGTCCCCTCTAACTACAGACCTGGTATATCTGTCAGCAGAACTACACAGTCCCCTCTAACTACAGACCTGGTATATCTGTCAGCAGAACTACACAGTCCCTCTAACTACAGACCTGGTATATCTGTCAGAACTACACAGTCCCTCTAACTACAGACCTGGTATATCTGTCAGCAGAACTACACAGTCCCTCTAACTACAGACCTGGTATATCTGTCAGCAGAACTACACAGTCCCTCTAACTACAGACCTGGTATATCTGTCAGCAGAACTACACAGTCCCTCTAACTACAGACCTGGTATATCTGTCAGAACTACACAGTCCCTCTAACTACAGACCTGGTATATCTGTCAGCAGAACTACACAGTCCCTCTAACTACAGACCTGGTATATCTGTCAGAACTACACAGTCCTCTAACTACAGACCTGGTATATCTGTCAGCAGAACTACACAGTCCCCTCTAACTACAGACCTGGTATATCTGTCAGCAGAACTACACAGTCCCTCTAACTACAGACCTGGTATATCTGTCAGAACTACACAGTCCCTCTAACTACAGACCTGGTATATCTGTCAGCAGAACTACACAGTCCCTCTAACTACAGACCTGGTATATCTGTCAGCAGAACTACACAGTCCCTCTAACTACAGACCTGGTATATCTGTCAGCAGAACTACACAGTCCCTCTAACTACAGACCTGGTATATCTGTCAGCAGAACTACACAGTCCCTCTGACTACAGACCTGGTATATCTGTCAGAACTACACAGTCCCCTCTAACTACAGACCTGGTATATCTGTCAGCAGAACTACACAGTCCCTCTAACTACAGACCTGGTATATCTGTCAGCAGAACTACACAGTCCCTCTAACTACAGACCTGGTATATCTGTCAGCAGAACTACACAGTCCCTCTAACTACAGACCTGGTATATCTGTCAGCAGAACTACACAGTCCCTCTAACTACAGACCTGGTATATCTGTCAGAACTACACAGTCCCTCTAACTACAGACCTGGTATATCTGTCAGCAGAACTACACAGTCCCTCTAACTACAGACCTGGTATATCTGTCAACAGAACTACACAGTCCCCTCTGACTACATACCTGGTATATCTGTCAGAACTACACAGTCCCTCTAACTACAGACCTGGTATATCTGTCAGAACTACACAGTCCTCTAACTACAGACCTGGTATATCTGTCAGCAGAACTACACAGTCCCTCTAACTACAGACCTGGTATATCTGTCAGCAGAACTACACAGTCCCTCTAACTACAGACCTGGTATATCTGTCAGAACTACACAGTCCCTCTAACTACAGACCTGGTATATCTGTCAGCAGAACTACACAGTCCCTCTAACTACAGACCTGGTATATCTGTCAGCAGAACTACACAGTCCCTCTGACTACAGACCTGGTATATCTGTCAGCAGAACTACACAGTCCCTCTGACTACAGACCTGGTATATCTGTCAGAACTACACAGTCCCTCTAACTACAGACCTGGTATATCTGTCAGAACTACACAGTCCCTCTAACTACAGACCTGGTATATCTGTCAGAACTACACAGTCCCTCTAACTACAGACCTGGTATATCTGTCAGCAGAACTACACAGTCCCTCTAACTACAGACCTGGTATATCTGTCAGCAGAACTACACAGTCCCTCTAACTACAGACCTGGGCCCTCATTCATCAACGTGGACGTAGAACTTGACCTACTTCCACACGTAAGCACGGAATGTAGAACTAGCGCACGAACAGGGAAGTCGGCATTCATCACACGTGCGTACGCAGGCTCTACGCACACCTGTCATGATGAATACCACTTTGTTCTACCGTCAATGCTCGTGCATGATTATCCATATATGGTCATGAAAATGAGGAAACACCCCCCATGGGATGTGAAATAATGGACCGACCCCAGCGGGACTCTGAGAAACTCCACGGAGAATTCACTGCTGTCGAACCAAGAAGACACTATCGCGTATCATGGGATAAATAAAAGGCGGATTTGTAAACGGTGATGTCAGATATCAACGGCTCCCTAAGACCATTGCTGCAATTCTGCCTGGACAGCTCAAAATACTAATAAAGACCGTTCGTTGACCACTGTTTGGCGTTGGTTGTGTGTCATTATAACCGTGCTGTAATATGAATGCCTTTATTAGTTGTGTTCGATTGGCTATATGATTTTTAGAGGCATCTATTTTGTTGTCGGCTAATAAAGACCGCGTTGGAATATGACTGCCTTTCCCCGTGTTGTTTGATTAATACCAGGGATTAAAGTTCTCCTCAATTTGATTCCAAATCGCGATGGATCTCCCGTCAATTTTCTACCTGCTGCATATGATTTCTAGAGGCATACTACAATCCATTTTGATGTCAGTATTGGGTAGCCTACATAAACAATAATACGAGCTATACAAGAACAATGAATCTTACTGCCATGTATGATGTAGCCGATACGCCATGTGTAGCCTGCCTATATGTGATCAATACAAACATGAACTTGAATTCCATCATGTCTGTGTGCGGGTCACTGCGGGAACTCACAAGGCTGTTGTCACAATGTAAATAAGAACGTGCACTGAAAAGTTACAGTATGTAGTTGGTTGATCATTTGTATGACAGTCAGTAAACCCTTGCAAAAAGTATCCGTTTTATTTAATGAATTGAAAACATTCAGCATCGCCTTCCTCCCGGCATCCAGCAATAACATGTATCAGGCAAATGCGCATCGCAACATTGACTGAGTGGAATCCCTTTCTATTCACATAACTGCATTTGTGATGGAGCTTTGACAGCTACAGTAACAGTCTATTGGTCGATCCATCTCCAATATCACGATGGACCGTGCCGCGGTGGCAAAGACGTACCCGAGGGTGGAGAGGATCTTGAATGAATTCCATCATCATATATATATGTTGTGTGTCTGTCCACTATGTTTGTTACTTTGTTATTCCCCCCCCCCCCCTATCTATGTAAAGCGACCTTGGGTCTCTTGAAAGGCGCTATATAAAATGAAGCTATTATTATTATTATTATTATTATCATCACATCTGTGCGGGAGCTCACAAATAGACTGTTAGTCTCAGTGAAGTTTCAACGGAGGTCATCTATTCTAACCAACAAATTGAAGTAGAAAGCATTTCGTGACCAATCTTATTTGGAAACATGACACACAAAATAATTTGCTTTTTATTTGAAACAATATCTAATCGCGTTTGGAGGTTGGTGTTTTGCGTCTGCCCCCCCGTGCCAAACAAGCAGGCCAACCTCTTGTTCGCGTGTGAGCCCGTTATAATTACACTACTGTCGCTATTTTACAATGAACTATAATGAATTACGGGTCATACAGAAGTTGAACACTAATGCACGGAAGCTTATTTCCGCCTTGAAACTAATGCAGGACTGAGGTGTGCTTATGCGTAGTAATGATATTCTACCACTGGGAGCTAGGTACGCCAGGTCTGACCTGTGCGTAGATGTACGCACAAAGTCAAGTTCAAGTTGAAATTGATGAATCCCACTCTTTGCTTAGAAATGATCGTACGCACAGGGTAAGCACAGATCTGTGCGTAGAACACGTTGATGCATGAGGGCCCTGGTATATCTGTCAGCAGAACTACACAGTCCCTCTAACTACAGACCTGGTATATCTGTCAGCAGAACTACACAGTCCCTCTAACTACAGACCTGGTATATCTGTCAGAACTACACAGTCCCTCTAACTACAGACCTGGTATATCTGTCAACAGAATTACACAGTCCCCTCTAACTACAGACCTGGGCCCTCATTCATCAACGTGGACGTAGAACTTGACCTACTTCCACACGTAAGCACGGAATGTAGAACTAGCGTATGCACAGGGAAGTCGGCATTCATCACACGTGCGTACGCAGGCTCTATGGTCCTCCGTGTTGATGAATACCACTTTGTTCTACCGTCAATGCTTGTGCATGATTATCCATATATGGTCATGAAAATGAGGAAACACCCCCCATGGGATGTGAAATAATGGACGGACCCGAGCGGAACCCTGAGAAACTCCACGAAGATTGTTCACTGCTGTCGAACCAAGAAGACACTATCGCGTATTGTGGGATAAATAAAAGGCGGACTCGTAAACGGTGATGTCAGATATCAACGGCTCCCTAAGACCATTGCTGCAATTCTGCCTGGACAGCTCAAAATACTAATAAAGACCGTTCGTTGACCACTGTTTGGCGTTGGTTGTGTGTCATTATAACCGTGCTGTAATATGAATGCCTTTATTAGTTGTGTTCGATTGGCTATATGATTTTTAGAGGCATCTATTTTGTTGTCGGCTAATAAAGACCGCGCTGGAATATGACTGCCTTTCCCCGTGTTGTTTGATTAATACCAGGGATTAAAGTTCTCCTCAATTTGATTCCAAATCGCGATGGATCTCCCGTCAATTTTCTACCTGCTGCATATGATTTCTAGAGGCATACTACAATCCATTTTGATGTCAGTATTGGGTAGCCTACATAAACAATAATACGAGCTATACAAGAACAATGAATCTTACTGCCATGTATGATGTAGCCGATACGCCATGTGTAGCCTGCCTATATGTGATCAATACAAACATGAACTTGAATTCCATCATGTCTGTGTGCGGGTCACTGCGGGAACTCACAAGGCTGTTGTCACAATGTAAATAAGAACGTGCACTGAAAGGTTACAGTATGTAGTTGGTTGATCATTTGTATGACAGTCAGTAAACCCTTGCAAAAAGTATCCGTTTTATTTAATGAATTGAAAACATTCAGCATCGCCTTCCTCCCGGCATCCAGCAATAACATGTATCAGGCAAATGCGCATCGCAACATTGACTGAGTGGAATCCCTTTCTATTCACATAACTGCATTTGTGATGGAGCTTTGACAGCTACAGTAACAGTCTATTGGTCGATCCATCTCCAATATCACGATGGACCGTGCCGCGGTGGCAAAGACGTACCCGAGGGTGGAGAGGATCTTGAATGAATTCCATCATCATATATATATGTTGTGTGTCTGTCCACTATGTTTGTTACTTTGTTATTCCCCCCCCCTATCTATGTAAAGCGACCTTGGGTCTCTTGAAAGGCGCTATATAAAATGAAGCTATTATTATTATTATTATTATTATTATTATTATTATTATTATTATTATTATTATTATTATTATTATTATTATTATTATTATTATTATTATTATTATTATTATTATTATTATTATTATTATTATTATTATTATTATTATTATTATTATTATTATTATTATTATCATCACATCTGTGCGGGAGCTCACAAATAGACTGTTAGTCTCAGTGAAGTTTCAACGGAGGTCATCTATTCTATTCTAACCAACAAATTGAAGTAGAAAGCATTTTGTGACCAATCTTATTTGGAAACATGACACACAAAATAATTTGCTTTTTATTTGAAACAATATCTAATCGCGTTTGGAGGTTGGTGTTTTGCGTCTGCCCCCCCGTGCCAAACAAGCAGGCCAACCTCTTGTTCGCGTGTGAGCCCGTTATAATTACACTACTGTCGCTATTTTACAATGAACTATAATGAATTACGGGTCATACAGAAGTTGAACACTAATGCACGGAAGCTTATTTCCGCCTTGGAACTAATGCAGGACTGAGGAGTGCTTATGCGTAGTAACGATATTCTACCACTGGGAGCTAGGTACGCCAGGTCTGACCTGTGCGTAGATGTACGCACGAAGTCAAGTTCAAGTTGAAATTGATGAATCCCACTCTTTGCTTAGAAATGCTCGTACGCACAGGGTAAGCACAGATCTGTGCGTAGAACACGTTGATGCATGAGGGCCCTGGTCTGTAGTTAGAGGGACTGTGTAGTTCTGCTGACAGATATACCTGGGCCCTCATGCATCAACGTGTTCTACGCACAGATCTGTGCTTACCCTGTGCGTACGATCATTTCTAAGCAAAGAGTGGGATTCATCAAT
The DNA here is from genome assembly GCF_963971535.1 of Notolepis coatsorum. Taxonomy (NCBI): domain Eukaryota; kingdom Metazoa; phylum Chordata; class Actinopteri; order Aulopiformes; family Paralepididae; genus Notolepis; species Notolepis coatsorum. The sequence goes on from NC_140169.1 coordinate 50,261,620, forward strand.
TTCAACTTGAACTTGACTTCGTGCGTACATCTACGCACAGGTCAGACCTGGCGTACCTGACGCCCAGTGGTAGAATATCGTTACTACGCATAAGCACTCCTCAGTCCTGCATTCGTTTCAAGGCGGAAATAAGCTTCCGTGCATTAGTGTTCAACTTCTGTATGACCCGTAATTCATTATAGTTCATTGTAGAATAGCGACAGTAGTGTAATTATAACGGGCTCACACGCGAACAAGAGGTTGGCCTGCTTGTTTGGCATGGGGGGGCAGACGCAAAACACCAACCTCCAAACGCGATTAGATATTGTTTCAAATAAAAAGCAAATTATTTTGTGTGTCATGTTTCCAAATAAGATTGGTCACGAAATGCTTTCTACTTCAATTTGTTGGTTAGAATAGATGACCTCCGTTGAAACTTCACTGAGACTAACAGTCTATTTGTGAGCTCCCGCACAGACGTGATGATAATAATAATAATAACAATAATAATAATAGCTTCATTTTATATAGCGCCTTTCAAGAGACCCAAGGTCGCTTTACATAGATAGGGGGGGAATAACAGAGTAACAAACATAGTGGACAGACACACAACATATATGATGGAATTCATTCAAGATCCTCTCCACCCGGGTCTTTGCCACCGCGGCACGGTCCATCGTGATATTGGAGATGGATCGAGCAATAGACTGTTACTTACTGTAGCTGTCAAAGCCTATCACAAATGCAGTTATGTGAATAGAAAGGGATTCCACTCAGTCAATGTTGTGATGCGCATTTGCCTGATACATGTTATTGCTGGATGCCGGGAGGAAGGCGATGCTGAATGTTTTCAATTCATTAAATAAAACGGATACTTTCTGCAAGGGTTTACTGACTGTCATACAAATAATCAACCAACTACATACTGTAACTTTTCAGTGCACGTTCTTATTTACATTGTGACAACAGCCTTGTGAGTTCCCGCAGTGACCCGCACACAGACATGATGGAATTCAAGTTCATGTTTGTATTGATCACATATAGGCAGGCTACACATGGCGCATCTGCTACATCATACATGGCAGTAAGATTCATTGTTCTTGTATTATATGCTCTCGTATTATTGTTTATGTATAGGCTACCCAATACTGACATCAAAATAGATTGTAGTATGCCTCTAGAAATCATATGCAGCAGGTAGAAAATTGACGGGAGATCCATCGCGATTTGGAATCAAATTGAGGAGAACTTTAATCCCTGTATTAATCAAACAACACGGGAAAAGGCAGTCATATTCCAGCGCGGTCTTTATTAGCCGACAACAAAATAGATGCATCTAAAAATCATATAGCCAATCGAACACAACTAATAAAGGCATTCATATTACAGCACGGTTATAATGACACACAACCAACGCCAAACAGTGGTCAACGAACGGTCTTTATTAGTATTTTGAGCTGTCCAGGCAGAATTGCAGCAATGGTCTTAGGGAGCCGTTGATATCTGACATCACCGTTTACGAGTCCGCCTTTTATTTATCCCACAATACGCGATAGTGTCTTCTTGGTTCGACAGCAGTGAACAATCTTCGTGGAGTTTCTCAGGGTTCCGCTCGGGTCCGTCCATTATTTCACATCCCATGGGGGGGGTTTCCTCATTTTCATGACCATATATGGATAATCATGCACGAGCATTGACGGTAGAACAAAGTGGTATTCATCAACACGGAGGACCATAGAGCCTGCGTACGCACGTGTGATGAATGCCGACTTCCCTGTGCGTACGCTAGTTCTACATTCCGTGCTTACGTGTGGAAGTAGGTCAAGTTCTACGTCCACGTTGATGAATGAGGGCCCTGGTATATCTGTCAGCAGAACTACACAGTCCCTCTAACTACAGACCTGGTATATCTGTCAGCAGAACTACACAGTCCCTCTAACTACAGACCTGGTATATCTGTCAGCAGAACTACACAGTCCCTCTAACTACAGACCTGGTATATCTGTCAGCAGAACTACACAGTCCCTCTAACTACAGACCTGGTATATCTGTCAGCAGATGCTTTCTGTTTTATGAAAGTACAGAGGGGGGGAGGAGCCAAGCCATGTAGGATTTTATAGGTAAGGCAGGCATCTTTGAATTTAACGAGATTGTCCCAGCTCAGTATCGGTTCTGGTTTGTTATGCTATAACAATGGTGGTGGCTGTTTGTTTTCCTAGTACTTTCACAGCCTGATGGTAAACGACCTGTACAGATGGTAGTGTTGTACAGGAGGCTTGTGTCCAGCTAGTCACACAGTATGTTAAATGTGACATAATAATGGCATTACAGTGCTGCTGCTTTTGTTGACAGAGAGTTTCTGATGTGACGGAAGTTTGATAAGTGAAACTTTGCGTTGTTTACTATCGATTTGATTTGTAATGTAAGATTGGAGTCCATTTTTATCCCAAGGTATCTATATTCGGACATGACTCTCAATTTTTCTCCTCTGACAAAGACATCAGGTAGCTTTTAGTATATTTTAGTACTTGCTGGAACAAAAGCCTTGAGGTACAAAAAGAGCTCCACTTGGAATATTAATATAACCTTTTTTTAAACTTCCAAGACAATGAAGCAGAGCGCGGAGCTAGTACGAAATATAACTCATTGTCACACGAGACATAGTTAGCACGAACTTGAGGCCTGACCTAGTATTATGGTCTAGTAGTCAGTGGTTAGTTTAGAGCAGGGGTGGCCAACCAGTCAGAGACTAAGAGCCACAAAAATTACCGTGGTACCACAAAGAGCCACACCATATACCAGCGTTTCTCAACCTTTTTTTTCAGTCACGGCACCCTTCATGTGTTTATAGGTCTCACCCTCTGGCCTCTGAAGTTGCTAATGTCTTTTTATTTGGGCCTCACAGGGTTAAAAGTACCCTGTGAGCAGGGCCGTACCTTCCTACAGGCGATATAGGCGGTCGCCTAGAGCGCCACGCAGAGGGGGGCGCCAAAAAAAAGATTTTTTTTTTATATATATATATATATATATATATTTTTTTTGCAGTTTTGGCGCCCCCCTCTATATCGGCAACCATTATTTTTACATAAAAAATTTTCTAACATAAGGGAAAATGAGCCAAAAATCTAAAACGGTCGGTCGGTCTGAGCCTCAGCTTTAGGTGTTCACAGTCAGAACATGCTAGAGCGCTGTGCATTGATGGGTATCGGTCAAGTGTTTATAGAATTGAGCGTTGAGGAAAGAAAGACTAACGTTAGAGAACTATGAAGAGGCAAAAGCCAGTGGTGAATCTCGCCTAGGGCGCCAAATGTGCTAGGTCCGCCCCTGCCTGTGAGACCCACGGTTGCAAAATTATAAAATCACTTTTAGCCATTTAAAGAAATTATGTTTATATAAACAATTTTAAGCACATGTATAGTCAATTGGTCCTGTTGTTCAGCCTCAAAATGCTATTTGATAGTAAATGTGTTTATATGTCCCACCCTCTGGCCTCTGAAGTTGCTAATGTCATTTTAATTTGGGCCTCCCAGGCCCGAGATATACAGTAAAAGTGTATATTTTCAGCATTACGTTTGTTTACCAATTATTTTAACTGTTATTAGTGAAATATTAAGATTATAGAAATCTCAGGGCATTGAGTCGGAAACTGCCGCTAGTCTTTTGAAGGAAGAGACTCAGGGCTTTCGAATTTCGAAAAACTACCCTACCCAGCTCACACCAGCCCCTGTCTATCATCTGACTTCTGGATTTACTTTTTTATTTCTCTTATTTTTTGGGGATTATCTCCCACAAACCAGAACGTTATTGCCATAAAACAGAACACAGTTAGTTTCTCTACCTTTCTGTGAACGTCTTGCAAAAAACAGTGTTGCAATACGATATAAAATGGTGGAGAAATTTACATTATAAAAAAGATGGCAGAATTCAGTACTGTATCTACAAAACCTTCTGTTTAATCATCTTCCCTTTGTTCATTTGCTTAGATTTTTCAGGTCTGGTCAATTTTAGCATGGTGTTATTCACAGTCAAAGATAATTTTTATTTTTTTAAATAGAATTGATATTCTCCTTTGGTTCATTACAATTTACTCAAGCCTAGTAACAGACACGCTATTTCTGACACTGATCCATATATGTCCCTAGATTCAGATACCAAGAAAATGCAAATGGACCATTTAAAAAAAAATTTAAATGTTTATTCTACGTCCTTATGGAATGAGTGACAAACATTTTTTTAAATTAAAAATAAATAAAAGTAAAAGTAAAAAAAAATATATATAAAAAAAAAATCAGTTTAAAAAAAATAAATGTATGGATGGAAGAGCCGCACATTGACGGGCAAAGAGCCGCATGTGGCTCGCGAGCCGCGGGTTGGCCACCCCTGGTTTAGAGAGATGACCGTGCCTTGGGAGGATTCAGTGGAGGAGGCATACGAAAGGAAAAAGCTTAGATATGTACAATTAAAAAATGTATCGAAGTAGATACGGACCAATAGCTTAAAACTCTGGGAGAGGTGTTTTTGGCCAACAGCTAAGCTAGCTTGCAGCCAGATAGCTTTCTACTGAACACAGAGAGAGGAAATTGCTATCTATCTTCTTGTCTGATTGATTGATTGATTGAAAACTTTATTAACAGATTGCAGAATGGGTACAATACAGTACGGCTCAATACACACAATTGTTAAGGGGATGCAGACCAGAGAAAGACTTTCGTCTTGTTTACACCAGGGTCCCCCATTTTCAATTCATCAGGACCGTCTGACTCTGGAGAAGACGGTAAGTGCATGTCCCATAATGTCGGTGTGTTCCTCTAACCTCTTAATGTCCAACGGCCCGCATTCTTTGCAAAGTACCGCGCCTCCAGGCTGCGTTTCTCCCGAACATTCAATACATTGTTGGAAAGTTGAATTTGCCGCCGTTCGATCGTCACCACACTCAACCTATTGCGTGTTTCGGGTCTCGAGTTACCTGAATATAACTTGGGTCATTTGACAAGCCGCTCTGACGAGAGACCACGTCCAGTTGTAGACGGCCCTGAACTGACCGGTCACCGCTGATGGCGAAGATGATTGACCACCGTTGTAGCCAAGGAGTGTCTGCTCTGAAAGCGATCCCAGACGAGGGCTGATTGCAACGAGAAGGGGGCAGAAGAAGACCAACAAGTTCTTTGTTTTGAGTTGATGAGCAAATATTTAATTTCAGTGTGTTCAAACCTCTGTTACTTTATTACATTAGCACTCCAAGTGATTTCTCATTATTGTGTAATAAACTTCAGTTACCTTTCCAAAGAGACCAGACTCATGCATATGCTATAAGTATAAAGTATAATAAATCGCAAATTACTTTGGGTATGGCTACAAGTAGGGGTGTAACGGTACGTGTATTCGTCCCGCGGCTTTACGGTACGGCCGTCACGGTGCGGTACGTGCAGCCATACGAAGAATACGCCTCACAGCGCAAACACACCAGTCACGCATGCAGGCACTCGCACGGAGGAAGGCACATTTACATTGGAACAGCTGCAGGGTCATTACAATTTTACAGTTTTCTTTCGTTTTCTTGTTCGCCCAATAATGTTAACCAAATGAAACCAGTGGAAAGACACACACACACGCGTCGCCAACACACACACCAACATTCTCCCCCGCCGGACTCTCACAGAAAAAAAAAGAAAAGAAAAGAAACACACTTTTCCGGACTGATCATCTGAGCTCCTCTCCAGTTGAACTGCTACTGTGTTTAAATCCAAATAATCCTCTGCCATTGTTGTAACATGTCATCTGTTCTCTAGAATTCAGTCTCGTGAAGAAGACCCTCTTCTTGGGACCAAGTAAGGTTTTGTGGATAATCCAATGTACAGTTACCCCCCCCCCCCCCGAAAATGGGGGACCCTGATGTAAACAAGACAAACGTCTTTCTCTGGTCTGCAACCCCTTAACAATTGTGTGTATTGAGCTGTACTGTATTGTACCCATTCTGCAATCTGTTAATACATTTTCAATGAATCAATCAATCAATCAAATCCTCTCTACAAGTGAAACTGAAACTTAACAAGGATAAGTTGTTAAAGGGGCAGTAGGCAATTAATTTACTCAGTGGATGCCTGAACACAGAATGTCACCAGTATCACTGAAAATTATTCTATTTAATAATAATAATTATCATAATTATCATAAATATATAATAATAATTCTAAAAATATGTTTTCTGTTGTACCGAACTCGTACCGAACCGTGACCGCAATACCGAGGTACGTACCGAACCGTGGCTTCTGTGTACCGTTACACCCATAGCTACAAGGTATGCAATCAACAGGTGTTTTATGCAAAATGTGCCGGACTGTTAAGGGGTTAAGCAAAGTGAAGAAGGGCCTCAAACTGGTCTTTGCCTGACTTACTTGACTCAAACCCTTTTGCTCTTTGGGTAGCATATGTCATTCATGAACTCTCTCCAGCTGGTTCGGTGTTGGGCGATTTTCTCTGCTTCCTTCCATGATGTTCTTTCTTCCTTGAGATCCGCCTCAACAGACCCTCTCCAGCTGTTTCTGGGTCTTCCTGGCTTTCTCTTCCCCTGTGGGTTCCAGGTTAAGGCCTGCCTGGTTGTGTTGGAGGATGGTTTTCTCAGGGTGTGGCCAATCCAGCCATATTTCCTGTGTTTGATTAGGGTTTCAAGTGGTTCTTGTTGAGTGGTTTGCCAGAGCTGTTAGTTTGTGATGGTGTTTGGCCAGTAGATTCCCAGGATGTGTCGTAAGCATCTGTTTATGAAGGTTTGCAGTTTGTTTGAGGTTGCTTTTGTGGTTCTCCATGTTTCTGATCCATATAATAGAACTGATTTGACATTGGTGTTGAAGATGCAGAGTTTGGTCTTTGTGGAGATGTGGTTTGAATTCCATGTTTGCTTCAGTATTAAAAATGCTGTTCTTGCCTTCCCTATTCTTGCTTTGATGTCTTTGTCGCTGCCTCCATCCTTCCCCATGATGCTTCCCAGGTATGTGAAGGTGTCCACCTCGTCCAGTGCCTTTCCGTCCAGTTGTACGGCCTCTTCTAAATTGTGGTTCATCTTCATCTCCTTTGTTTTTGCTTTATTGATGTGTAGTCCTGTGGTAGCTGCAATTGTGGCAAATTTTGTGAGTTTGGTCTGCATTTGTGTTTGTGTGTGTGAGAGGAGGACTATGTCGTCGGCAAAGTCCAAATCCTCTAATTAAGACCACATTGTCTGTGGTTTTTTTCATGATCCAGTCGACTGCCAGAAGAAAGAGGAAAGGGGACAGTAGGCAGCCCTGTCTGACTCCTGTCTCTACTGTAAAGCTGTCTGTGAGCTGGCCGTTGTGTATTACTCTGCAGGATGATTGTAGGTACAGCTGTTGGATGATGGTTATGAACTTCGTTGGGATACCGTAATGTGCCATGAGTTTCCATATAGTGTCTCTGTCTAGACTGTCGAATGCTTTGTGGAAATCGATGAATGTGAGGTGGAGAGATGTGTTCCATCCCAGGGTCTGTTCTATGATAATGCAGAGGGTGGCAATGTGATCTGTACAGGATCTGTCCTGTCGGGAACCCGCTTGTTCTTCTCGGAATTCTTTGTCCACTTCTTTGGACAGTCTTTCCAGGATGATCCTGCTCAAAATCTTCCCTGGCACAGATGTGAGCATGATGCCCCTGTAGTTGTTACAGTCCTTCAGGTTGCCTTTTTTTGGGGAGCTTCACCAAGTATCCCTCTGCCCAGTCGCTTGGCACCTTTTATTCATCCCAGATCTGTCCAAAGAGTTTGTGGAGTAGTGTTGTTGCCATTTCTGGGTCTGCTTTTATGGCCTCTGGGGGTATTCCGTCAGAGCCTGGTGCTTTATGGTTTTTCAGTTTTTGAATGGCCTTTTTTATTTCTTGTTTATTGGGCTTGTTGGTATTGACCGGTAGGGAGTGTACCGCTGGATGGATGTTGGCTAGCGCTGTCGGTTTGGGTCTGTTCAGTATGTCTCTGAAATGTTCTGCCCATCTCTTCAGCTGAGCCTCTTGCTTTGTGAGTGTTTTACATTTCTAATATTGGTCTGTCCGGAGTTTTTGCGTTTATTAGCCAGTTTCCTTGTGATATCGTAGAGTTCCTTCATGTTGTGTTGAGCTGCTGCTTCTTCTGCTTGAGTTGCCAGGTTGTTGATGAATTGTTTTTTGTCATTCTTGATGCTCCTTTTTACCCGCTTGTCTGCCGTGGTGTAGTCTTGTTGTGCTTTTACTTTTGCAGCTCTTGTGCGACTATTGTTGAGAGTGTCTTTGGCTTGTTTGTGAGTCTGAATTTTCTGTAGTGTTTCTCCTGTCATCCACTCCTTGTGGTGCCTTGTCTTCCTCCCACATGTGTCCTCACATGTCTCCGTCCATGCCCTCTTCATGTTCTGCCAACGTTCATCGATGGATTGATGTTCTTCCACTTGGCTCAGGGGGTGGAACCGGTTTGAGAGGCTCCTCTGATGTTGGAGGAGGCTGACATTGTACCTTGTACTGCCTTTTTTTTGCCGTGTTGGTGAATTTATTGAGTTTTAACCGGAGAGTTCCTATCAGTGGTGATCTGTAGCTGCATCGGCTCCTCTTTTCACTCTGACGTCTTGGAGGGATCTCCTGAATTTCTGTCTGATGCATATATGGTCAATCTGGTTCTCTGTTTTGTGGTCTGGTGAAATCCATGTGGCTTTATGAACCTCCTATGACCAGGTTATTAAATGCGCAGAAGTCTGTGAATTGTTCACCATTGTTGTTCATTTCCCCTAGACCATGTTTGCCCATTACTTGCTCTTTTCCTGTATTGTCTTGTGCTATTTTTGCGTTGAAGTCTCCTGTCAGGATGATGATGTCTTTCTTTTTCTGCCGGTTGATGACTTGCTGTAGTATATCGTAGAAGTTATCTTTTACTTGCTGTTCTGCCTCGTTAGTGGGTGCATAGCACTGTATTATTGTGATCTTTTTGCTTTTGGTGAAAAATCGAGCTGTGATGATGCGTGCATTTATTGCTTCCCACTACATGAGGGACCTAGCTGCTTCTCTTGAGAGCATGAGTCCTACTCCCTCTGTGTGTGGGGCATTGTCTTGCTCATGACCTGAGTATATTATTGTTTCTCCACTTGAAAGTTGTGCTTTTCCTGATTGAGTCCATCTTGTTTCACTGAGTCCTATTTTTTTTTTTTTTTTTTTGTCTTTTTCCCCCCTCCATTTTCCTCCGATTTTCTCCCATCCCAATGTTAGTCGTATGCCAATTCCCAGTCCCTTCCTGGTCGCTGCGCTTTACCCCCCACAGTCAGATCATTTGGGAGAGTGGAGGCTACCACGTGCTTCCTCCGACACACGTCCAGCCAATCACCGCTTCTTTTCACCTGGCAGGGCGGATTCTCATTGAGAGGGCGTAGCGTGTGGGAGGACCACACTATCCCCCTCACGTCCAATCCGCGCTTAGCAGGCGCCCCGACCGAACTGTAGGAGTCGCTGTTTACAACGACCCGGACCCACCCCGCCAGCTTCTCCCACCCTCTGATACAGCCAATTGTATCAGTGCAGACGGCCAGCCAAGCTGGTGACAACCCCGGAGCTGTGAGCTGGATTCGAACAGGCGAACCAAGCTCACAGCTCCGGGGCTGGTGACGAACGCAATCTCCGCTCGACCACCTAACCGCCCCTCACTGAGTCCTATTAATGAAAGGTTGTACTGTTTCATTTCCGACTCTATCTGGGCGGCTTTACCGGCTTGGTACATTGTTAGAATGTTCCAGGAGCCGATCTTTGTAATGTGTTTAGTTGTGAGAAGGGGGATCAGCTGGGTACCGTCCTTTCGGCTTGAGTTGTCCAGCACCATACTTGTCTGGGGAGAGACACCTTCCACTTCTAAACTTCGCTGTGTATTTTCCATGAATGTTTCTGTAATCATTTTGTTCCGCTAAGCGGGTGATTGGCCCACCTAGAGGTGCTTTTTTGTTGGGGTATTGCTCCCTTAGCCCTTTCAGGCCCACCGGGCAGTGGTTGAACCATTCTTCGTCTGTTCCCTCACCTGGGACCAGTTTGTCGTGGGTGACCCTACCAGGAGCACTAGGCTCCAGACAACATTTTATTTTATTTTATTTGATTAGGGATCCCCATTAGCTGGTGCGATAGCAACCAGCTAGTCTTCCTGGGGTCCACACACAAAAAGACATACAAAAACAATCACTATTGCAAAAACAAAATGATTAAAAGTCAGTACACACAATGCATAATGAAACTACTGTAACAATTAAGATAGCTAAATTTACATTAGTGTAAAACAAAAACAAAAAATTACTTTACAGTGTTAAAAACAATTTAAAAACAATTTAAGATTATTTTTAAAAGTGAATCTACTGTAAATGCAGCAGAGGTTCCGAGGCAGGCCATTCGAAAGAGTTAATGCTCTAAAAATAAAAGATCTCCCCAAAGCGCTGGTTCTAGGACCTGGCAATTCAAGCTGCCCACTACTGGAACCTCTAGTGTAATGCTTGTGCACAGTATTACTAAAAACAATCTGATTATGTATAAAAACAGGAGTTTTACTGCTCATGACCAACTTGAACAGCACAAGTATATTAAAAGACAATCTATTTTCAACGTTAAGCCAAGAGAGGCGGGCATGCATACGGCTCACATCAGACCTTAGTGAGCAGCCCAGTACCAACCGTGCTGCCCTGTTCTGGACCACCTGGAGCTTCCTGAGGTCACCACTGGCAGCAGATGACCACATCGCAGAGCAATAGTCAAGATGACATAAAACTAAACTTTGCACTATCTGACATAAAAGGGGACGGGCAACAAAAGAAGCACATTTCCTGGAAATACCAATTGCTCTTCCCATTTTTAAAACAATATAATTAATATGCTGAGACCAAGGCAGAGTGCAATCCAGCATCACTCCAATGAGTTTAGTACTTTCAACTTGTTGAACTGCTGAATTACACAAGTTTAAATGAAGCTTTGGATTTGTAGATAACCTGTGCCTTGTTCCCAGCACAATACATTTAGTCTTGGAGATATTAAGGACAAGTCTATTACATACTACCCAGTCATGCACAACTGGCAGCAGATGACCACATCGCAGAGCAATAGTCAAGATGACATAAAACTAAACTTTGCACTATCTGACATAAAAGGGGACGGGCATGGGCGGCTACGTGGTGCAGTGGGCAAGGCGTTCACCACAAATACTGGAGGCTGGGCTCAAACAGATCATCTCCCTGTTCGAGCCCAGCGCTCCACATTGCTTTCAGTTTAGCTGGTCGTCCGCACTGATACACATTGGCAGTATTAGGGGGAGGGAAACTGATGGGTGGGGATCAGGCGTTGTGGACAGCGACTCCTACAGGTCGGTTGGTGCGCCTGCGCAGTAGAATTAGGAAGCGACAGGGGCGGGGCCCCTCCAAAGCCCAGACCCCCGACGCTGAAAGATCGAGCCGCGCAGGTGGAAAGATGCGACTGCTGTTACCTCGAGTATCGGAGCGGACTCGTGCTATGTATGACTTAGTCCACATTGCAGCCGGCTTGTGGGAGGCTAGAAACAGCGTTCGAGACAGGGGAGGGTTGAATTGGACGATACGAAATTGGGATGGGAGAAAAATAGAAAATGGGAGAAAAAGTGGATCAAAAAAATTTATAAAAGGGGACGGGCAACAAAAGAAGCACATTTCCTGGAAATTGCTCTTCCCATTTTTAAAACAATATAATTAATATGCTGAGACCAAGACAGAGTGCAATCCAGCATCACTCCAAGGAGTTTAGTACTTTCAACTTGTTGAACTGCTGAATTACACAAGTTTAAATGAAGCTTTCGATTTGTAGATAACCTGTGCCTTGTTCCCAGCGCAATACATTTAGTCTTGGAGATATTAAGGACAAGTCTATTACATACTACCCAGTCATAGGCAACATAGCTCTCAGGATCATAATTGCGGTCTTTGCCTGGGGCCTCCAAACCAGTAGAACTGCCTGTGGGACTTCAGGTAGAGACTTAGTCTGCAGAACTAGAGCAACATTACAGTGGTTTGGACCTCAGCCAGGTAGCAAGTACCAGCCCAGGGAAACCAGGACCTGCAGCGTCTGAACAGAGTGAGGAGAGAGAACAGAGTGAGGAGAGAGAACAGAGTGAGGAGAGAGAGAACAGAGTGAGGAGAGAGAACAGAGTGAGGAGAGAGAACAGAGTGAGGAGAGAGAACAGAGTGAGGAGAGAGAGAGAACAGAGTGAGGAGAGAGAGAACAGAGTGAGGAGAGAGAACAGAGTGAGGAGAGAGAGAGAACAGAGTGAGGAGAGAGAGAACAGAGTGAGGAGAGAGAACAGAGTGAGGAGAGAGAACAGTGTGATGAGAGAGAACAGAGTGAGGAGAGAGAACAGAGTGAGGAGAGAGAGAGAACAGAGTGAGGAGAGAGAGAACAGAGTGAGGAGAGAGAGAACAGAGTGAGGAGAGAGAGAACAGAGTGAGGAGAGAGAGAACAGAGTGAGGAGAGAGAACAGAGTGAGGAGAGAGAACAGAGTGAGGAGAGAGAGAACAGAGTGAGGAGAGAGAGAGAACAGAGTGAGGAGAGAGAGAGAACAGAGTGAGGAGAGAGAGAACAGAGTGAGGAGAGAGAGAGAACAGAGTGAGGAGAGAGAGAGAACAGAGTGAGGAGAGAGATAACAGAGTGAGGAGAGAGAGAGAGAACAGAGTGAGGAGAGAGAGAACAGAGTGAGGAGAGAGAGAGAGAGAACAGAGTGAGGAGAGAGAGAACAGAGTGAGGAGAGAGAGAACAGAGTGAGGAGAGAGAGAACAGAGTGAGGAGAGAGAGAGAGAACAGAGTGAGGAGAGAGAGAACAGAGTGAGGAGAGAGAGAGAACAGGTTGAGGAGAGAGAGAACAGAGTGAGGAGAGAGAGAGAACAGAATGAGGAGAGAGAGAGAACAGAGTGAGGAGAGAGAGAGAACAGAGTGAGGAGAGAGAGAGAACAGAGTGAGGAGAGAGAGAGAACAGAGTGAGGAGAGAGAGAGAACAGAGTGAGGAGAGAGAGAACAGAGTGTGGAGAGAGAGAACAGAGTGAGGAGAGAGAGAGAACAGAGTGAGGAGAGAAAGAACAGAGTGAGGAGAGAGAGAGAACAGAGTGAGGAGAGAGAGAGAACAGAGTGAGGAGAGAGAGAACAGAGTGAGGAGAGAGAGAGAACAGAGTGAGGAGAGAGAGAACAGAGTGAGGAGAGAGAGAACAGAGTGAGGAGAGAGAGAGAACAGAGTGAGGAGAGAGAGAGAACAGAGTGAGGATAGAGAGAACAGAGTGAGGAGAGAGAGAACAGAGTGAGGAGAGAGAACAGAGTGAGGAGAGAGAGAACAGAGTGAGGAGAGAGAGAACAGAGTGAGGAGAGATAACAGAGAGAACAGAGTGAGGAGAGAGAGAGAACAGAGTGAGGAGAGAGAGAGAACAGAGTGAGGAGAGAGAGAGAACAGAGTGAGGAGAGAGAGAACAGAGTGAGGAGAGAGAACAGAGTGAGGAGAGAGAGAACAGAGTGAGGCGAGAGAGAGAACAGAGTGAGGAGAGAGAGAACAGAGTGAGGAGAGAGAGACCAGAGTGAGGAGAGAGAGAACAGAGTGAGGAGAGAGAGAACAGAGTGAGGAGAGAGAGAGAACAGAGTGAGGAGAGAGAGAACAGAGTGAGGAGAGAGATAACAGAGTGAGGAGAGAGAGAGAACAGAGTGAGGAGAGAGAGAACAGAGTGAGGAGAGAGAGAGAACAGAGTGAGGAGAGAGAGAACAGAGTGAGGAGAGAGAGAACAGAGTGAGGAGAGAGAGAACAGAGTGAGGAGAGAGAGAACAGAGTGAGGAGAGAGAGAGAGAACAGAGTGATGAGAGAGAGAGAACCAAGTGAGGAGAGAGAGAACAGAGTGAGGAGAGAGAGAGAACAGAGTGAGGAGAGAGAGAGAACAGAGTGAGGAGAGAGAGAACAGAGTGAGGAGAGAGAGAGAACAGCGTGAGGAGAGAGAGACCAGAGTGAGGAGAGAGAGAACAGAGTGAGGAGAGAGAGAGAACAGAGTGAGGAGAGAGAGACCAGAGTGAGGAGAGAGAGAACAGAGTGAGGAGAGAGAGAGAACAGAGTGAGGAGAGAGAGAACAGAGTGAGGAGAGAGAGAACAGAGTGAGGAGAGAGACAGAACAGAGTGAGGAGAGAGAGAACAGAGTGAGGAGAGAGAGAGAACAGAGTGAGGAGAGAGAGAACAGAGTGAGGAGAGAGAGAACAGAGTGAGGAGATAAAGAACAGAGTGAGGAGAGAGAGAACAGAGTGAGGAGAGAGAGAGAACAGAGTGAGGAGAGAGAGAGAACAGAGTGAGGAGAGAGAGAGAACAGAGTGAGGAGAGAGAGAACAGAGTGAGGAGAGAGAGAACAGAGTGAGGAGAGAGAGAGAACAGAGTGAGGAGAGAGAGAACAGAGTGAGGAGAGAGATAACAGAGTGAGGAGAGAGAGAGAACAGAGTGAGGAGAGAGAGAACAGAGTGAGGAGAGAGAGAGAACAGAGTGAGGAGAGAGAGAACAGAGTGAGGAGAGAGAGAACAGAGTGAGGAGAGAGAGAACAGAGTGAGGAGAGAGAGAACAGAGTGAGGAGAGAGAGAGAGAACAGAGTGATGAGAGAGAGAGAACCAAGTGAGGAGAGAGAGAACAGAGTGAGGAGAGAGAGAGAACAGAGTGAGGAGAGAGAGAGAACAGAGTGAGGAGAGAGAGAACAGAGTGAGGAGAGAGAGAGAACAGCGTGAGGAGAGAGAGACCAGAGTGAGGAGAGAGAGAACAGAGTGAGGAGAGAGAGAGAACAGAGTGAGGAGAGAGAGACCAGAGTGAGGAGAGAGAGAACAGAGTGAGGAGAGAGAGAGAACAGAGTGAGGAGAGAGAGAACAGAGTGAGGAGAGAGAGAACAGAGTGAGGAGAGAGACAGAACAGAGTGAGGAGAGAGAGAACAGAGTGAGGAGAGAGAGAGAACAGAGTGAGGAGAGAGAGAACAGAGTGAGGAGAGAGAGAACAGAGTGAGGAGATAAAGAACAGAGTGAGGAGAGAGAGAACAGAGTGAGGAGAGAGAGAGAACAGAGTGAGGAGAGAGAGAGAACAGAGTGAGGAGAGAGAGAGAACAGAGTGAGGAGAGAGAGAACAGAGTGAGGAGAGAGAGAACAGAGTGAGGAGAGAGACCAGAGTGAGGGGAGAGAGAGAACAGAGTGAGGAGAGAGAGAACAGAGTGAGGAGAGAGAGAACAGAGTGAGGAGAGAGAACAGAGTGAGGGGAGAGAGAGAACATAGTGAGGAGAGAGAGAGAACAGAGTGAGGAGAGAGAGAGAACAGAGTGAGGAGAGATAGAGAAGAGAGTGAGGAGAGAGAGAGAACAGAGTGAGGAGAGAGAGAGAACAGAGTGAGGAGAGAGAGAACAGAGTGAGGAGAGAGAGAACAGAGTGAGGAGAGAGAGAACAGAGTGAGGAGAGAGAGAACAGAGTGAGGGGAGAGAGAGAACAGAGTGAGGAGAGAGAGAGAACAGAGTGAGGAGAGAGAGAACAGAGTGAGGAGAGAGAGAACAGAGTGAGGAGAGAGATAACAGAGTGAGGAGAGAGAGAGAACAGAGTAAGGAGAGAAAGAACAGAGTGAGGAGAGAGAGAACAGAGTGAGGAGAGAGAGAGAACAGAGTGAGGAGAGAGAGAACAGAGTGAGGAGAGAGAGAGAACAGAGTGAGGAGAGAGAGAACAGAGTGAGGAGAGAGAGAACAGAGTGAGGAGAGAGAGAGAACAGAGTGAGGAGAGAGAGAGAACAGAGTGAGGATAGAGAGAACAGAGTGAGGAGAGAGAGAGAACAGAGTGAGGAGAGAGAACAGAGTGAGGAGAGAGAGAACAGAGTGAGGAGAGAGAGAACAGAGTGAGGAGAGATAACAGAGAGAACAGAGTGAGGAGAGAGAGAGAACAGAGTGAGGAGAGAGAGAGAACAGAGTGAGGAGAGAGAGAGAACAGAGTGAGGAGAGAGAGAACAGAGTGAGGAGAGAGAACAGAGTGAGGAGAGAGAGAGAACAGAGTGAGGCGAGAGAGAGAACAGAGTGAGGAGAGAGAGAACAGAGTGAGGAGAGAGAGACCAGAGTGAGGAGAGAGAGAACAGAGTGAGGAGAGAGAGAACAGAGTGAGGAGAGAGAGAGAACAGAGTGAGGAGAGATAACAGAGAGAACAGAGTGAGGAGAGAGAGAGAACAGAGTGAGGAGAGAGAGAGAACAGAGTGAGGAGAGAGAGAGAACAGAGTGAGGAGAGAGAGAACAGAGTGAGGAGAGAGAACAGAGTGAGGAGAGAGAGAGAACAGAGTGAGGCGAGAGAGAGAACAGAGTGAGGAGAGAGAGAACAGAGTGAGGAGAGAGAGACCAGAGTGAGGAGAGAGAGAACAGAGTGAGGAGAGAGAGAACAGAGTGAGGAGAGAGAGAGAACAGAACAGAGTGAGGAGAGAGAGAACAGAGTGAGGAGAGAGATAACAGAGTGAGGAGAGAGAGATAACAGAGTGAGGAGAGAGAGAACAGAGTGAGGAGAGAGAGAACAGAGTGAGGAGAGAGAGAACAGAGTGAGGAGAGAGAGAACAGAGTGAGGAGAGAGAGAACAGAGTGAGGAGAGAGAGAACAGAGTGAGGAGAGAGAGAACAGAGTGAGGAGAGAGAGAGAGAACAGAGTGAGGAGAGAGAGAGAACGAGTGAGGAGAGAGAGAACAGAGTGAGGAGAGAGAGAGAACAGAGTGAGGAGAGAGAGAGAACAGAGTGAGGAGAGAGAGAACAGAGTGAGGAGAGAGAGAACAGCGTGATGAGAGAGAGACCAGAGTGAGGAGAGAGAGAACAGAGTGAGGAGAGAGAGAGAACAGAGTGAGGAGAGAGAGACCAGAGTGAGGAGAGAGAGAACAGAGTGAGGAGAGAGAGAGAACAGAGTGAGGAGAGAGAGAACAGAGTGAGGAGAGAGAGAACAGAGTGAGGAGAGAGAGAGAACAGAGTGAGGAGAGAGAGAACAGAGTGAGGAGAGAGAGAGAACAGAGTGAGGAGAGAGAGAACAGAGTGAGGAGAGAGAGAACAGAGTGAGGAGATAAAGAACAGAGTGAGGAGAGAGAGAACAGAGTGAGGAGAGAGAGAGAACAGAGTGAGGAGAGAGAGAGAACAGAGTGAGGAGAGAGAGATAACAGAGTGAGGAGAGAGAGAACAGAGTGAGGAGAGAGAGAACAGAGTGAGGAGAGAGACCAGAGTGAGGGAGAGAGAGAACAGAGTGAGGAGAGAGAGAACAGAGTGAGGAGAGAGAGAACAGAGTGAGGAGAGAGAACAGAGTGAGGGGAGAGAGAGAACATAGTGAGGAGAGAGAGAGAACAGAGTGAGGAGAGAGAGAGAACAGAGTGAGGAGAGATAGAGAACAGAGTGAGGAGAGAGAGAGAACAGAGTGAGGAGAGAGAGAGAACAGAGTGAGGAGAGAGAGAACAGAGTGAGGAGAGAGAGAACAGAGTGAGGAGAGAGAGAGAACAGAGTGAGGGAGAGAGAGAACAGAGTGAGGAGAGAGAGAGAACAGAGTGAGGAGAGAGAGAACAGAGTGAGGAGAGAGAGAACAGAGTGAGGAGAGAGATAACAGAGTGAGGAGAGAGAGAGAACAGAGTGAGGAGAGAGAGAGAACAGAGTGAGGAGAGAGATAACAGAGTGAGGAGAGAGAGAGAACAGAGTGAGGAGAGAGAGAGAACAGAGTGAGGAGAGAGAGAACAGAGTGAGGAGAGAGAGAAGAACAGAGTGAGGAGAGAGAGAGAACAGAGTGAGGAGAGAGAGAACAGAGTGAGGAGAGAGAGAACAGAGTGAGGAGAGAGAGACCAGAGTGAGGAGAGAGAGAACAGAGTGAGGAGAGAGATAGCACAGAGTGAGGAGAGAGAGAACAGAGTGAGGAGAGAGAGAACAGAGTGAGGAGAGAGAGAACAGAGTGAGGAGAGAGAGAGAACAGAGTGAGGAGAGAGAGAGAACAGAGTGAGGAGAGAGAGAGAACATAGTGAGGGGAGAGAGAGAACAGAGTGATGAGAGAGAGAACAGAGTGAGGAGAGAGAGAGAACAGAGTGAGGAGAGAGAACAGAGTGAGGAGAGAGAGAGAACAGAGTGAGGAGAGAGAGAACAGAGTGAGGAGAGAGAGAGAACAGAGTGAGGAGAGAGAGAGAACAGAGCGGGGAGAGAGATAACAGAGTGAGGAGAGAGAGAACAGAGTGAGGAGAGAGAGAGAACAGAGTGAGGAGAGAGAGAGAACAGAGTGAGGAGAGAGAGAACAGAGTGAGGAGAGATAGAGAGAACAGAGTGAGGAGAGAGAGAACAGAGTGAGGAGAGAGATAGAACAGAGTGAGGAGAGAGAGAGAACAGAGTGAGGAGAGAGAGAGAACAGAGTGAGGAGAGAGAGAACAGAGTGAGGAGAGAGAGAACAGAGTGAGGAGAGAGAGAACAGAGTGAGGAGAGAGAGAACAGAGTGAGGCGAGAGAGAACAGAGTGAGGAGAGAGAGAACAGAGTGAGGAGAGAGAGAGAACAGAGTGAGGGGAGAGAACAGATTGAGGAGAGAGAGAGCACAGAGTGAGGAGAGAGAGAGAACAAAGTGAGGAGAGAGAGAGAACAGAGTGAGGAGAGAGAGAACAGAGTGAGGAGAGAGAGAACAGAGTGAGGAGAGAGAGAGAACAGAGTGAGGAGAGAGAGAACAGAGTGAGGAGAGAGAGAACAGAGTGAGGAGAGAGAGAGACCAGAGTGAGGAGAGAGAGAGAACGAAGTGAGGAGAGAGAGAGAACAGAGTGAGGAGAGAGAGAGAACAGAGTGAGGAGAGAGAGAACAGAGTGAGGAGAGAGAGACCAGAGTGAGGAGAGAGAGAGAACAGAGTGAGGAGAGAGAGAACAGAGTGAGGAGAGAGAGAGAGAACAGAGTGGGGAGAGAGAGAACAGAGTGAGGAGAGAGAGAACAGAGTGAGGAGAGAGAGAGAACATAGTGAGGGGAGAGAGAGAACAGAGTGATGAGAGAGAGAACAGAGTGAGGAGAGAGAGAGAACAGAGTGAGGAGAGAGAACAGAGTGAGGAGAGAGAGAGAACAGAGCGGGGAGAGAGATAACAGAGTGAGGAGAGAGAGAACAGAGTGAGGAGAGAGAGAGAACAGAGTGAGGAGAGAGAGAGAACAGAGTGAGGAGAGAGAGAACAGAGTGAGGAGAGATAGAGAGAACAGAGTGAGGAGAGAGAGAACAGAGTGAGGAGAGAGATAGAACAGAGTGAGGAGAGAGAGAGAACAGAGTGAGGAGAGAGAGAGAACAGAGTGAGGAGAGAGAGAACAGAGTGAGGAGAGAGAGAACAGAGTGAGGAGAGAGAGAACAGAGTGAGGAGAGAGAGAACAGAGTGAGGCGAGAGAGAACAGAGTGAGGAGAGAGAGAACAGAGTGAGGAGAGAGAGAGAACAGAGTGAGGGGAGAGAACAGATTGAGGAGAGAGAGAGCACAGAGTGAGGAGAGAGAGAGAACAAAGTGAGGAGAGAGAGAGAACAGAGTGAGGAGAGAGAGAACAGAGTGAGGAGAGAGAGAACAGAGTGAGGAGAGAGAGAGAACAGAGTGAGGAGAGAGAGAACAGAGTGAGGAGAGAGAGAACAGAGTGAGGAGAGAGAGAGACCAGAGTGAGGAGAGAGAGAGAACAAAGTGAGGAGAGAGAGAGAACAGAGTGAGGAGAGAGAGAGAACAGAGTGAGGAGAGAGAGAACAGAGTGAGGAGAGAGAGACCAGAGTGAGGAGAGAGAGAGAACAGAGTGAGGAGAGAGAGAACAGAGTGAGGAGAGAGAGAGAGAACAGAGTGGGGAGAGAGAGAACAGAGTGAGGAGAGAGAGAACAGAGTGAGGAGAGAGAGAGAACAGAGTGAGGAGAGAGAGAGAACAGAGTGAGGAGAGAGAACAGAGTGAGGAGAGAGCGAGAACAGAGTGAGGGGAGAGAGAACAGAGTGAGGAGAGAGAGAGAAAAGAGTGAGGAGAGAGAGAGAACAGAGTGAGGAGAGAGAGAACAGAGTGAGGAGAGAGAGAGAACAGAGTGAGGAGAGAGATAGAACAGAGTGAGGAGAGAGAGAACAGAGTGAGGAGAGAGAGAGAACAGAGTGAGGAGAGAGAGAACAGAGTGAGGAGAGAGAGAGAACAGAGTGAGGAGAGAGAGAACAGAGTGAGGAGAGAGAGAACAGAGTGAGGAGAGAGAGAGAACAGAGTGAGGAGAGAGAGAACAGAGTGAGGAGAGAGAGAACAGAGTGAGGAGAGAGAGAACAGAGTGAGGAGAGAGAGAACAGAGTGAGGAGAGAGAGAGAACAGAGTGAGGAGAGAGAGAACAGAGTGAGGAGAGAGAACAGAGTGAGGAGAGAGAGAACAGAGTGAGGAGAGAGAGAACAGAGTGAGGAGTGAGAGACCAGAGTGAGGAGAGAGAGAACAGAGTGAGGAGAGAGAGAGAACAGAGTGAGGAGAGAGAGAACAGAGTGAGGAGAGAGAGAACAGAGTGAGGAGAGAGAGAGAACAGAGTGAGGAGATAGAGAACAGAGTGAGGATAGAGAACAGAGTGAGGAGAGAGAGAACAGAGTGAGGTGAGAGAGAGAACAGAGTGAGGAGAGAGAGAACAGAGTGAGGAGAGAGAGAACAGAGTGAGGAGAGAGAGAGAACAGAGTGAGGGGAGAGAACAGATTGAGGAGAGAGAGAGCACAGAGTGAGGAGAGAGAGAGAACAAAGTGAGGAGAGAGAGAGAACAGAGTGAGGAGAGAGAGAACAGAGTGAGGAGAGAGAGAACAGAGTGAGGAGAGAGAGAGAACAGAGTGAGGAGAGAGAGAACAGAGTGAGGAGAGAGAGAACAGAGTGAGGAGAGAGAGAGACCAGAGTGAGGAGAGAGAGAGAACAAAGTGAGGAGAGAGAGAGAACAGAGTGAGGAGAGAGAGAGAACAGAGTGAAGAGAGAGAGAACAGAGTGAGGAGAGAGAGACCAGAGTGAGGAGAGAGAGAGAACAGAGTGAGGAGAGAGATAACAGAGTGAGGAGAAAGAGAGAACAGAGTGGGGAGAGAGAGAACAGAGTGAGGAGAGAGAGAACAGAGTGAGGAGAGAGAGAGAACAGAGTGAGGAGAGAGAGAGAACAGAGTGAGGAGAGAGAGAGAACAGAGTGAGGAGAGAGCGAGAACAGAGTGAGGAGAGAGAGAACAGAGTGAGGAGAGAGAGAGAAAAGAGTGAGGAGAGAGAGAACAGAGTGAGGAGAGAGAGAACAGAGTGAGGAGAGAGAGAGAACAGAGTGAGGAGAGAGATAGAACAGAGTGAGGAGAGAGAGAACAGAGTGAGGAGAGAGAGAGAGAACAGAGTGAGGAGAGAGAGTACAGAGTGAGGAGAGAGAGAGAACAGAGTGAGGAGAGAGAGAACAGAGTGAGGAGAGAGAGAACAGAGTGAGGAGAGAGAGAGAACAGAGTGAGGAGAGAGAGAACAGAGTCAGGAGAGAGAGAACAGAGTGAGGAGAGAGAGAACAGAGTGAGGAGAGAGAGAGAGAACAGAGTGAGGAGAGAGAGAACAGAGTGAGGAGAGAGAACAGAGTGAGGAGAGAGAGAGAACAGAGTGAGGAGAGAGAGAACAGAGTGAGGAGAGAGAGAGAACAGAGTGAGGAGTGAGAGACCAGAGTGAGGAGAGAGAGAACAGAGTGAGGAGAGAGAGAGAACAGAGTGAGGAGAGAGAGAACAGAGTGAGGAGAGAGAGAACAGAGTGAGGAGAGAGAGAGAACAGAGTGAGGAGAGAGAGAACAGAGTGAGGATAGAGAACAGAGTGAGGAGAGAGAAAACAGAGTGAGGTGAGAGAGAGAACAGAGTGAGGAGAGAGAGAACAGAGTGAGGAGAGAGAACAGAGAGAACAGAGTGAGGAGAGAGAGAACAGAGTGAGGAGAGAGAGAACAGAGTGAGGAGAGATAGAACAGAGAGAGGAGAGAGAGAGAACAGAGTGAGGAGAGAGAGAACAGAGTGAGGAGAGAGAACAGAGAGAACAGAGTGAGGAGAGAGAGAACAGAGTGAGGAGAGAGAGAGAAAAGAGTGAGGAGAGAGAGAACAGAGTGAGGAGAGAGAGAACAGAGTGAGGAGAGAGAGAACAGAGTGAGGAGAGAGAGAGAACAGAGCGGGGAGAGAGATAACAGAGTGAGGAGAGAGAGAACAGAGTGAGGAGAGAGAGAGAACAGAGTGAGGAGAGAGATATAACAGAGTGAGGAGAGAGAGAACAGAGTGAGGAGAGAGAGAGAACAGAGTGAGGAGAGAGAGAACAGAGTGAGGAGAGAGAGAACAGAGTGAGGAGAGAGAGAGAACAGAGTGAGGAGAGAGAGAGAACAGAGTGAGGAGAGAGAGATAAAATGAAGTGACCCCCTCTCGTACCATTATCAAGCCCTGCAGTGCCAAGAGCTGAGGAGCATCAGGAACCCCCTTACCCAGCTGGTCCTGAGGCTGAGTCCACAAACCTGCTCTCTTAACACACCTCAGGAACAGAACACATCACCAATCAGAATAAATCAAATTACTACACAGCTAAAACAAAACTACATCACCTATTGGAAAACACAAACAAAAGCACAGAGCAAAATGCAGTGCTATCTGGCTCTAAATCAACAGTACACCATAGCAGATTATTTGAGCATGGTGACTGATCAACAACTAAAAAGAACCTTGACAAAATACAGACTGAGTGAGCACAGCCTCGCTGTTGAAAAGGGGAGGCACAGGAAAACCTGGCTTCCTGCAGAGCAAAGGCTGTGCTTTCATTGCATCCTCAGTGAGCCTGAAACTGAGTTGCACTTCCTCACCAAATGTGAAAAATATAAATATTCGATTTTTTTTTTTAATTAATAACAAAAGGTTTTCTTGCACTACCAGATACAGAAAAACTACCAGTCCTACTAGGGGAGGACTCAACAAGCTGTGAGCTAGCAGCAGCCTATGTTGCTGCCTGCCACAAACTGAGGGACAGTGAGTGACAGTCACCTGACATGTTTACGCTGTAATATTTGATGTTTTATTTTATGATGATATTTTGTATGTACTTATATCTGTTTGTAATCCATGTTTATGTTTAATATTAATCATTTGCTTTGGCAACATGTAGAAGTATGTCATGCCAATAAAGCCATTTGAATTGAATTGAATTGATAACAGAGTGAGGAGAGAGAGAACAGAGTGAGGAGAGAGAGAACAGAGTGAAGAGAGAGAACAGAGTGAGGAGAGAGAGAACAGAGTGAGAAGAGATAACAGAGTGAGGAGAGAGAGAACAGAGTGAGGAGAGAGAGAACAGATTGAGGAGAGAGAACAGAGTGAGGAGAGAGAGAGAGAACAGAGTGAGGAGAGAGATAACAGAGTGAGGAGAGAGTGAGGAGAGAGAGAACAGACATTGACATTCACGTGAAACAGAACAAAAACAAAATATATTCTTGCTTTGTCGATTTTGAAAAAGCTTTTGATTCAATTTGGGACAAAGGTCTCTTCTTCAAGATTCTAGAAAGTGGTGTTGGAGGAAATACATATGATTTGATCAAATCCATGTACACAAAAAACAGATGTGCTGTTAGAATTGGCAATAAAAGAACACATTTCTTCACCCTGGGTTGCGGAGTCCGCCAGGGGTGCAATTTAAGCCCAACATTGTTTAATATATATATAAATGAATTAGCAAAGTTATTAGAACTTTCTACTGCACCCGGTCTGACTTTGCACGATACCAAAGTAAAATTGTTGATGTATGCAGATGATCTAGTTCTGCTGTCAGCCACTAAAGAGGGTCTACAACAGAACCTAGACATCCTCCACCAGTTCTGCCAGACATGGTCTCTGAACGTAAACATGAAGAAGACTAAAGTCATGATCTTTCAAAGGAGACACGATTCTCAAAATACATTTAAATTAGACACACACATATTAGAAAACAGAAAAAGTTACCCATATTTGGGATTGAAAATAAATCATAATGGTAACTTCAACATGGCTGTGAATGAACTGAAGGAGAAGGGAATAAGGGCTTTTTATGCCATCAAAAGGAAAATTGCAATTGACATCCCAATTAGGACCTGGCTCAAAATTCTAAATTCTGTAATAAATCCAATAATACTATATGGCAGTGAAGTGTGGGGTCCATTAACTAACCAAGACTTCCCAAAATGGGAAAAACATCCATTAGAAGTACTGCATGGAGAATTGTGCAAAACCCTACATAGGGTTCACAGACACACTGCCAATAATGCATGCAGGGCTGAACTTGGCTAATACCCTCTAATTATTAAAATTCAAAAGCGAGCCATCAAATGTTATACACACCTCCAATCAAGTGACCCTCATTCCTACGACTACAAAGCCCTTCAGAGCCAAGAGATGAACCTAGATAAGAGTCCCCTCTGCCAGCTAGTCATGAAGCTCTGCCCACAAACACCAGGGCGCTCATTTATCAATGGTGCATACGATCATTTCTAAGCAAAGTGTGGGACTTATCAATTTGAACGTGTGCTTGACTTTGTGCGTATATTTACGCACAGCTCCGACCGTGCGTACCTGGCGCCCGGTGGTAGAATATGAATATTGCAATGCGGAAATAAGCTTCCGTGCATTAGTTTCAACACTGGCGTCTGTATGACCCGTAATTCATTATAGTTCATTGTAAAATAGCGACAGTAGTGTAATTATTGTCAAACCCTATAAATATAGCATTTGGAATAGGTCTTTCTTTCCGAATGAATGCAGCATGGTTTACATATAGGGTTATCGGAATACTATGGGGTGCACTGACTGTTTTCAGAGATAGCAGATAGGAATGAATGAATGAATGAGGGGCAGTCTAATTGCAGAGAGAACATAATATTAACTAGAGTCGGCTATACCCGAGACACCTCCTTCATTTGTACCGCAATTTGAGACCGGAATTGGAGCGTGGAACAAAACGCACAAATGCCATCCCCATGCACATTGATTCAAGTCCTCTCCACCCTCGGGTCTTTGGCCACCGGCACGGTCCATCGTGATATTGGAGATGGATCGAGCAATAGACTGTTACTGTACCACCCATGTAGCTGTCAAAGCTCCATCACAAATGCAGTTATGTGAATAGAAAGGGATTACACTCAGTGATGCGCATTTGCCTGATACATGTCGTTGCTGCATGCCGGGAGGAAGGCAATGCTGCATGTTTTCAATTCATTAAATAAAACGGATACTTTTTGCAAGGGTTTACTGACTATCATACAAATAATCAACCAACTACATACTGTAACTTTTCAGTGCACGTTTTTATTTACATTATGACAACAGCCTTGTGAGCTCCCGCACACAGACATGATGGAATTCAAGTTCAAGTTTGTATTGATCACATATAGGCAGGCTACACATGGCGTAGGCTACATGGCAGTCAGATTCATTGTTCTTGTATATGCTCTCGTATTATTGTTTATATAGGCTACCTAATACCGACATCAAAATAGATTGTATGCCTCTACAAATCATATGCAGGTAGAACATTTACGGAGAACTTTAATCCCTGCATGGGTATTAATCGAACAAAACGAAGAAAAGGCATATTCCAGCATGGTTATTAATGACACCAATGGCAAACAGTGGTTAACGGTCTTTATTAGTGTTTGCACTGACCAGGCAGCAATGGTCTTTAGTAGGGATGTCCCGATCACGTTTATTTGCTCCCGATCCGATCCCGATCATGTGATTTTGAGTATCTACCGATGCCGATCTTTCCCGATCCGATCAAAAAAAAAAAAAAAAGTAAAAATCTTATTTTTTTTCTTTTCTTTTTTTCTTTTCAACAAACATGACCATGTTCACGTCTTAAACTCATACTGAGGCCCAGGGGCGTATCTAGACCCAGCACTTCAGTAGGGCACAGAAGGGCACCAAAAACTATGAAAAAAAACTATGAAAAAAACTATGGCCGATTTTGGCCGGTTTGTGAGCGAAAATGGGTGGATGTTGTAACTATTTTTTTTTAACTTTATTTCGGTTTTAGGGTTAGGTTAGGGTTATGTTATTTAATTATTTTGGGGAGCCAGCCCCCCAAACTCCTGAAATGCATAGAAATCTATGAAATAAATAAAACAATCTGACATTTATATTAAAAAGAGCTAGCCACCCAAACCCCTAAAATACATAGAAATCTATGCATTTTGGAACAGTTACTATATATATAGTCAAGAAAGCATTTAGTCATACTTAAAGTTTAAAGTGCTTTACTTGCATTGAACATTGCATTGAACATTGAACATTGAGGAGACATCATTAGAAAGCACAATGTATGTTTCCATAGTTACGCAGATGACACACAATTGTACATCTCCGCTGAACCAAATGATCACACAGCTATAAACTCCATTTCCGCCTGTCTCTTAGCAATAAACAAATGGATGACGAACAACTTCCTAAAATTAAATGAGGGCAAAACTGAAATCCCACTAGTCGGTCCTATAACAAAAAGAGAAATGTTACAGAGCAATATGGGGCAACTTACTCCTTGGATCAAACCCGAAGTTACAAGTAAGTAACCTACACTGGCTTCTGGTAACATTTAGAATTGATTTCAAGGTCCTCCTCCTTATATACAAAGTATAAACATTGCGATCATCTACTACTGGTATATTGAAGGTTCCAAGCCACAGTCTAAAGAAAATCAGAGATGCAGCCTTTGCTAACTATGCACCAAAGTTATGGAACACACTACCTATGGACATTAGGGAAGCTAGATCTCTTAATATTTTCAGAAATAAGCTAAAAACGTACCTCTTCACCATAGCCTTCTAATACACCCCGCTGTTGATTGTACTGTAGCACTATTTTACTCTGGCCATTCTATTGCTTAATTTTACTATCTATTCTACTATTCTATTATTGCACTGTATTATTGGTGTGCAAACCAGTCAACTTACAAAAAAGAGCCTGTTGGAGGATTTCAACAAGATAAATGCAGTGCAAAATATTTCACTATAATATTTCAAAGCGAAGTAAAAAATATTATAATAATTATTTGATCATGTTAAATGATCATTTGATCATGTTAAAAAAGGGAAAATAAAAAACATTTGTTAAAAAAAAATAAAAATAAAAAAATAAAGAAAAAAAGATATTTATCAGTGGGGCACAGATGATCATCAGTAGGGCACGTGCCCTACTGATAGTGGTCTAAATACGCCGATGCTGAGGCCTTAGTTTTGGTTTTAAATTGCATATCATCATTCATTTATTTATTGTCACACAGAGCAGAATAATTTTGCCAAAACAAACCAATAGTATCCAGCTGCAGAACGGCAGACCAGCCACATACTCAGACCCAAACGCATTTCCTTTGATTTAATTATACATCAAATGATTTATGTCAAGGATTGCAATGCCTTGCTTGAATGAAGTTAACTTTTCACCTGGATAACGTCAACATTCAGGGTGAATGTAATGTGAGAAATTGGAAAAAAAAAATTAAATAAAAAATATCTGCAGCTGGATACTATTGGTTTGTTTTGGCAAAATTCTTCTGCACTGTGTGACAATAAATACATGAATGATGATATGCTATTTAAAACCAAAACTAAGGCCTCAGTATGAGTTTAAGACGTGAACATGGTCATGTTTGTTGAATAAAGAAAAGAAAAAAAATTGCCGATCCCGATCGCGTGAATACTTTCGGCAGCCAACTTGCCGATGCATGTAGTTACTGTGTGTTGTTGTAGCCACCGGTTAATTCGCAATTTTTTATTGGTTTGTCATGACAAACCTATTACATAATCCAACATATGTGTAAAGGCACAACATATTCCAGTTGAGGGTATATTTTTTT
The DNA here is from genome assembly GCF_963971535.1 of Notolepis coatsorum. Classification (NCBI taxonomy): domain Eukaryota; kingdom Metazoa; phylum Chordata; class Actinopteri; order Aulopiformes; family Paralepididae; genus Notolepis; species Notolepis coatsorum. Next base: position 50,289,396 of record NC_140169.1, read on the forward strand.
AATGATTCGTTACGGCGTAATCAATACTTCCATTTGTATAAATTGCGTTAAGCGGAGCCTGGCTGAGGAGCTGGCTGAGGAGCTGGCTGAGGAGCGCGTCGCGGCTCATGGGCATGCGCGCGCTCGGCCAATCAGAGCAACGCGGAAGGGCAAATTGGCCGAAAGTATTCACGCATCCCGATCCTTGGAAAATCACGTGATCGGCCCCAATCCCGTGATCGGATCGGGACATCCCTAGTCTTTAGGAAGTTAATAGATATCATATCCGACATCACCGTACGTGTACATGTCTGTCAGCCTGTCGCGTATTTCTCCCATAACACGCTTCGCTCGGCTTAGTCCACTTTTCCACATTTCATGGGGGTGTTTCATTACCGTATATGGTTAATTATGGGCGGTTCTATATGCAAATACTTAAAATCGTGCACGAGCGCGGAGCGTAGAACAAATGGTATTTATCAACACGGAGTGTGCATAGAACCTGTGTACACACATGTGATAAATCCAGATTATTTTTTTGTACGTACACACATTCTAAATTCTAAATAGAACACTTTCTAAGCATTGTTGACTAATGAGGGCCCAGGGCTTCAGGACAGACACCAAGCAATCTGGCCAAACCAAATAATCTCAAAACAAAAAGAAAATTATATAGAATATTGGAAAAAATCAACCAAAACACAAAGTAAATTAGAATTCTATTTGACCCTAAACAGAGAGTACACAGTGGCAGAATACCTGACCACTGTGAATGAGATAAAATTAAGAAAGACATTGACACGGTACAGACTGAGTGGACATAGCCTGGCCATAGAAACAGGCCGTCACAGGCAGAACTGGCTGCCCAGAGAGGCCAGGCTGTGTTCACTTTGTCATCAGGGGGACATTGAGACAGAATCTCACACACTGTGACAAATATAAGGATCTAAGAGAGGTTTTCTTTGATCAAATAAAAAAAAATTATCCACAGTTTATCCATCTCCCCGATCATCAAAAGCTGTTATATATTTATGAGTGATTATAGTTATAATTTTTTTTATGATTTCATATAATGTGTTAGTAATATTATTATAATGCATTATAGACACAAACGTTGTTGACAATGTTACTGGAACATCTAAGGCTACGTTCACACTGCAGACGAGAGTGGCCCAAATCTGATTTATTTGCTCATTATGTAACTCAGATCAGAATTCTTCACAACAGTATGAGCAGCACAAATCACATGGAATCTGATCTGTTCACTTCTGATTTGTGTCCCTAAATCAGATACAGGTCAAAACAGCTGACCTCAGTCTGAACACTAATGTGACTTCCATGTGACTTTTATGTAACTTGACATTTGTCACAATTATTTTACGTCCCTCTTCTTTATTGTATTTTTTGTATCCACTTTTTCTCCTCTTTTTTCTATTTTTCTCCCATCCCCAATTCCACTGTGCCAATTCCCCCCTCCCCTGTCTTGAACGTTGCTCGCATGTGCCCCCCCACTGGCCGGTTGTAGGGAGGATAGAAGCCTTGCATCACGTGTGCCCTCCGATACATTTGTAAGAAGCCAGTCGCATCTTTTCACCTGCCAGCGCAGACTCTCATTTGGCGAGGAGTAACGTGTGGGAGGCTCACACTGCCCCCGTCATTTTCCTGTCTCTGCTGTGCAGGCGTCCCCCAACCGACCTGTAGGAGTCACTGTTCACAACGTCCAGATTACCACCCATCGACTTCCCACCGCTAACTCTGCCAATTGAGTCAGTATGACGGCCGGCCCAAGGCGGAGGCAACGCCGTCAGCCGGATTCGATACCGGTGTCTCCCAGCTGCCACCCAGCTGCCCTCCCCTCTTCTTTATTGTTCATTTGCGCATTCAGGTCAAGTTCAGGAGCGGGACCAGTTCACACCGGAATCCGATACTGGCCAAATTATTATTATTTTTTTTTTAATGATGCGAACAGCCAAAAAAATTAAATATGATCTGAGCAATAGATTAGAATTGAGCGCTAAGGCTTGCAGTGTGAACATAGCCTCATTAACATGAAGTGGAGGAAACGACTGTCAGGGGAAAGTTGTGTGTCACCTTGACGTTTGACGTTTCAAGGCAAACTTGTTTTTTGACATTGCTAATCAGAAAGGCAACAGCAATCCACCATTTCCTTAAGTCTGCCATTCCTTCCTGCAGTGTAATAGAAAATGAAAATCAGGCATGTGACATAAATGGGAGCTGAATTTGAATCTGAAGCACAAGTAGCCTACAGCACAACGAAAAGAAGTTTGGCATCCGACCAGAGAGCAAATGTATAGTAACAGTAATATACAATGTACAGGTGATTAAACTGGGTGTATACCGTATATAAATGAGTACTACTGAGTAACAGAGCTATGTACAGTATGTTGTAGTATTAATTTGTAGAGTGATACAGGTATAAAGACACTAATATAACAATCTAAACTAAAACTAAAAATGAACAATGTACATTTTTAAGTGCGTGGAATGATACACCTCAAAGGATGGGTTGACTTTATTTTTTTTTTAAAGATCCCATGACATTTTTATTGTGACATTTGTCTGCAGCTAGTGCAATCTATTCATCACTATGTGCCAAAAGACATTCAGTAAAATAATGACCTTCTTATTTTGTAGGTTAGTATATTAGGACAAGTGCATGACAGTAAGGTTAGTTAGGGTTAGATATATATATATATATTTTTTTTTAGATAATGGTATCGGATCGGTACTCTGTATCGATCGATACCCAAAGCCCGGTATCGGTATCGGGAGTGAAAGAGTCGGATCGGTGCATCCCTAGTACCACACCACCAAATGCATGGCTTTCAATCAATTGGACCCTCCGCTCTAATGGCCTCAAAGGGCTGTTGCTTCAGCAACCCTTCAGAGCGGAAGCTTGCAATGGCATTTCCATGGATCTGTAAGTGGTAATTCTTTTGCTCAAATAATAGCTCTACATTCCAACAGCCATCACTGATATAGAGTGTCTGGTCAGTAACATGGGTCTCCCAGTCCCTCCACTCAGCAGTAAACAGCCATCACTGATACAGAGTGTCTGGTCAGTAACATGGGTCTCCCAGTCCCTCCACTCTGCAGTAAACAGTCATCACTGATACAGAGTGTCTGGTCAGTAACATGGGTCTCCCAGTCCCTCCACTCTGCAGTAAACAGCCATCACTGATACAGAGTGTCTGGTCAGTAACATGGGTCTCCCAGTCCCTCCACTCTGCAGTAAACAGTCATCACTGATATAGAGTGTCTGGTCAGTAACATGGGTCTCTCAGTCCCTCCACTCTGCAGTAAACAGCCATCACTGATACAGAGTGTCTGGTCAGTAACATGGGTCTCCCAGTCCCTCCACTCTGCAGTAAACAGTCATCACTGATACAGAGTGTCTGGTCAGTAACATGGGTCTCCCAGTCCCTCCACTCTGCAGTAAACAGTCATCACTGATACAGAGTGTCTGGTCAGTAACATGGGTCTCCCAGTCCCTCCACTCTGCAGTAAACAGTCATCACTGATACAGAGTGTCTGGTCAGTAACATGGGTCTCCCAGTCCCTCCCATGCTCTGAAAGTGCGCACATCAGCATACAACACCGGGCTGGTGACAGGCAACATGGAAGAACACAAGATGGCAAGATACAACGTCAGGAGAGCAGTAATAGAGGCAAAACGGCGTTACAGGGATAAAGTTGAACTTCAGTTTGAACAGGCTGACTCTAGAGGCATGTGGCAGGGCCTCAGAACAATGACAGACTACAAAGGAACCCCCCTCAAACTGAACAGTGACATCTCCTTAGCAAATGATCTCAACTCCTTCTATGCGAGGTTTGAGGCTGTGAATAACAACACCAGCCTACAAACCACGGCAATGGGGGGGGGGGGTCTGCTGATGGAGACTCAGTGTTCAGGGTAACAGAGCATGAGGTGAGACGGATCTTTAAAAAAGTGGATATCAGGAAGGCAGCAGGACCGGACGGCATCCCCGGCCGCGTCCTAAAAGTCTGTGCCGACCAACTGGCCCCGGTATTCACTGACATCTTCAACCTGTCCTTGGAACAGGCCGTCATCCCCACCTGTCTGAAGAAGTCCACCATCATCCCTGTACCCAAAAAATCTACGCCCGCTTGCCTCAACGACTACCGCCCTGTAGCCCTCACCTCCATAGCCATGAAGTGCTTTGAGAAGCTAGTGAAGGGCTACATCTGTTCCTCCCTCCCCATCAACCTGGACCCTCTGCAATTTGCATATCGCCCCAACAGGTCCACGGAGGACGCCATAGCCCATGTGCTGCACACAGCAGCATCACATCTGGACAAGAGGCAGGGGAACTATGTGAGAATGCTGTTCATCGACTACAGCTCAGCATTCAATACCATAGTCCCCTCCAAACTCATAGCCAAGCTCAGGGACCTGGGCTTGAACTATGACCTGTGCCAGTGGGTCCTGGACTTCCTGACGGGCAGACCCCAGGTGGTAAGAGCCGGCAACTGCACCTCCTCATCCATCACGCTCAACATAGGGGCCCCCCAGGGCTGTGTTCTGAGCCCCCTCCTCTACTCCCTGTACACACATGACTGCGTAGCACAGCGGAACAACAACACCATCATCAAATTTGCTGATGACACAGTAGTGGTGGGCCTGATCTCTGCCAACGACGAAAGGGCCTACCTGGAAGAGGTAGAGAACCTGTCACAGTGGTGTCAGGAGAACTGCCTCTCCCTGAACGTCAGCAAAACAAAAGAGATGATTGTGGACTTCAGGAGGTCGGGGGTCAAGGACTACAGCCCCCTCAGCATCGACGGGGCACCAGTTGAGAGAGTGAACAGTTTCAAGTACCTCGGAGCCCACATATCCGAGGACTTGACATGGACCACACACATTGACAGTGTTGTGAAGAAGGCACGACAACGCCTCTACTTCCTCAGGCGCCTAAGGAAGTTCCAAGTCAGTCAGAAGATCCTTAGGAACTTCTACTCATGTACAATAGAGAGCATCCTGACCGGCAACATCACCTCCTGGTTTGGGAATAGCACTGCACAAGACCGTAGCAGACTACAAAGAGTGACACGTTCAGCCGAACGCACAATTAGAGGGGGGCTTCCCACCCTCCAGAACATTTACAACAAGCGGTGCAAGGGGAAGGACTCGAGCCACCCGAACAACTGCCTCTTTGAACTGCTGCCGTCAGGCAAGCGATACCGGAGTCTTATGGCGAGCACAGAAAGACTCAGAAGGAGCTTCTATCCCCAGGCCATCAGGCTGCTAAACGAACAATAATCGCTAAACGAACAATAATCACTATGCAACAACCATCAAATGCACACAGCACACACACCCACACGCACACACTCACTCAAACAAACAACACACTGCAGCACCCACTCTCCACACTTTAGATCACACAAACACACTTACACTTTATATTTATTGATAAAGGATTTGCACTACAACTCGTACACCTACTGTGAATTGTACCTAAACTGCACCTCGTCCATTTATGCCTTGCACTATATAGTATTGTATATTAGTACACTGCACAGTATTGTATATTGTATGGTAACTACGTCTACGAACATTGTACATATGTCTAAACTGAACACTGTGACCTCTTTTTTTACTTCTAATTTTTACTATGTCTTTATTTCATACTTATCTTGTCATGCACAGTCTCTGGAGCGCAACAGTAAGAAGCATTTTGTACAAAAGTATTCTGTACTTCTGTATGACAACTATTAAAGAAACTTGAAACTTGAAACTTGAACTCCACTCTGCAGTAAACACTCATCACTGATACAGAGTGTCTGGTCAGTAACTAACATGGGTCTCCCAGTCCCTCCACTCTGCAGTAAACACTCAACACTGATACAGAGTGTCTGGTCAGTAACATGGGTCTCCCAGTCCTTCCACTCCTTCCCAGTCCTTATCCAATCACACTGCACAAATTTGACCAGGCACAGACTTTAGGGTCTTGTTGAGCAAATTATTCACTTAATTTTTTTTACATGATATGAAAGTACAGGTTCATACCTTCAAAATAAGCATCACCTGTACAAATCGTGCAGATACTTTTGAATATATGTCTTGTTATTAACCATGATGATTTTTGATCAGCTCGTATTGAGCCAGAGACCTTGAAAAGCTTGGAGCTGTTTCTGTTAACGATGCATGCCTCGCTACTTTACCCACGGGCCATTGCAATGAACATAACACCCCCCCACCTAACACATTCTCCAGGTGAGATTCAGGGAGCGCTCATGTGGCTTTGTTATTATGATGTGATGATGTGAGAGACAGTGTTACAGTTTAACTTTGTTATTATGATGTGATGATGTGAGAGACAGTGTTACAGTTTAACTTTGTTATTATGATGTGATGATGTGAGAGACAGTGTTACAGTTTAACTTTGTTATTATGATGTGATGATGTGAGAGACAGTGTTACAGTTTAACTTTGTTATTATGATGTGATGATGTGAGAGACAGTGTTACAGTTTAACTTTGTTATTATGATGTGATGATGTGAGAGACAGTGTTACAGTTTAACTTTGTTATTATGATGTGATGATGTGAGAGACAGTGTTACAGTTTAACTTTGTTATTATGATGTGATGATGTGAGAGACAGTGTTACAGTTTAACTTTGTTATTATGATGTGATGATGTGAGAGACAGTGTTACAGTTTAACTTTGTTATTATGATGTGATGATGTGAGAGACAGTGTTACAGTTTAACTTTGTTATTATGATGTGATGATGTGAGAGACAGTGTTACAGTTTAACTTTGTTATTATGATGTGATGATGTGAGAGACAGTGTTACAGTTTAACTTTGTTATTATGATGTGATGATGTGAGAGACAGTGTTACAGTTTAACTTTGTTATTATGATGTGATGATGTGAGAGACAGTGTTACAGTTTAACTTTGTTATTATGATGTGATGATGTGAGAGACAGTGTTACAGTTTAACTTTGTTATTATGATGTGATGATGTGAGAGACAGTGTTACAATTTAACTTTGTTATTATGATGTGATGATGTGAGAGACAGTGTTACAGTTTAACTTTGTTATTATGATGTGATGATGTGAGAGACAGTGTTACAGTTTAACTTTGTTATTATGATGCGAGAGACAGTCTTACAGTTTAACTTTGTTATTATTATGTGAGAGACAGTGTTACAGTTTAACTTTAATGGAAACCCTGTGTGGGGATTTAACTTTTTTTTTTTAAAAATAAAATAAAAAACAAACAAGTGCATGATGTGCATATGAACATTCTAACATCAACACTTGAACAAAAAAACACATTTATAGTGCAGCTGAGCTTATGAAAAAGTGCTTCATGTCTGTGCAACAACAGCAAATCACAGCATCTTATTAGCACTTATTGTCGACTCTTAACTCTCAAACATCAGGGGGGTGAGGGGCAGACAGGCCTAGCCTACATACACACATCTAATGAGAGCGATTGCACTTCTTTGACTGGGCAATGACAGAGAAAGAGGGTTCATAGGAAGTGAGGGCTACCCGCAAACAGTGATGCAAATGCTCATTTGTCAAGGAGGCATGGTTGCTTGTTTTAATGGCATTCATGTGAGAGAAACTGGATTCACAGGTGTATGTTGAGCCAAACATTGTTAGCACAGATATTATTATTTTTTTATTTATTTTTATTTATTTTTATTATCATGTAATCTTTGGCGGGCTGGTCAGAATAATCCCGCGGGCCGCCAGTTGAATAGCCCTGCTCTATATCAGTGATGGCTGTTGGAATGTAGTGTTTAACACTTATTTTAACCAAGAAATATCACTTACAGCATCTTTAAACTTTGTGTGGCTTGATTTTGACTAGGAAGTAGACACGGAAACATGGAAGTGGTGTTGAGGATGGTCTGAAACATGGAACTAGTGTTAAAGATGGTCTGAAACATGGAACTAATGTTAAAGATGGTCTGAAACATGGAACTAGTGTTAAAGATGGTCTGAAACATATCCATATCCATTCTAAGAATCAAACTCTACATACAGTAGATTTCATTCTTCATTCTCGATGCACGCCTAGTGATACTAAATCCAAATCAAACTCTGCCATTTGAAAGAGGAGATTTGGCCCGATCCATAGATGTACAGTATGAGTTGGCTATACTAAGGTAATTTATAGGCCTCATATTCTATATTCTATAATAATATTTCAAATTGCATGGGTCCGGATGGCAGAATTCAGTACTGTACCTTGTTTTTTGTAACTTTTTCAATATGTAAATAAATCTATTCATGCATCCAGAGAGAGAGTCTATATATTTTCTGTCAGTGTACAGGCTTTTTTGAGTACATTCATGTTTAATGTTGACTAGTACAGGCCTTCATTTCTGCTGCATCCTCTCGCCAGGCTCCAATGGGGCAAGTGTCTTCAAAAGCCTTCAAAAACCACGAGACGTGTCCTTTCCCAGAGGTCTAAGCACTCGCCTCCAATTCCTGGCAGCGGTACCTCCGGCTTGGTCAGTCATCCCTACAAACACAATTGACAGCTTTTATCCAAAGTGCTTTACAATTTATGCCTCACATTCACCCATTGACTCAGACATTGACTCAGACATTAACTCAGACATTGACTCATTCACACACCGACGGCGGAGACGACAAATGCAAGAGAGGTGGAGCAAGTAAACTCCACACAGAAAGGCCCACCTGGGTACCTGGCAACCCGGGAGATACCCCACCTGGGTACATGGCAACCCGGGAGATACCCCACCTGGGTACATGGCAACTCGGGAGATACCCCACCTGGGTACATGGCAACCCGGGAGATACCCCACCTGGGTACATGGCAACCCGGGAGATGCCCCACCTGGTTACCTGGCAACCCGGGAGATACCCCACATGGGTACCTGGCAACCCGGGAGATACCCCACCTGGTTACCTGGCAACCCGGGAGATACCCCACCTGCGTACCTGGCAACCCGGGAGATACCCCACCTGGGTACCTGGCAACCCGGGAGATACCCCACCTGGGTACATGGCCACGCGGGAGATACCCCACCTGGGTACCCGGCAACCCGGGAGATACCCCACCTGGGTACATGGCCACGCGGGAGATACCCCACCTGGGTACATGGCAACCCGGGAGATACCCCACCTGGGTACATGGCAACCCGGGAGATACCCCACCTGGGTACATGGCAACCCGGGAGATACCCCACCTGGGTACCTGGCAACCCGGGAGATACCCCACCTGGGTACCTGGCAACCCGGGAGATACCCCACCTGGGTACATGGCCATGCGGGAGATACCCCACCTGGGTACATGGCCATGCGGGAGATACCCCACCTGGGTACATGGCCATGCGGGAGATACCCCACCTGGGTACCCGGCAACCCGGGAGATACCCCACCTGGGTACATGGCCACACGGGAGATACCCCACCTGGGTACATGGCAACCCGGGAGATACCCCACCTGGGTACCTGGCAAGCCGGGAGATACCCCACCTGGGTACATGGCCACGCGGGAGATACCCCACCTGGGTACATGGCCAAGCGGGAGATACCCCACCTGGGTACCTGGCAAGCCAGGAGATACCCCACCTGGGTACCTGGCAAGCCAGGAGATACCCCACCTGGGTACATGGCAACCCGGGAGATACCCCACCTGGGTACCTGGCAAGCCAGGAGATACCCCACCTGGGTACATGGCCAAGCGGGAGATACCCCACCTGGGTACCTGGCAAGCCAGGAGATACCCCACCTGGGTACATGGCCAAGCGGGAGATACCCCACCTGGGTACCTGGCAAGCCAGGAGATACCCCACCTGGGTACCTGGCAAGCCAGGAGATACCCCACCTGGGTACCTGGCAACCCGGGAGATACCCCACCTGGGTACCTGGCAACCCGGGAGATACCCCACCTGGGTACCTGGCAACCCGGGAGATACCCCACCTGGGTACCTGGCAACCAGACAACCCGGGCTCGAAGTGGGAATCGAACCCAGGACCTTCTTGTTGTGAGGTTAACCACTGAACCAACGTGTCGCCCATCTGACTGAAAAGAGGTTCAATGGGTTCTTCCCATGTGGTTTATGCTAGGTCCCATGTGGTTTATGCTAGGTCCCATGTGGTTTATGCTAGGTCCCATGTGGTTTATGCTAGGTCCCATGTGGTTTATGCTAGGTCCCATGTGGTTTATGCTAGGTCCCATGTGGTTTATGCTAGGTCCCATGTGGTTTATGCTAGGTCCCATGTGGTTTATGCTAGGTCCCATGTGGTTTATGCTAGGTCCCATGTGGTTTATGCTAGGTCCCATGTGGTTTATGCTAGGTCCCATGTGGTTTATGCTAGTCCCATGTGGTTTATGCTAGGTCCCATGTGGTTTATGCTAGTCCCATGTGGTTTATGCTAGTACCATGTGGTTTATGCTAGGTCCCATGTGGTTTATGCTAGGTCCCATGTGGTTTATGCTAGGTCCCATGTGGTTTATGCTAGGTCCCATGTGGTTTATGCTAGGTCCCATGTGGTTTATGCTAGGTCCCATGTGGTTTATGCTAGGTCCCATGTGGTTTATACTAGGTCCCATGTGGTTTATACTAGGTCCCATGTGGTTTATGCTAGGTCCCATGTGGTTTATGCTAGGTCCCATGTGGTTTATGCTAGGTCCCATGTGGTTTTTGCTAGTCCCATGTGGTTTATGCTAGTCCCATGTGGTTTATGCTAGGTCCCATGTGGTTTATGCTAGGTCCCATGTGGTTTATGCTAGTCCCATGTGGTTTATGCTAGGTCCCATGTGGTTTATACTAGGTCCCATGTGGTTTATGCTAGGTCCCATGTGGTTTATGCTAGGTCCCATGTGGTTTATGCTAGGTCCCATGTGGTTTATGCTAGGTCCCATGTGGTTTATGCTAGGTCCCATGTGGTTTATGCTAGGTCCCATGTGGTTTATGCTAGGTCCCATGTGGTTTATGCTAGGTCCCATGTGGTTTATACTAGGTCCCATGTGGTTTATGCTAGGTCCCATGTGGTTTATGCTAGGTCCCATGTGGTTTATGCTAGGTCCCATGTGGTTTATGCTAGGTCCCATGTGGTTTATGCTAGTCCCATGTGGTTTATGCTAGTCCCATGTGGTTTATGCTAGGTCCCATGTGGTTTATGCTAGGTCCCATGTGGTTTATGCTAGTCCCATGTGGTTTATGCTAGGTCCCATGTGGTTTATACTAGTCCCATGTGGTTTATGCTAGGTCCCATGTGGTTTATGCTAGGTCCCATGTGGTTTATGCTAGGTCCCATGTGGTTTATGCTAGGTCCCATGTGGTTTATGCTAGGTCCCATGTGGTTTATGCTAGTCCCATGTGGTTTATGCTAGGTCCCATGTGGTTTATGCTAGGTCCCATGTGGTTTATGCTAGGTCCCATGTGGTTTATGCTAGGTCCCATGTGGTTTATGCTAGGTCCCATGTGGTTTATGCTAGGTCCCATGTGGTTTATGCTAGGTCCCATGTGGTTTATGCTAGGTCCCATGTGGTTTATGCTAGGTCCCATGTGGTTTATACTAGTCCCATGTGGTTTATGCTAGGTCCCATGTGGTTTATGCTAGGTCCCATGTGGTTTATGCTAGTCCCATGTGGTTTATGCTAGGTCCCATGTGGTTTATGCTAGGTCCCATGTGGTTTATGCTAGGTCCCATGAGAGCAGAATCTGACTGGTATCTACTAGTCCCATGTGGTTTATGCTAGGTCCCATGTGGTTTATGCTAGGTCCCATGTGGTTTATGCTAGTCCCATGTGGTTTATGCTAGGTCCCATGTGGTTTATGCCAGGTCCCATGTGGTTTATGCTAGGTCCCATGAGAGCAGAATCTGACTGGTATCTTAACCTGTTAAGCCCTACAGTAGCTCTATTTTCAGAAAATCCGCCTAAAAATACATACCTAAGTAAATGGAAGATTGGTCCACTTCTACAAGGTCCATTTGCATGTTCTTGGTATCTGGGGACATCTATGGATCTCATGGAATGTATTCCCAGTGTCAGAAATATTGTGTCTGTTACGAGGCTTGAGTAAATTGTGATGAAATAAATTAGGATTTTTCTTTGCATCTTTGATGGTGAATAACAATATACAAAATCTAAGCAAATGAATAAAGGGAAGATGATTAAACAGAAGGTTTTGTAGATACAGTACTGAATTCTGCCATCCGGACACATGCAATTTGGAATATTATTATAGAATATAGAATATCAGGCCTATAAATAACCTTATTATAGCCAAGTTGCACATCTATGGATCACGCCAAATCTACTCTTTCCAATGGCAGAGTTCAATTTGGATTTAGTATCAACAGGCGTTTAGCAAGAACCATGAATGAAATCTACTGTAAATACAGTTACTTTTTATTATGGAAACTGGTCCGCCATTTTTTCATCGGATTGCAACGCTCTGACATTTGCTAAACGTTCACAGAAAGGTAGATAAAATAACTGCATTATAATTTATGCCAATAACGTTCAGTTTTGTGGTAGATAATCCCGAAAAATAAGAGAAATAAAAAAAGATTTAACAGAACAATTTGATTGACAGAAGCTGGCTTAGTAGTGTCGTTTTTCAAAATTCCGACGCTCATTGAAAGCCCTGAGTGTCCTTCATCATAATGACTACAAACAAAATGGCGGCTCACATTTATTTCTGTAGATATTCACTAGCTTATGAATACAATTCCTAAACTGATATTTCACTAATAACACTTTAACCTATTGGTAAACAAACATATTGTTGAAAATATACACTATGACTGTTTTGACAGGATTATGGTCTTTACTCTTGGCTACATTTGAAAAAAACATGCAACATTATGTCATACAGTCTGTGTAACTGAGGGGTACAATTCCCTGACTGTATTGTTAGATATGATACTTACTACCACTACCTTTGTACTTAATATTCGGCCACCCAGTACTCGGCATAAATATATTATGATGAACACTGTCACGTAGATGAAACGGATCCAACACAAATGTACGAATTAGAAATAGGTCTTTATTTCTACACAGCGATGGTGTGTAGAGCAAGCACTTAATCAAATCAATCACATTTATGAATGGGAATTAGTATGCACTTTTATGGCAAGAGTATTCGTCGGTATATCAATAGAGAATGTCCAATCTCTGATGGCGCAGGTGGTAAATATACGACCTGGAATAGTTAAGGAATAACAGCAATGATACTTTAATGATTATAAGACTGGATACACTAGGGGGGTTAATCCGGTCGCTTGTAAGACAACAGGAGTAGGAGGGGGGGGGGGGGTAGAGTCTGGCTGCCTCGTCCGGCTAAGGGTATCCTGGGTGAACCCACAGTAGTGCAGTTCAATGCGCCAGCGATCCTTGGACCACAGATGAAAGCAGCTGGACTCTCTGTGGGCCGGCTCTCTCCGGTCCACGGAGGAGAGACGTGAAGCGACCTCGTCTTGCAGAGCGCCTCCTCACCTTGCGTCCTCTCCAGGGGGGGGGGTTCCAACACACGGCAGTGTCGGGGGTCTTTATCCATGGAATAATCACTGTACACAAAGCATAATCCGTGCCTGGGAAGGCGGGCTGTCGTCGGTAGAATAATCCGGTATGCAGGTCCACTCGCTCGTCGGCTCTGGGGCTCCTCGGGTGTAGCCTCACATGGGGTCGGCCACCCTGGATAAGCAGCCAGTTCTCTGCCCGAAACGATGGGGTACTGACTACGATAGTATTCTCACCGCACGAAGCACTACATATGAATAGACTATTATTAGCTTAATAGACTACGTCCAACTCGACGATATAGTGCCAAATATGACTATTCAAATATTAATATACACGATGTCTCAATACCGATGGTAGGCCGAACTTGGCCTTACTCCCACACGTGGCGTCGCGGGGAGGCTTTACGTCTGTCACTCTATTGGAGGGTAAGAAACTGGACTAAAAAGGAAGTCCTACTTTAGTAGCGCAGTATATATACGCACTATGAACAAATAGTACCGTTAGTGGTGCGGTAGCCAGATTCCTACGCGGAACTAGGACTTGTTCGTACATGTTGAGCGGTACGTTTGAACTGGGTCTGGGGGGTATGGCAGCCTGGCACCAAGGTCTCGACCAATAGTAGAATGGAGACTATTATGGGATGTTCAGTAGGCTAGAATGGATATTCAATGCATATTGTACAAGGAATATACAAGGGATATCAGGGAATATTAGAGAATATACAAATACAATTAAATATATATATATATAAATAAATATATATATTCGGTTTAATCTGGCCCTTCACAACAGCCACCCCCTGATTGGTCCCAGACCTAATCAGTTAAGCAGAGACAGATTAATCGCGTTGTCTATTTACACATAAGGGTTTGCTGTAGGGGTCAGTCAACTTCACAAAGTCATAGGGTTATAGGGTCATGGTCATCATCGATTGTGTCTGGGAGTCGGGGCAGTTCTATGAGCCTCGCCACGGGACGGGTGTAAGTGCGACCCTGGACAAGCACTTCAGCTGCTCGGACCTTGCCGTCGGCACCGGTGATCACTTTGCTTACGCGGCCGGCCGGCCACATAGCTCTGGGCAGTGATTGATCAATAATCATGACGACTGTTCCTTCTGTCAAATTGTCTCTCTCCTTTACCCACTTCTGGCGGGTCTGTAGAGACGGTAGGTAGTGTAGTAGGAAACTGCTCCAAAACTTGTCGGCTAATACTTGGCTGTACCTCCACATTCGTCGGCCGTTCGCTTCTTCAGGCCGGTACATTGTCTGGGGTAACGCGGGATCTAGCCGCCCCATCAGGAGTGTGTTGGGGGTAACTGGGTCGATATCCGCCACATCGCTGGAGACGTAGCCGAGGGGCTTAGAGTTCAATACTCCCTCAATCTCCGTGAGGACTGTCATTAGGACTTCTTCCGCCACAGTCTGGGCCCCAAGTACTGCGTACAGGGCTGTCTTTATGGAACGCACTTCCCGTTCCCAAGTACCACCGAAGTGGGGTGCGTTTGGGGGGTTGAATTGGAAGTCAATCTGTGCTGGAGCGAGGTGGGTCTTAAGTTCTGGGCCCATAGCTTGGAAGCTCTCTCTCAGCTCTCTTTCGCCGCCTTTGAAGTTTGTCCCATGATCGGACAATAGTGTAGACGGTCTTCCTTTCCGTGATGTGAATCTACGGAAGGCCATAAGGAATGAGTCTGTGCTCATGGTCGGGAGAAGCTCGATGTGTATCGCTCTGGTGGTCATGCATTTGAATACAATACCCCACCGCTTCTCGGTTCCTCTTCCTTTCTTTATGTGCAGCGGGCCAAAGCAGTCCATACCCGTTGAGTGGAATGGCTTGTCACCGATTCGGAGGCGACATGGAGGAAGGTCAGCCATCCTTGGTATGCTGGGCTGCGCGCGCCACTTGCGGCAGTCTAGACATGTTCGCTGGAAGCGTCGTACCGCCTCTCTTCCTTGTAGGATCCAGTAACGACGTCTGATCTCCGCGAAGACTCTTTCTGCTCCTGCGTGATGTACATCCTCATCGTATTTCTTTATAATCAGCTCTGTGACCTTGTGTCGGCTGTTCAATACGATCGGGTATTTAATGTCATCCGGTAGATTGGGGGCTCTGCGTTGGCGACCACCCACTCTGATGAGGGTATGAGCGTCGCTCTCGGGGGCCAGATGAATTAATCTGCTGTCGGATGGGACGGGCTTTCCTCCCTGTAGACAGGCCAATTCATCGGGGAACGAGTCTCTCTGGGCTCGCTGCAGTAGAAGCAATTCTGCTTCCTCGTAGTTAGCTGCTGACATTTCAGCGGGGGACTTACACTCCGGGTGGTGCCGCAGGAATGTCCTTTGTTGTGCACTCTCTATGGTAGTGCAATCATCTATGTTGGGGTCTGCGGAGATAACAGTGCTCAATCCACAGAACACAGGCTTCTTATTCTCAGCCTCCTCCTGACTGGCTTCCCTCGGGATAGGCGTGGGCCACTCTCCTTCCGGGAGCTTTAGGAATGCTGGGCCGTCACTGTAGACATTGCGACGGGTGAGGTCATCTAGGGGCATTCCCCGGGTGATGACGTCAGCTGGGTTCTGTTTTGTATCAACGTAGCGCCACTCTGTTTCTCCGGTTAACTCTTCGGTTAAGTCTTGAATCTCGGTGACTCTGACTCCCACGAAGACTTTGTACTTGCATGAGTCCGATTTGATCCAGGCGAGTACTGTCGTGGAATCTGACCACAGGATTGTTCTAGACACCGGTATGGTGAGCTCACATTGGATGAGCGTGGCTAGGTGCGCTCCGGCTAGGGCTGCGCAGAGCTCTAGACGTGGGATAGATTGTTGCTTGCGTGGGGCTATTCTCGAGCGGGCGAGGACAAATGCTGTGTAGATCTCTCCCCCCTCTTCTTGGGCCCGCAAGTAGGCTACTGATCCGTATGCGACCTCTGAGGCGTCACTGAAGACGTGTAAGTCCATTTTACATGTCTCTGGCCTCACCGTGGGTGGGAAGTAGCTTCGGCGCATATTAACGCCTGGGAGTGAGTGGAGCTCCATCTCCCACTCTCTCCAGGTGGATGTAAGGTGTGCGGGAATGGGGTCGTCCCAGCCCTGGTCCTTGTCCCACAATGCTCGTACAATCATTTTTGCCCTGGTGGTGTACGGTAGAATACATCCTAGCGGGTCACATTGTCGGGCGAGTGTTGTGTACACACTCCGTCTGGTGGTCGGCGCCGCCGCCGGCCTTCCCTGCTCCGTAGTCAGGGGCTTGTGTCTGTAGTGAAGCGAATCTGTTTTGAATCGCCACACCAATCCCAGGGTCATCTCCTGGGCTTCTCCCGGGATTGTAGCCATCCAGGTCTCGCTGCTGGCTGCCTTGTCCTCGGAGGAGAGGCTGCGCAGTACTTGCGGATCGCTGCTGGCCCACTGCCTGAGATCAAAGCCGCCTTTGATCAATGAGGCGCGGAGTTTAATCAGGAGAGCCTCGGCTTCTTCCTGGGTTGAAAGGCTTTGTAGACAGTTGTCTACGTAGAAGCTGTTCTTTACGCTGTGTCGGACCTCTTCGTCCGCTGCTGGGTCCTCTGCTACATGTTTCTGTAGTGCAAATGTAGCACAGCAGGGGCTGCACGTCGTTCCGAAGGGGAGGACTTCCCATTGGTAGATGGCTGGGTGCTCATCTCCTGGCTTCTCTCTCCATAGGAACCGTAACAGGGGCTTGTCCTCCTCTACTAATCTCACCTGCAGGAACATTCCTTTAATGTCCCCGCTGATGGCCACCTTTTCCTGGCGGAAGCGGAGTAGAACGCCGAGTAGGGAGGGGCCGAGTGTGGGACCGGGCAGTAACTCTTTATTCAGATTTTGGGATCCGATCTGGTAGCTGCAGTTAAATACTATGCGGTCTTTACCGTTGTGATGGACCTTGTGGTGAGGCACGTACCACGATTCAGTGGTCTGGTCAGCCTCTTTAATGTCCATCTTTGTGACGTGTCCCGCTGTGATGAGCTTCTCAATCTCAGCGCGGTATACACTCTCTTGGGCGGGGTTCTTGGCTAAGCGCCGCTCCGTGTTCAGCAGGTACCGTTCTGTGGCGTCTGTCTTGGCGTGGAAAGTAGGCATTCCTTCTCGCCGCAGGAGTGGCGTGGCGTATCTCAACACGCCGTTGACCGGGACTCTCTTGGTCCCTGTCTTGAGGAGGTGAATGGCGTAAATGTCATCTTTAGAGCGAATGTCTTTCTTTCCGTTCTTAAAGGGCATTTGTTCCAAGGTCCATAGCCGCTCTACGTGTTGCAGGAGTGCGGTTTCTCCCTCTGTGACTCGGGAGTGGAGACATCTAGTGGCTGTACTTCGGTTGAGAGATTTGGCGAGCGGGCCTTGGAGAGTCCATCCCAAACGGGTCTCGACTGCTGCAGGACAGCCTCGGGGTCCGGTATGAACCCGGTCTATCGGGACAATGAGGTCTGCATGGTCGGAGCCTATCAACAGGGTCGGCATAGCATTGTCTATGAGCGGGATCGGTAACTTGCGCAGATGTGCATATTTCTCCATCAGCTTGGCGACGGGGTATGTGTACCGCGACAGTCCTATTTCTTGGCTGGTGAAAGCGTCTGTAATCTGGTACCGTCGCTCAGGCTGGCCGCTTGCTGCGATAGAGAATGAGACATTCTCGCCCTTTATCGTCTTCAAATCTCGTCTTATTGTCCGAATTGTCATTTGGGTTTCGCTTCCCCGCAGCCCTAGCTGGGCCGCAGCGGAGGCGAGCAGAAGGGTCTTCTCTGACCCGTCATCGAGGACGGCGTAAGTGTCCAGGACTTTATTCTGGTAGCTTAGTGTCACACGCACTACTTTTAGGAGTACTCGGGCTCCACTGCTGCTGGCGGGATCGATGTACATGACGCTCGCTTTGCTGCTGGATGGTGCGGGTGAAGGGCGCCGTCTGTTACTGTCGTGAAGTATGTCCAGATGGGCTCCATCGCACTTGGTGCACCTTTTCTTTAAGCGGCATTCGGCTGCCATGTGTGAGCGCGCACAGCGAAAACAGCGCTTGTTGGACTTTATCCATTGACTTGCTTCCTCCGCGTTCAGCTTGGGGAAGGAGTCACATTGCGCTAGCCAGTGTTCTTTCTCACAGTAGGGGCACACTATCTTCCACTTCTCCGTTCTGGAGGGGGTACTGTGGCTCCTGCTGCTCGGTACTGACTCCGATTGGTGCATCACAGTCACCGATCTTCTTCCATCATTTAGTCATCTGGTTCCTTCTCTGGAGCCAGGGGTGCTCCGTCCGAATGTATCTAGCCGTAGGCTGCTGACTTCTCTCGCCAGGAAGTCTGCTAGATCGAGGAGGTTCGGTTCGGGGCCATTCGGGTCTCGGTGGTCTCTCTGCCGCCTAAAACGCTCCTGTCGAGCGGGCGGCAGCTTCTCCAAGATCCTTTCCACATTTGAGTTGGCGTAAAGTTCATGCCTCCCCTTCTCTCTCTGCGCTCCCAACATCCCTACCAGGGACTGCACTCTGATGGACAGGTCGTCCAGTGCTCGATTGTCTATTGCTGGGGGTAAGCGGTCGATGTGTCGGATCTCCTGGATCACGTAATCCCATATGCGCCCATACCTCTGGTCCAATGCTACCAGCGCTGCTGTGTATGGGGTGGTGGAAGTCGCGTAGGCGAGCGCTATATTATGTGCGCGGGGTACCTTTAAGTGCTTCAGTAGGATGGCGTATTTATGGCGTTCATCCAATACATCCACCAACATGGTCTCCAGACACATGCAGAGTTCTGTATACTGGGCCCGGTTCTCTTGGGTGAAGTCGGGTACCATAGGCGTGCCAATGTATGACGCTGACTGTGGATACATCGGCGAGCGTTGGGGGAGAGGCCTCCTAGGCGAGT
This sequence comes from Notolepis coatsorum, assembly GCF_963971535.1. Lineage (NCBI taxonomy): Eukaryota > Metazoa > Chordata > Actinopteri > Aulopiformes > Paralepididae > Notolepis > Notolepis coatsorum. The sequence continues at coordinate 50,308,754 of NC_140169.1, forward strand.
CTCCTCCCGCTCCTTGGTATGGGCTGGTACCGGCAGTGTACCATGGCCCGCTTGTCCAGGTGCTGTTCCTCGGTGCGGGTCGTGCGTCGTGCTCACCCGTGTATAGAGTCGGGGGTCTGTAGCGCAGCTCCGCGGGAGTATAGCCTGGGCTGTACCGGACCTCCTGGTCCGGTAGAGTACTGTGCTGTCGTCGGGCGTGGTTCTCCTCCTCTTCCTCTTCGTCTTCAGTTAGGTCATCCAGTGCTTGTAGTCTCTGGTTTAGCCTCTCCACAGGATATGCTGCTCCTTCCCGGTTGCTAGGTCTCGCTTGGACCGGTGGGGGGAGGTGGTCTGTGGGGGGTATAGACCTCGTCTGTTGGTCAAGTTCAGGGTTGTTTACTCGGCTAGGGGATGCCGCCCTGGAGGTGTATCTAGACGAGTTCCTGGAGCCTCTGGCGGAGGGAGAGGGTGTTGTCCGTCTGATCAGCTGTTCTATTAGTTGCGCTTGCTGTCTGTCGCGCTCTGCGTCCCGTAGAGCACCAGCAGCTGCTCGCTGGCTGTCTGCTCGGTCTCGGGCCACATTCTCTTCCCTCTGAATGCGTCTTATTTCTAGACGTATATGCTCTTCTTCGCTCCGCTGCTGGATCTGCAGTCGGTCGCGTTCAGCAGCGGCGTTCAGGCTGATGAGGAAGGCCTGCTGTAGGGTCCTCTCTGCCTCGCTGGGAGAAGGCGGTTGTATAGGGGAGCCTTCCCTCGGGGTACTCCTTGCGGAGCCTTGGAGCTCTATCTCCACGGTGCTCTCCCCGTCTTCTTCCGTGCCGAGTTCTCTCTCGGTAGCGTTGTATTCCTCCCGGGACTCATCGGGGACTACTTCTTCAGTACTGGCGGGGTGTGAAGTCATGTCTGGTTCCCACTGGTCCCCACCGTGAACTTGGTCAGTTACATTAGAACCCGTAGGGGCCTCTATGGTCGGGGTAGTCTGGGCGTTGGGGTTAGACATACTTTTACTTTCTAGTTTTACCGCGTTTACTGTTAGTAGAAGACTAGGTTGTTGACTGACATGACTGTTCATCATAGGCCATTTCAATATTAATAACACTATATTAATATTACACTAATTACCCTCCGGCTCGAAGGACCAATTGTAACTGAGGGGTACAATTCCCTGACTGTATTGTTAGATATGATACTTACTACCACTACCTTTGTACTTAATATTCGGCCACCCAGTACTCGGCATAAATATATTATGATGAACACTGTCACGTAGATGAAACGGATCCAACACAAATGTACGAATTAGAAATAGGTCTTTATTTCTACACAGCGATGGTGTGTAGAGCAAGCACTTAATCAAATCAATCACATTTATGAATGGGAATTAGTATGCACTTTTATGGCAAGAGTATTCGTCGGTATATCAATAGAGAATGTCCAATCTCTGATGGCGCAGGTGGTAAATATACGACCTGGAATAGTTAAGGAATAACAGCAATGATACTTTAATGATTATAAGACTGGATACACTAGGGGGGTTAATCCGGTCGCTTGTAAGACAACAGGAGTAGGAGGGGGGGGGGGGTAGAGTCTGGCTGCCTCGTCCGGCTAAGGGTATCCTGGGTGAACCCACAGTAGTGCAGTTCAATGCGCCAGCGATCCTTGGACCACAGATGAAAGCAGCTGGACTCTCTGTGGGCCGGCTCTCTCCGGTCCACGGAGGAGAGACGTGAAGCGTCCTCGTCTTGCAGAGCGCCTCCTCACCTTGCGTCCTCTCCAGGGGGGGGGGTTCCAACACACGGCAGTGTCGGGGGTCTTTATCCATGGAATAATCACTGTACACAAAGCATAATCCGTGCCTGGGAAGGCGGGCTGTCGTCGGTAGAATAATCCGGTATGCAGGTCCACTCGCTCGTCGGCTCTGGGGCTCCTCGGGTGTAGCCTCACATGGGGTCGGCCACCCTGGATAAGCAGCCAGTTCTCTGCCCGAAACGATGGGGTACTGACTACGATAGTATTCTCACCGCACGAAGCACTACATATGAATAGACTATTATTAGCTTAATAGACTACGTCCAACTCGACGATATAGTGCCAAATATGACTATTCAAATATTAATATACACGATGTCTCAATACCGATGGTAGGCCGAACTTGGCCTTACTCCCACACGTGGCGTCGCGGGGAGGCTTTACGTCTGTCACTCTATTGGAGGGTAAGAAACTGGACTAAAAAGGAAGTCCTACTTTAGTAGCGCAGTATATATACGCACTATGAACAAATAGTACCGTTAGTGGTGCGGTAGCCAGATTCCTACGCGGAACTAGGACTTGTTCGTACATGTTGAGCGGTACGTTTGAACTGGGTCTGGGGGGTATGGCAGCCTGGCACCAAGGTCTCGACCAATAGTAGAATGGAGACTATTATGGGATGTTCAGTAGGCTAGAATGGATATTCAATGCATATTGTACAAGGAATATACAAGGGATATCAGGGAATATTAGAGAATATACAAATACAATTAAATATATATATATAAATAAATATATATATTCGGTTTAATCTGGCCCTTCACAACAGTCTGTATAGATGGATTTATGGCTTGGGTCCGGTACCGGACCCGTCAAGCTTAACCTCTTCCCCCTGAGCGGTCCGGTACCGGACCCAAGCCATAAATCCATCTATACAGACTGTATGACATAATGTTGTGTGTTTCTTTCAAATGTATCCAACAGTAAACATCCTAACCATGTCACAACAGCAGTCATATTGTATATTTTCAGCAATACGCTTGTTTACCAATAGGTGAAAGTGTTATTAGTGAGATTTTTGTTTTTGAAATGTGATAATATTTTCGCGGAGATCTGCCATTTTGAATTAGTGGCCATCGCCGAATGATTATGATTTGTAGTCATATGAGCACAGGGTATCCAGAGCTCTCAATGAGCATTGAAATTTCGAAAAACTACACTACCCAGGGAAATCTATAGCCTCCTGCAAGCAAATGACTTGTGTATGCATTTTTTTTATTTATCTTATTTCTCGGGATGCTATATCACAAAACTGAACGTTATTGGCATAGATTGGAGCACAGTTAGTGTGTCTACCTTCTGTGAACATTTATCAACCGTCTGTGTTGAAATCCGATCCAGAATGGCGGAGGCATATCCATTCTAAGAATCACGTAGATTTCATTCTTCATTCTCGATGCACGCCTGGTGATACTAAATCCAAATTGAACTCTGCCATTTTAAAGAGGAGATTTGGCCCGATCCATAGATGTTCGAGTTGGCTATAATAAGGTAATTTATAGGCCTCATATTCTATATTCTATAGTAATATTTCAAATTGCATGGGTCCGGATGGCAGAATTCAGTACTGTATCTACAAAACGTTCTGTTTAATCATCTTCCCTTTATTCATTTCCTTAGATTTTTTGTACACGTGATCTCAAGAAGGTGCTGAACGAGTAGTTTTTCATGTCTGGTTCTTGTTAGCATGGTGTTATTCACTGTCAAAGATGCAAAGAAAAATCATAATTCATATTCTCCTTTGTTTCATCACAATTTAAGCAAGCCTAGTAATAGACACAATATTTCGGACACTGGGAATACATGCACTGAGGTCCATAGATGTTCCTAGATACCGAGAACATGCAAATAGCCCTTGTAGAAGTGGAAAAATATTCTATTTACTTAGGCGGATTTTCAGAAAATAGGGCTCCAGGCTTAAGAGGTTAAGAGGTTAAGCTTGCACTGTTTGCATCAAAGTCAAGCTAAGTCTGTTTACTCTTTCTGCCATCTGAATCACGTGGACTAACAAGACTGGACCCCTATATTTTTTAATCAGGCATCTGCATCTAATAATCTGTCATACATATCATACTTGTTCTTACATATTTGAAGTCACTAGTAAAAACACACACACCAACCTTACTTTAGTGTTACAGGTTATGTTCAGAACTCCCACAGTGCTCTCTGCTCATTATGTAGACCGATTACATTACTCTCATACAGTGATGCCACAGATTACTTGTAAAAATAATCTGATTACTGATGACTGATTACTCCTTTAAAAAGTAATCTAGTTACTTTACTGATTACTTGATTATCAAAGTAACTTAGTTGCTTTGAAAGTAACTAGGTTACGAAGTCGTCGTCGTCGTCGTCCCCCCCCCTGCTGCTGCCACAACATAAGAATGACAACCGTTTTCTTTTTAAATAATGCTTTATTGAAAGTGCATAATGTCATAAGTCATGATTGGCTGCTCAGACAGACACTTCGGTCTAGCTGACTGTACCCCTGGCTCTCTTATCATCAGCATTATTTACATTATTACATTTTCTTCTTTTTTCTAGGAATGAATGTTTGAGGTTCTCTATTATGTGAGCCAGTTTCATGACCCTATAGGATGAATGAAACACATTGAAACCCCAGTGTTTAACATTGAGAACACATGGATGTCAGTCTGAATGAAACACATTGAAACCCAGTGTTTAACATTGAGAACACATGGATGTCAGTCTGAATGAAACACATTGAACCCCAGTGTTTAACATTGAAAACACATGGATGTCAGTCTGAATGAAACACATTGAAACCCCAGTGTTTAACATTGAAAACACATGGATGTCAGTCTGAAAAGGCAGAAGAGATAAGTGGTTTTCATGCGACAGCGGCGATATATACAAGTTGAATTAATAAACACATAAGTAAATAACAGACCTAATGGAATAATGCAAGCATATCAATATGTATTTATGTTTATTAATTTAATTAATATTTTGTCTTTACTATTTGAAACCATGGGAGTAGATAGCTGAATTTAAAAAAATATATAATCAGCAGTCCTTTGTCAATTTGACATACAATATGTGACAAATCATCAAATTACAATACCATAAATAATGCTGTTCTTTATATGCCACTAGGTTTACAGTCACAATCTGAACACATTTTAAACCAACTGTTCCCCCATTCTTGAAGGGGAATGCAAAATAAAATCAAGTTTGAACAAATCCGAAGTCAAATGTCATTAATTTTAATTAATTAGAACATTAATCCTACCGCACGAGCCACACAGAATAATGTCCAGTAATTTAGATAGAACAGATTAACAACATTATACAATTAAATGATTGTTAAAATCAGAACGTGTAACTCACACTCACCCTGCCTGCGACTCTGCTCGGCGTGTGACGATCACTTCTCAAGGATAATATCATCATTATTATTATTTCTACACAACTTCCTGTAACTTGAGTCTACGGTTAAAGACTCCGAGTCCCAATCAGGGCTAGTGGTTCTGCAGGTTTCACGGTACGCTTCAATCAACCAGGAATGTTTTCACGAGATCAATTGTTCAAACTATGACTGTTGGTTTAAACGGTGGTTTAAACCGCAGACGGGTGCAGACGGGTGCAGCGGGAGAACAAAGACATGTCCTGAGAGAAAGTATAGAAAGTCACACCTCAAGGCGGCTGGGTGGCGCAGTGGACTAAGCGCTTGTCACCAACGCGAGAGACACTGGTATCGAATCCGGCTGTCAGCGTTGCCTCCGGCTTGGGCCGGCCCCGGCATATATTGTACATCAAGAGGTCTCTGAACTTCTCAGTGACCGCCCACTTCAGGGCGAGGAGTTCCAGCTTGAACGCAAATTTTGGTCATTCCTTTCGGACCCACGCAGACCTCGGCTCGCAATCTTTCGGATCCACGCCCTCCTGTTTCTGACTTAGTACCGCTCCCAGTCCCAAGTAACTCCCGTCTGTGGTCACTATGAAGGGGAGTTGGAGGTCGGGGTAGGCCAGCACCGGGGGTGTCAAGAGGCACTTCCGCAGATGGTCGAAGGCCGTCTGACACTGCGGAGTCCACTTGAAGGCCTCAGGCCGGCCTTTGGCGAACCCCTTTTTTTCTTTCCCCATCAGGGCGTGCAGTGGCTGGGCCACCTGGGCGAAGCGGGGCACGAACCGCCGATAATAGGACAGGAACCCGATCACCTGCCTCACTTCCTTCGCTGAGCGTGGCGCCGGCCAGTCCTCCAACGCCTTCACTTTGTTGGTGTCGACCTGTATGCCTGCCGCGGAGACGATGTGTCCCAGGAACTTGACTTCGGTCTTCAGAAGGAAGCACTTCCGGGGCTTGAGTTTGAGCCCATGCGCCCGAAGCCGTCCAAACACCAGGTCCAACTTCTGGCAGTGGCTCTCAAAGTCACTGGCGAACACCAAGACGTCGTCTAGATAGACGAGTAGGACGTCGAAGGCCAGGTCTCCCAGCACGGCGGTCATCAACCGCTGGAATGTCGCTGGTGCGTTACACAGCCCAAAGGGCATACGGGTCCACTGGTAGAGGCCGAAGGGCGTCTTCTCTTGGTCTTCTTCTTTCACCGCCACCTGGAAGTAGCCGGCGGAGAGATCGAGCGAGGAGAAGATCTTGGCCTGCCGCAAGGCGTCTAGGGACTCCTCGATGCGAGGTAGGGGGTACGCATCCCGGTGCGTCACGTTATTTAGGCGGCGGTAATCGCAACAGAACCGCACGGAGCCGTCCTTCTTTATGACGATCACGGCTGGTGACGCCCACGGACTGCAGCTCTCTACCAGGACACCCTGGTTCACCAGGTCTTGTACGCGTCTCTTTACTTCTTGGAACACGTGGGGCGGTATTCGGCGGTGTCGTTGCTTGACCGGGTGTGCGTCACCAGTGGGAACGTAGTGCGTGACCGTGGTTGTGTAACCATAGTCCCCGTCGTCGACGGAGAACACTGCCTTGTGTTTCTCCAGCACTTGATTTAGCTGGCTCACTTGGGCCGGTGTGAGATCCTGCAGATTCGCCTGTATGGCCACGGCGAGCCCGCGGGTCTTCCCGTCCGGCTCCGCCTCTGGCGGGCTGGCTCGAGTCTCAATCGCCGTCACTCGGACGCCTCCGTCTACTTCCTCCACGGTCACCCTCTCCTTAGGCCGTACCTGACGGGGGCAGTGAAGCTCCGCGTCGGAGCACCATCTCGACGTTGGTCAGGTTCAACACCCGCACAGGCACTCTCCCCTGTCGGGCGTATGCCACCACGTTCGCCACCAATAGTCCGGGAGGCAGGTTGGCACTCTGCGTATTCTCTAGCATCACGGGACGCCGCATCCCCGCTGTCGTCTCACAGCGGCCTGAGACGACCACTTCGCTGTGCGGGGGAATGACCACCGACTCTCTGCCGGCCACCTTAACGTACCCCATCCTTCCCGGGGCGGTACTCTCTCTGGCTTCTTGGGCCAGGACGGCGACCACACGGCGGATGGCGATGCTTCTAGCGTCGACACGTCTTCGGTTCACCGGCCGCATCCCCTTGATCCCCGCGAACAGGCCGTCTACCCCGCCGAGCACGTTCATGCTCAGAAGTCCCTGGACGGCGTCTCCTGGGTCCCCTCGGCCGGGGTCGTCTTTTAGTATGAATATGCATTTCCCCGTAAATGTCATATCTAGGCACTTCACTTCGGCGTAGAGCCACCCCACCACTGGGATCTCCAACCCGTTGGCGGCGATGAGAGTGATCCAGTTGGCGGGGGTCAACCTCGACCTCGGGAAGTGTCTTCAGAAGTGGCTTTCGTACATGGTGGTGACTTCGGCGCCGGTGTCGAAGAGGCAGCGGTTCTCGACCCCGTCGATCTGGACGTCTAGGGTGAGGCATTCCCCTTGCACGTCTTGCGTCTCGGTGCCTTCTGCGGCCGAGTTGGCGACTCCGGTTACGACGGCGTCGACTGTCCTTCGTGTTCCGGGTCGGTACCCTGACGGGCCCGGAGCTTCGGGGTTGGGAGTAGAGGCGGGGCGTGGCTCGCCGGCCGAGCGGGGGCAGTCTATGCTGATGTGGCCCGGCTGATTGCAGGCATAGCAGATCAGCCGGCCGTCTTCGTCTCGGCGTCGCCGTCCGGTGGCGCCTCTCCGGGGCGCGCCACGTTCCTGTGAGAAGGTCTGGGCTAGTTGCTCCTGGCGCGCACCTAGCCGCTCCATTCCCGCCTGGATCTGCCTAATAGTCTCCCGCAGCGTGTCAACGCTCGGCGGGTCTCTCGTCCCTCCCCGGCCGCGCCGTGGACCAAGCCCCGGGGGGGACCCTTGTCGGTGGGGAGGACCAGCTTGTCCTCCGTCCAATCGATCGCCGCCTGCAGTACCTGGGGGAACGGCCGCGTCCCGTCCTCCCTCATATACTTCCGCATTTCTCTCCTCAGGGCCTTGTCTCTGAGGCCCACCACAAACCGTTCTTGCAGCAGGGCGGTGGCGTCGGCGACCAGTGTAGGCGCCCGACGTCGTAGGCGACGGATCCTCTCCTGCAGGTCATAGGCGAACTGGCGTACGGTCTCGCCGGCGGCCTGTCTTCGGTCAAAGAACTCCCCCAGTCGAACGCTGACCGGGACCTTGTCCCCATAGGTTTCATCGAGGAGCGAGAACAAGGCTTCTGTGTCGGGGATAGTTCCCTCCGTCCGGAAGCGCACCATCTGTTTCGCTTCGCCTTTGAGGTGAAGCTGTACGACCTCCGCTTGTTCCTCCGCGGGCACTCGACTGGCACGGAGATGGGTCCTCATTGCCTGGATCCAGTCTTCCACAGGCAGTTCCCCCCTCTCTTTCTCACCCCCATATTCGCTGCACTTCCGCTCTCGTTGGACGTACACCACCGGGAGGGGCGCTGGAGGGAGCTGTAGGATCATGGCCTGTGCCGCGGCAAGCGACTCTTGCCGCCTGGCCCGTTCCAGTTGTTCGGCCTGGTGGTCCAGGACGCCCGCCTGGTCCTGGAGTTGACCCTTTAGGAACTCCACTTCTGCGGCCAAAGCCTGCACCGTCTCGGCTTTCCCTCCTTCCTCTTTGAGAGGGGCCGGCGGGTCATCTCGTCGCTCCGCCCGGGACGGCCCGGCTTTGACCTCCGGCTTCGGGGTGTCGCCCTCCAACATCTTAGGTCTCTTAGTCGTCACTTACGAGGGAGTGGAGTAGGATGTAGATCCTGTTCGTGACGCCAAATGTAGCAGGGTGGATTATCCCTGCTTCGTGGGAACGGTTGCTGGCAGTCACAAGGTAGCTGGACACAGTAGAGCTCCGTCTGACTGCACCCTCGTCTTTGGGCCTGGAGCGTTGACTGGAGGCTGGTAGTGTGAGTGGATGGGGCCCGGGATTTACCAACCTGGTCTGGTACTCTGGTCTTCCTCCCCTGTAGCAGGGCGGTCAGCAGTACTCCCCAACACGCTCCCACTTCCCCCGGTGGCTCCTTAAACCCTCCCACACCTAGTGACTGAATTGTAAATAAATACCCTGGGTTCCCCCCGCAAGCAGTACCCTCCCTCAATGACCCTAGAAACCTTACAATGAAAAGAGAAAGGTGGAATAGGAAGGGGTTAATTAGGTTAACGTTACCCACACCAAAAGAGTTGTTAAACGGCTCATGGATAGACACGCACACAGAGCTCCCATCTAGTTCTTTAATGTTATTTATAACGGTCAGTTACAATGATGTACTACTAGTGACCAATTGGACTGAAGTCCCACTATAGTTCTGTCGGTAACTCCATACCTCATAAACACGTATATTATACGCCCACCTCTGGGTTAATATCAGGGATAATATACTTCAATGTGTTTGACTCATCACCCACGTCTGGGTCTTTACCCTGTATAATACCTCAAAAGGCTTTAATTATACGGCAAGAATAATACCTCTCTAGGCTTTATTTATAATGCACCAGGCCTGTAACTTCTCCACAGAGAAAGGGTTAACTAGATGGGAAAATATTATTAAACACAAACACGGTATCACACTCAAAGAAAATGAAAAGAAATCAAAAGGGTGGGCCCACAAATACCTTACAAAAGTCCTATCTTAATGCCGGCATATATTGTTTGGGGTTCCCCTTATGAACTGTAATAGCAACGTTAACTTCGCCCGAAGGCTGCACCACACTGTGTACGGTGTAAGGGCTCCAGAGCATAGATGCTCATTTGTACTCATCCAAAATGGCGGCCTCGCCGCGCCACCGTCGTCCGGAAGGCAAGATGGCGTCGAACGCTCTCGGCGGGGTTGGAGCGGAGGGCAGTGTTGGGCTGAGACCGTGTGCTGGGTGGTAGCGACCTCTGTCGGTCTCTGAAGGCAGCCGGGTGCAGATCTGGTCTCTGTAGACAGCCGGGTGCAGATCTGGTCTCTGTAGACAGCCGGGTGCAGATCTGGTTGTAGAGTTGGTGCTGGGTCGACACGCGGATCTACCTTGCCCTCACTCACACTGCAGCTAAACTCTGGGTCCCAAACAGCCCTTCTGCTAGACGGGATATATCATAACTCAGGGTGCTCCTAAGCACCGGTTCTCTTCGCAACACGCTGGCGGGGACGCCTCGCTAGAGGGAATAACTTTAACTTAAGCCCAACTTGGCTATACCGTTCGTATTCTAGGATAACTCGTGGTATATCACTAGGGATATTCAGGGAGAAACATGCAAGGCTCCACTACGAGTTCATTCATAGGATAACCCGTAATATACTCCGGTTCAATACGGGGCTCTCCAGACACGACTGCTCCGGTTCAAGTCGAAGAGGCTGCTTCCTCGCACTCCCGTTCACTTCCTTCTCCGTCTCTCACGTACGCTCTCTGCCTGCCACCGCCCCCTGCTGGCGCCGCCAACTAGTCACAAGGAAGAGGCTGATCCAGTGTAGGGTCCAGTACTCCTGTTCATAATCCATATTCCAGTGAGTAGAACAAGGAGGGGCGAGCATCATTGTTCGAGAGAATATTAGCGGAGACTAATTAGAATGTCTTGGTGCATCAGGGGAGATAGAAAGGCAAGTCAGCACATCTGGATAATAGATATATTTTCCAGGTTGCTACAACTAGTACGAGTAGGATATATAGAGATATAGATATAGTAAAGGACTATGTGCAGGCAAGTACAGACAGGTGACGTGAGGATATTGATTGATTGATTGATTGAAAACTTTATTAACAGATTGCAGAATGGGTACAATACAGTACAGCTTAATACACACAATTGTTAAGGGGATGCAGACCAGAGAAAGACTTTCGTCTTGTTTACATCAGGATCCCCCATTTTCAATTCATCAGGACAAATATGACACACATGACATACAGATAGACAGTACTGCTACATCTATACATTTATGACATACCAGATTTGCAAATACAGTACTGTTTGTGATACAAAAAGAGTCCAGAAAAGGGAGTATATACATTTGACGTAAAAACTGTACATTGGAGGAGGTTGGGTGGGGTTGGGTGGGGGGGGTTGGGTAGGAGGGGTTGGGGGGGGAACACTGTACAAACAAGTATAGGTATATATGCGGTGGGAATAAATATGTATATGGTATATATACAGCAATATAGTACATGCTATCATACAGAGCTAAGGGTTATGTGCTCAAGCAAGTGTATAGAGGGGTTATGTGCAGGTATATTCAGACAAATATGGGTATATATATATATGCGGGAATATAACCATATAAATGTAAATATGCTATATATAGAGCACTGTTGTACATGCTATCATACAGAGTATATGGGTAGACAGTGAAGCAGTAGGTAGGTATACGTTGATCATAGGCAACAGAGTACAGTATGGCTAACAGAACCTAGGGTGTAGGCCAGGGGTCGGCAACCTGCGGCTCTTTAGCCAATCAGCTGCGGCTCCCAGGCCCAAAAAAAAAGATTTGTTTTACCTTTTCTTTTTTTTATTTTTTCTTATTTTGGAGATCGGTGTCATACTGTGACACTGAAATAAAAAAATATTTCATCAACTAAAATATTTAGTCAACTAAAATATTTCATCAACTAAAATTACAGTACGTCACACCCCGCGCCTCTCCCTGCCGTCTGCAAGTGGCTAATCTTGAGTTTCCGACCCCCCAGTAAGCTAACCATGGATCAATCCAAAAAAAGGAAAGTCTGAGGAAAATAGAGGGTTTAATTCAGCGTGGACAGATTAATTTGCTTTCACGACTAACAATGCAGGCTTACCTGTATGCCTGATATATGGTGAGAAATTTGCGAACAACGAAAAATTTACTTTTTATTTTATAGATTTTCCACAAATAAGGGAAGGACTCAAATAGAGCTGCATAGTTCAGGGTTTTATTTCAAAGTAGGTCTACAGATGCCAGTGTTTTTTCTCCTTTTCTGTGTTTTATTTCAAAGTAGGTCTACACATGGTAGTCTTTTTTCAAAGTGGACTACTTTTTATTTTATAAATGTTCCACAAATAAGGCAAGGACTCAAATATACCTGAATAGTTCAGGGTTTTATTTCAAAGTCGGTCTACAGACACCAGTGTTTTGTCTCCTCTTCTGTGTTTTATTTAAAAATAGGTCTACACAGCCAGTCTTTCTTCTCCTCTTCATAAGAGTTTGAGGTTTTCCTTTGTTATAACAGGTAAAAACAGCAATAAAAAGTCATTTATTTCTTATTTTTGTTGCTTTATAATTCCATTAATGCAACAAACTGTGTGCTATAAGTATAAAGTATAATAAATCGCACATTACTTTGGGCATGCAATTGTCAGGCGTTTTATGCTAAATGTGGGGTATGCTTGGGGATATATAAAACGTTATACACTGTGTTATCTTCATTTTAAGGCTAAATAGGTTGTGCGGCTCCCTGAGCATTTTATTTTGTGGGGGGGGGGGGCGGGGGGGGGGGGCTCTTTTGATAGTAAAGGTTGCTGACCCCTGGTGTAGGCAATGGAGTCAGAGTTCAGAGTTCATATGGTGGGGGGAGCTGTCAACGTGGCTCAGAGTTCAGAGAGATGACAGCTGAGGGAACAAAGCTGTTCCTGAGTCTGCTTGACTTGGAGCGGAGGTGTAAGAGAGATGACAGCTGAGGGAACAAAGCTGTTCCTGAGTCTGCTTGACTTGGAGCGGAGGTGTAAGAGAGATGACAGCTGAGGGAACAAAGCTGTTCCTGAGTCTGCTTGACTTGGAGCGGAGGTGTAAGAGAGATGACAGCTGAGGGAACAAAGCTGTTCCTGAGTCTGCTTGACTTGGAGCGGAGGTGTAAGAGAGATGACAGCTGAGGGAACAAAGCTGTTCCTGAGTCTGCTTGACTTGGAGCGGAGGTTTCAAGTTTCAAGTTTCAAGTTTCTTTAATAGTTGTCATACAGAAGTACAGAATACTTTCATACAAAATGCCTCTTACTGTTACGCTTCAGAGACTGTGCAAGACAAGATAGTATCAAATAACATAGTATAGCATGTAATTTAGAAGTAGAAAATGAGGTCACAGTGTTCAGTATAGACATATGTACAATGTTCGATGCAGAATAGACGTAACTGAGTTACCATATAATATACAATACTATGCAGTGTACTAATGTACAGTACTATATAGTGCAAAGCAGAAATGGGATGAGGTACAATTTAGGTATAATTTACAGTGAGGTGTACGAGTTGTAGTGCAATCCTTCATCAATAAATATAAAGTGTGGGGAGTGGGTGCTACAGTGTGTTTGTTTAAAGTGAGTGTGTGCTATAAAGTGTGTGGAGTGGGTGCTACAGTGTGTTTGTTTAAAGTGAGTGTGTGCGTGTGGATGTGTGTGCTATGTGCGTTTGATGGTTGTTGTTGTGTAGTGTTCATTGTTCGTTTAGCAGCCTGATGGCCTGGGGATAGAAGTTTCTTCTGAGTCTTTCTGTGCTCGCCTTGAGACTCCGGTATCGCTTGCCTGACCGCAGCAGTTCAAAGAGGCAGTTGTTCGGGTGACTGGAGTCTTTAATGATTCTCTTAGCCTTGCCCCTGCAACGCTTGTTGTAAATGTTCTGGAGGGTGGGGAGCCCCCCTCCAATTGTGTGTTCGGCTGAACGTGTCACTCTTTGTAGTCTGCTTCGGTCTTGTGCAGTGCTATTCCCAAACCAGGAGGTGATGTTGCCAGTCAGGATGCTCTCTATTGTACATGAGTAGAAGTTCTTAAGGATCTTCTGACTGACTTGGAACTTCCTTAGGCGCCTGAGGAAGTAGAGGCGTTGTCGTGCCTTCTTCACAACACTGTCAATGTGTGTGGTCCATGTCAAGTCCTCGGATATGTAGGCTCCGAGGTACTTAAAGCTGTTGACTCTCTCAACCGGTGCCCCGTCGATGCTGAGGGGGCTGTAGTCCTTGACCCCCGACCTCCTGAAGTCCACAATCATCTCCTTTGTTTTGCTGACGTTCAGGGAGAGGCTGTTTTCCTGGCACCATCCCGCCAGGACCTTGACCTCTTCCAGGTAGGCCCTCTCGTCGTTGGCAGAGATCAGGCCCACCACCACTGTGTCGTCAGCAAATTTGATGATTGTATTGCTACTCCGCTGAGCCACACAGTCGTGTGTGTACAGGGAGTAGAGGAGGGGACTCAGAACACAGCCCTGGGGGGCCCCTATGTTGAGGGTGATGGATGAGGAGGTGCAGTTGCCTGCTCTCACCACCTGGGGTCTGCCCGTCAGGAAGTCCAAGACCCACTGGCAGAGGTCATAGTTCAAGCCCAGGTCCCTGAGCTTGGCTATGAGTATGGAGGGGACTATGGTATTGAATGCCGAGCTGTAGTCGATGAATAGCATTCTCACATAGTTCCCCTGCCTCTTGTCCAGGTGTGATGCTGCTGTGTGCAGCACATGGGCTATGGCGTCCTCCGTGGACCTGTTGGGGCGGTATGCAAATTGCAGGGGGTCCATGTTGATGGGGAGGGAGGAGCAGATGTAGCCCTTTACTAGCTTCTCAAAGCACTTCATGGCTATGGAGGTGAGAGCTACAGGGCGGTAGTCGTTGAGGGATGACAGCCTGTTCTAAGGACAGGTTAAATATGTTAAATATGTCAGTGAATACCGGGGCCAGTTGGTCGGCACAGACTTTTAGAACGCGGCCGGGGATGCCGTCCGGACCTGCTGCCTTCCTGATATTCACTTTTTTAAAGGTCCGCCTCACCTCATGCTCTGTTACCCTGAACACTGAGTCTCCATCAGCAGCAGACCCCCCCCCCCCCCATTGCCGTGGCTTGTGGGCTGGTGTTGTTATTACCAGCATCAAACCTCACATAGAAGGTATTGAGGTCATTTGCTAAGGAGATGTCACTGTTCAGTTTGAGGGAGGCGCCTTTGTAGTCTGTCATCGTTTTGAGCCCCTGCCACATAGCTCTAGAGTCAGCCTGTTCAAACTGGAGTTCAATTTTATCCCTGTAGCGCCGTTTGGCCTCTGTCACTGTCCTCCTTACGTTGTATCGCGCCACCTTGTGGTCATTCATGTTGCCTGCCACTAGGCCGTCGTTGTATGCTTTGGTGCGCGCTCTCAGAGCTTCACGGACGGATTTGTCTACCCAGGGTTTTTGATTTGGGTAAACTCTCATTGTGATAGTGGGGATTGTTTCTTCCACCAAAGTACGAACATAGTCCAGCACTGTCTCCGTGTAGACATGAATGTTATCTGTGTCGCGGAACACGCTCCAGTCTGTGCAGTCAAACGCAGCCTGGAGCGTCTCCTCTGACGTCAAATCCCATTTCTGCACCTCTCGCGAGACTACAGGAGTGCTTTTGATTCTCTGTTTGTACTTTGGTAAAAGAAAAATGGCCGCGAGGTATAAGAGACATGACAGCTGAGGGACAAAGCTGTTCCTGAGTCTGCTTGACTTGGAGCGGAGGTGTAAGAGAGATGACAGCTGAGGGAACAAAGCTGTTCCTGAGTCTGCTTGACTTGAAGCCGGGGTGCCTGTAGCGTAACAGTCCATGATTGGGGTGAGAGGAATAATAATAATAATGCAGGACTTAGGACGTCTTTATTCGGCATGCAAACGACACACATGCGATGGGCGGCACACACACAGGAACACACACATGCAATTTTCTTGTGTCGCCTAATGCGATTGAGTCTCTGCACTTGACCCATCCCGCCGTCCTTCCCCCCCATGGGCAGCCGGGAGCAGATAGGGCGTCGACGTGAGCCGCGCCCCGGGGACCAATCCAAGTGCTCCTGCCCGTCTTTGTCAAGGACGCCACAGCGTTAGCGATCTGTTGTTGTGCATGTTTTTCCATTGGGTTTATCTTATCGGGGGGGAAACCCTTGCGAGCACGTGGAGAACATGCAAACACCACACAGAAAGGCCCGGGAGATCCCCCACCTGGGTACCTGGCATCGCGGAAACCTGGTCCCCGAGCAGGAATCGAACCCTGGACCTTCTTGCTGTGAGGCGACAGTGTTAACCCCTAAACCACCGTGCCGGAGGTGTCCTTGACAATGCTGCATGCCTTCCTCAGACATCGTTCGTGATGGATAGACTCAATAGTATATGAAGTGGTGTACCGGTGATGCGCTGGCCGGTTTTCACCACCCTCGGCAGTGCTTTCCGGTCAGAGGCAGTGCAATTGCCGTACCAGACTGTGATGCAGTTGGTGAGTATGCTTTCAATGGCGCACCAGTAAAGGTTCACCAGAATCTGAGGAGACAGGAGGGCTTTCCTCAGTCTCCTCAGGAAGAAGAGGCGCTGCTGAGCCTTCTTGACCAGTGCTGAGGTGTTGAGGGTCCATGAGAGGTCCTCGGAGACGTGGAGAAGCTGGGAGACACACTCAACCTCCGTCCCGTTGATGTGGACGTGGGCATGCGCACATTCGTACACAGTGCTGTGTATCTGTATGTCTTGATGAATTGAAAATGGAGGACCCTTATGTAAACAAGACTTTTGCTGGTCTTCATCCTCTTAGCAGTTGTTTGTATTGAGCTTTACTGTATTGTACCCATTCTGCAATCTGTTAATACAGTTTTCAATCAATCAATCTGGCTCTGGTCTTCCTGATGAGATCCTTGGTTTTTTTGGTGTTGAAGACCAGGTTGTTGTCGGCGCACCACACCGCCAGGTGCTGGACCTCCTCCCTGTTGGCCCTAACCACCGTTGTGTTGTCTGCAAATTTAATAATGGTGTTGGTACCATGTATAGGAGTGCAGTCGTGGGTGAAGAGGGAGTAGAGGAGGGGGCTCAGCATGCAGCCTTGCGGGACACCGGTGTTCAGGGTGAGGGTGGAAGAGGCGAGATTGTCTATCGTGACGGCCACCTACCACCAGGTGTGTCCCACAATGGTCTGATGATGTTGAGGAGGAACGAAGGGAGTGTTTCAGGACGACAGACTGGGACATGTTCGAGAAGGTCCACGGAGAAGACGTTACCGGAGTCTCATGGCAAGCACAGGGAGACTCAGAAGGAGCTTCTATCCCCAGGCCATCAGGATGCTCAATGAACAATAACACTGTAACAAACCATCAAATTCACCCACAGCACACACATCCACACGTACACACGCACTTTAAATAAACAACTCACTGTAGCACCCACTTTACTCACCTTAGACACTTAACACATATATTTATTGATAAGATATTCCACATCCCTCATACCTCATTGCACCTCACCACCACAAGGTGGCACCACAAGCTAAGCTATTGTATATTGTTGTAAGTCAGTTACCTTCTCTGCTCTGCATTGTGTATACATTGTATATACTGTATATATGTATATTGAACATTGTTGTTTTGTTTACACTTGTTTACGTACTTGACTTTCTATTTTATACTATCTTTGTGAGGTTTTGTCCGCTGCTCACCTACTCGCTCTGTTCCTTTAAGCCTGTTGCTCACCTACTCGCTCTGTTCCTTTAAGCCTACTGTTAATCAATTGCATTCTCCTCACCTCACTAGCCCCCACCCTCGCGTTCGTTTGCTCTTCAGCAACCACACCCTTGGACTACCTGTCATTATGTGTTTGATTGGTCTGGTGCCGAACACACACTTTTAGTTTCAAGTATCAATTACCTTCACGCACCTGTGGTGCATTCTAATTAGTTCCCCTGTGGGCTTTAAGTACCTCGCTCTCCCCTCTGTCCCTTGTCGGGTCGTGCCGTAACATTCCGTATCATATTCTCTATCACCAAGACTCCTTCGGGAGGTCCTCTGTCTGTTTATGCTGTTTTCATCTCCGGCGTGACATGCGCTCCAGCCTTCGCCTCCTGTCGCCGTTGCCTGAGGGAGACACTGGACTGCGCTCTCTAGACTTCCACGGGAGGTATCCCAGTGTTCCACTTCAGACCTCCGCGCAGCAGATGTCCTGACGCTCATCCAGACCTCCGCGCAGCAGACGTCCAGGCGCGCATCCAGACCTCCGCGCATCCAGACCTCCGCGCAGCAGACGCGCTCGTCACTCCAGACGCGCATCGCTTCCTAATACTCTACGGGAGGATGTGTCTCTCCGAGCCGGCGCGCTCTTCCGCGCAGATGCGCTCTTCACCCCAGACGCGCATTCAGACGCACTCCAGATGCATCCTCCGTACCGGCGCGTACCCCAAGCAGACGCGCACCCCTCAGACCTCCGCGCCAGATGCGCCCTCCGTACCGGCGCGCACTCCAAGCAGTCGCGCACCACTCAGACCTCCGCGCCAGATGCGCCCTTCGTACCGGCGCGTACTCCAAGCAGTCACGCACCACTCTGACCTCCGCTTGGACAACCGGTTCCCCGGTGGCGACGCTCTCGCCCCGTTTTGATCCTACTCTCTTTACGCACAGCGCCTGGGTGAGTTTTTATGACTGTCTTTTATCCTATTCGTTTTTTGTGTGTTTAAGGACACTGAAGATATCCTGCTTTTTGTCAGACAGTCACTCACCCAGCATCAGCTTTTGGGATAGTTCATTGGGATAATATTTGGCCTTAACTTCGCTCACTGTGTGTATACACACCGAAGATATTATCACTTGGATTTGTATTTTGGGACTTCGCTCACAGTGTTTTTGCACCGAAGATTCTATCACGTGGAGTTGTGTTTGGGACGTTTACTCACAGTGTTTATATACACCGAAGATTCTGTCACTTGGATTACTCTGTTTTTGGGACAAGTCACCTCGCCTGTCACCTGCTCTGTTTCCCAATATTACTCTGAGCTAACCCGCTCCCTTTCTCCCTCTCGGTCCCGTTTACCCACCTCGGAGATCTGCCGAGAGAAGTCTGCAGAGCGGCTCTGATGTACCCACCTGCTTCCCCAGACTAACCATCCCGGGAGAATAGGCCCTGTAGCTAGCCATGCCCAGGCAGCTAACCCAGTCCCTCAGCAGGGCCCCAGTCTGCTAGCTTAGCCCCGGCTGCTAGCACAGCCTCTATGTTAATGCAGCCCTTGCTGCTGGCATAGGCCCTGTAGCTAGCCATGCCCTGGCAGCTAACCCAGTCCCTCTGCATGGCCCCAGTCTGCTAGCTTAGCCCCGGCAGTTAGCACAGCCTCTATGTTAATGCAGCCTGTAGGCGCCGTAATGGAGGTCTCTTTATTATGATTCAGTATTCTAGTTTTGTTGTATTATTAGTTGTACTGTCACTTTAGGTGGTGGGCGTGCTCACGGGGGTGTGGCGCTAATGGGAGCGTCTTATGGAATTTCATTCACCTTTTCACGTTGACAGTTCACAGAGGTTGACAGCTCATGGAGAGAGGGGGTGAGAGTTAGGAGAGCATATTATCTTTTGACCGCAATAACGCAATACCGCAAAGTGCAAATCGTATTTTGTTTGTCTCATGATGAAGCGAAAGAATAAATGCCTTAAAAGTATTTCCTGGACGTGGAACGGAGTTATTTCATGTCGCGCGTCAATTGTTTGAACTCCATCGCTCAGCCCCTCGGCAGGTCTGTCTATTACAGTATACTGCCGCAACATAGTCAAAAGATATTTAAGCAAGCAAACAAAAGCGTATACAGGACACACCATCAGCAGCAGCACCTAAGGATGTGAGGAAGTCCAGCAAGTCCAGCAATCAACCATATACAAGGGCAAAGGAAAGTAGCTATGCTACCACCATTGCAACAATTGAAAGGAAAGAGGAACCTGGAACAAAGATGGAGAGAAGCTCATCTAGTACAACGACTTGTTGGTTTTGCGGAGGTGGACACACATTAGATATGTGCTCTCTATTGGAAAGGAGGGTGCATAGCGAGAAGATTGGCTTCTTGAAGAATCATAATGTGTGTTTTGGCTGTTTGTGCATTGGGCACTTGAGTAAAGAATGTAGGCAACGCCTCTATTGCAAAATATGCAATCTCAGGCACCCTAGCTTACTTCACATGTACCACAAGGAGGAGGGAACAGATCAAAGGCCAGCCAAAAGAGAATCGGAGACAGCAGTGGGCAGTGCTCCGATCTCTGTACAATCCAGTGGTCTTACAGGGGCCGGTGAGCAGGACTGTACACTCTCTATAGTACCAGTACAGGTCAAATCTAAAGCAGGACATGTTACAATGACTACCTATGCCTTCCTGGATCCCGGTAGCTCAGCATCTTTCTGCACTGAGCGGCTGATGAGCAAGCTGAACGTCACCGGAAGAAGAACAAGTATTCTTCTTAGGACTATGGGCCAGGAGAAAGTGGTTGAAAGCCACATTATTTCAGACTTGGAAGTGGCTGCGTTAGATGGCGACTGGTTTTATGAACTCCCTGACATTTACACACAGGAAAGCATGCCAGTCCACAGAGGCAACATTCCGAGACAGAAAGACCTTCGAAGATGGCCTCACTTGGAACATGTTTACATTTCTGAGATTGACTCTGGGATTGACCTGTTGATAGGAGCCAACGTTCCCAAGGCATTGGAGCCTTGGCGAGTTATACGGAGTGTGGACGAGGGTCCATACGCAGTCAAAACTGTGTTGGGTTGGACTGTGAACGGACCTCTCGGAAGAAAATTGGACAACCAGAATCGTCCAAAGAACGGGAGTTTGGCAAGAGACAAATCAAACCTAGCAGAGGACAGACAAGCTGCCACTTCAGAGAAAGAGCTACAAGAGGATTTGAACCGAAAATTGGAAAAGAAAGAAGAGCGAACAGACGATTCTGTTGCTTCCAAGAGAGCGAGGCGGCGTGACAGAAACGTAGACAATAACATTAAGTTTGAAAGCAACAATTCTGAGGATCATCACATGGATTTCAAGCCTGTGTCCCAGGAAAAATCGAAGGACAACATTGATACAGGAAAGAAATTCAGAGCTAAAAGAGAATCAAAGAAGGAAGCACTGGCGAGTCCAAAATCGAAATGGCCAGTTGAAGATTCATACACAACTGACTCTAGGGACAAAGCAAACAATGACACTACTTCTGAAATGCCCCGTGGCTATAAGGGCCAAATTAAAACGAAGAGATGTCCAAGGAAGAGGAAGCGGTGCCGGCTCAAAGACAAAAGGTTTGCCTTCAACAGGAAAGAGAGGTGAAAAGAAAAGAGAGCCGTGAGAACGCCAGAAATTGAACTTCATCAGGAAGCGGAAGAGCCATGAGGACATCAGATGTTCATATTCATTGGACCCCATAGACTGATACATAGATATACACCCATAGACTGATACATAGACATACACCCATAGACTGATACATAGACGTACACCCATAGACTGATGCATAGATATACACCCATAGACTGATACATAGACATACACCCATAGACTGATACATAGACGTACACCCATAGACTGATGCATAGATATACACCCATAGACTGATACATGGAGATGTGCACTCATAGACTGATACATGGAGATATACACTCATAAACTGACTTTGCCACTTTGGATTACAGTTTTGTTTTTTCTGACTTGACTGACCTAGCGATCATAAAGATCCCTCCTTAAGGCTATGTGCTAGTAACCTCTGGCCCTAGGATACGATTAAGAAAGAAGAAAAGGACATTTGCGAGAAAATTATAAAAAAATCGAAAAAAAAAAAACTTGTCAATAATTGTGCCTTATATTTAATGTTTTTCTTGTATGCTCCTACATAATTTACAATTGTGTAGTTATTACATGTGGATAATTAGGGGCCGGTAACGAAAAAAGCTATTGTTTGAGTAATTAGGGGGCGGTAACGAAAAAGAACTATTGTTTGAATAATTTGATGTTTTTTCTTGTAGGCACCTACATATTTTACAATTGTGTAATTATTATATTTGAATAATTAGGGGCCGGTATGTAGGCGCCGTAATGGAGGTCTCTTTATTATGATTCAGTATTCTAGTTTTGTTGTATTATTAGTTGTACTGTCACTTTAGGTGGTGGGCGTGCTCACGGGGGTGTGGCGCTAATGGGAGCGTCTTATGGAATTTCATTCACCTTTTCACGTTGACAGTTCACAGAGGTTGACAGCTCACGGAGAGAGGGGGTGAGAGTTAGGAGAGCATATTATCTTTTGACCGCAAAAACGCAATACCGCAAAGTGCAAATCGTATTTTGTTTGTCTCATGATGAAGCAAAAGAATAAATGCCTTAAAAGTATTTCCTGGACGTGGAACGGAGTTATTTCATGTCGCGCGTCAATTGTTTGAACTCCATCGCTCAGCCCCTCGGCAGGTCTGTATATTACAGTATACTGCCGCAACACAGCCCTTGCAGCTGGCATAGGCCCTGTAGCTAGCCATGCCCAGGCAGCTAACCCGGTCCCTCTGCATGGCCTCCACTTTTTGTGTAGCCTTCCCACTGCTAGGACTGCTCCTTTCAGCTAGCAAGGTCAGTTTTTCCCACTGCTAGGACTGCCCTTTCAGCTAGCAGGGTCAGTTTTTCCCACTGCTAGGACTGCCCTTTCAGCTAGCAAGGTCAGTATTCTCCCACTGCTAGGACTGCCCTTTCAGCTAGCAAGGTCAGTTTTTTCCCACTGCTAGGACTGCCCTTTCAGCTAGCAAGGTCAGTTTTTTCCCACTGCTAGGACTGCCTTTTCAGCTAGCTAGGTCAGAGTTTGCCCCACTGCTAGGACTGCCCCTTCAGCTAGCAATGTCAGTTTTCTCCCACTGCTAGGACTGCCCCTTCAGCTAGCAAGGTCAGTTTGCTCCCACTGCTAGGACTGCCGCTTCAGCTAGCAAGGTCAGTTTGCCCCACTGCTAGGACTGCCCCTTCAGCTAGCAATGTCAGTTTTTCTCCCACTGCTAGGACTGCCCCTTCAGCTAGCAAGGTCAGTTTGCTCCTACTGCTAGGACTGCCCATTCAGCTAGCAAGGTCAGTTTCCCCACAGCTAGGACTGTCCTTCCAGCTAGCTTGTTTCTCTCATGCTGGTCCAGCCCTGTCTGCCAGCCTAGCTCCGGCAGCTAGCGCAGCCTCTATGTTAATGTAGCAGTACAGCTAGCATGGGCCCTGTAGCTATCAGTGCCCTGGCAGCTACCCTTTCCCTCTGCTAGCCTAGCTCCGGCAGCTAGCGCAGCCTCTATGTTGATGTAGCAGTACAGCTAGCATAGGCCCTGTAGCTATCAGTTCCCTGGCAGCTACCCTTTCCCTCTGCTAGCCCCTTCCCTGTTCCCCTCTCCAGTGCCCCTGTTCCAGCCCTGTCTGCTAACCTAGCTCCGGCAGCTAGCGCAGCCTCTAGGTTGAATTAGCAGTACAGCTAGCATAGGCCCTGTAGCTTTCAGTGCCCTTGGCTGTTACCCCTCAGCTCCTCTAGTTACCCCTCTGCTCCTCTGGTTACCCCTCAGCTACCATGGTTACCCCTCTGCTCCTCTAGTTACCCCTCAGCTCCTCTGGTTGCCCCTCAGCTCCTCTGGTTACCCCTCAGCTCCTCCAGTTGCCCCTCAGCTACCATGGTTACCCCTCAGCTACCCTAGTTACCCCTCAGCTACCCTGTTCTTTTGCTAGCCCCACTTTTGTTTGTGGCTTCCCCTGCTGGCTTGGCCCAGTACTTTTTGTTTTTTGCCTTGTTTTGTCCCCTGCCACTCTGTCTGTATTTTTGGGTCGCCGGGTGGCTCCCGTGGAGGGGGGGGTACTGTGAGGTTTTGTCCGCTGCTCACCTACTCGCTCTGTTCCTTTAAGCCTGTTGCTCACCTACTCGCTCTGTTCCTTTAAGCCTACTGTTAATCAATTGCATTCTCCTCACCTCACTAGCCCCCACCCTCGCGTTTGTTTGCTCTTCAGCAACCACACCCTTGGACTACCTGTCATTATGTGTTTGATTGGTCTGGTGCCGAACACACACTTTTAGTTTCAAGTATCAATTACCTTCACGCACCTGTGGTGCATTCTAATTAGTTCCCCTGTGGGCTTTAAGTACCTCGCTCTCCCCTCTGTCCCTTGTCGGGTCATCTCCGGCGTGACATGCGCTCCAGCCTTCGCCTCCTGTCGCCGTTGCCTGAGGGAGACACTGGACTGCGCTCTCTAGACTTCCATGGGAGGTATCCCAGTGTTCCACTTCAGACCTCCGCGCAGCAGACGTCCTGACGCTCATCCAGACCTCCGCGCAGCAGACGTCCAGGCGCGCATCCAGACCTCCGCGCAGCAGACGCGCTCGTCACTCCAGACGCGCATCGCTTCCTAATACTCTACGGGAGGATGTGTCTCTCCGAGCCGGCGCGCTCTTCCGCGCAGACGCGCTCTTCACCCCAGACGCGCATTCAGACGCACTCCAGATGCGTCCTCCGTAACGGCGCGTACCCCAAGCAGACGCGCACCCCTCAGACCTCCGCGCCAGATGCGCCCTCCGTACCGGCGCGCACTCCAAGCAGTCGCGCACCACTCAGACCTCCGCGCCAGATGCGCCCTTCGTACCGGCGCGTACTCCAAGCAGTCACGCACCACTCTGACCTCCGCTTGGACAACCGGTTCCCCGGTGGCGACGCTCTCGCCCCGTTTTGATCCTACTCTCTTTACGCACAGCGCCTGGGTGAGTTTTTATGACTGTCTTTTATCCTATTCGTTTTTCGTGTGTTTAAGGACACTGAAGATATCCTGCTTTTTGTCAGACAGTCACTCACCCAGCATCAGCTTTTGGGATAGTTCATTGGGATAATATTTGGCCTTAACTTCGCTCACTGTGTGTATACACACCGAAGATATTATCACTTGGATTTGTATTTTGGGACTTCGCTCACAGTGTTTTTGCACCGAAGATTCTATCACGTGGAGTTGTGTTTGGGACGTTTACTCACAGTGTTTATATACACCGAAGATTCTGTCACTTGGATTACTCTGTTTTTGGGACAAGTCACCTCGCCTGTCACCTGCTCTGTTTCCCAATATTACTCTGAGCTAACCCGCTCCCTTTCTCCCTCTCGGTCCCGTTTACCCACCTCGGAGATCTGCCGAGAGAAGTCTGCAGAGCGGCTCTGATGTACCCACCTGCTTCCCCAGACTAACCATCCCGGGAGAAGCTGCAGAGCAGCATCATTCATTAATGCTTTAATCCCAGGCTTAGTCTGTTTTCTCTGTCCCAGTATGCAGCTCCAGCCCTCGCCCTGTTCCAAGGCCTTACCCTGTTTTCTCTGTTCCAGTTTGCAGCTCCAGCCCTCGCCCTGTTCCAAGGCCTTACCCTGTTTTCCTCCTAGTCCTCCCTATCTAGTCCTTCCAGTTCCTCCCACTCCCCAGCCCGCCTCCGCGGGCCTCTGTCCCTGTTTCCCCACTCTAGTCCTCCCAGTCCTCCCTGTCCCCAGCCCGCCTCCGCGGGCTTCTGTCCCTGTCTCCCCTCTCTAGTCCTCCTAGTCCTTCCCGTCCGGTCCTCCTAGTTCCTCCCTGTTCCTGCCCCTTCCCTTGCCCTGGCCCTGTTCCGTTAGCCTCCCCTTAGCCAGCTCGCCTCTTAAAGGCACTGTACCTTTCCCTTCTTGTTATCCAGTATTTTGTGTTCTCCCTTAAAGGGACAGTGCCGTTTTTCTTTGTTATTCAATAAATGCCCAGTTCTTGGCTTACTCTCATACCTGTCTTGTGTTGTGCGATTGGGGTCGGTTACAAACCATAACAATCTTTTTATTTTATCTAGCACACTCTCAGGAGCAAAACAAACAGAAAGAAGCATTTCATACAAAATGATTCTGTATTTCTGTATGGCAACTAATAAAGAAACTTGAAACTTTAAACTTGATTGATGGACTCTACCACTGCATCACAGACTACATTAGATTCTGCAAGGAGAACCTTGTACCGAGCCCCCGGAGCGTGCAAACGAGCCTCCCCGCACCCCATCCCCCCACCCATCAACACCAGCACCCCACCCCCCAAGCAACCCCCCTGGCACTAAATGCAAACGTCCCACACTTTCACCCCGCCCTACTCCTCCCCTGTTTATACATTTTTTGTACATAGGCTGTGCATGTGTTTATTTGTTTATGTGTATGATTCTTAACTGTGTTTTTATTTGATTATTAATTAATATATATGTATTAATTACTAATCAAATAAAAACACAGTCATACAGTTCAAATACAACTCCAAAAGGACCTAGGCCATCAGAGCCTTGAACACTGAACTCTCCACACACAAGCACACATGAGCACACACACAACACACACACTGTATACGCTCACACACTAGCAGTCACTTTAACATGAACACACACACACACACACACACACACATGCTGCACACGCTCACATTCATGGTCTGTTGGGAACTAGGCTACACTGGCACACCTACTTCCAGTGAATGATGCTAAGCTAGGCTGTTCCCTAAGCCTAATAATGCATGCACATAGAAGAAATGGGTATGTATAATAATAATAATAATAATAATAATAATAATAATAATAATAATAATAATAATAATAATAATAATAATAATAATAATAATAATAATAATAATAATAATAATAATAATAATAATAATAATAATAATAATAATAATAATAATAATAATAATAATAATAATAATAATAATAATAATAATAATAATAATAATAATAATAATAATAATAATAATAATAATAATAATAATAATAATAATAATACATTATATTTGGTGGCGCCTTTCACAACACCCAAGGTCACCTTACAGATCGTAGGGGGAAAAAAAACAGCAAGGCAGTTAAAAGTCAAGGTTAAAAAAATTAGCAGGGCCTCAGTTTTGCTGCCATTTAACTTCAGGAAGTTTCTGCTCATCCAGCTCCTGATGTATCTGCTTATCTAACTCCTGATGTATCTGCTCGTCTAACTCCTGATGTATCTGCTTGTCTAACTCCTGATGTATCTGCTTATCTAACTCCTGATGTATCTGCTTGTCTAACTCCTGATGTATCTGCTTGTCTAACTCCTGATGTAGCTGCTTATCTAACTGCTGATGTATCTGCTTGTCTAACTCCTGATGTATCTGCTTGTCTAACTCCTGATGTATCTGCTCGTCTAACTCCTGATGTATCTGCTTGTCTAACTCCTGATGTATCTGCTCGTCTAACTCCTGATGTATCTGCTCGTCTAACTCCTGATGTATCTGCTTGTCTAACTCCTGATGTATCTGCTTGTCTAACTCCTGATGTATCTGCTTATCTAACTCCTGATGTATCTGCTTGTCTAACTCCTGATGTATCTGCTCGTCTAACTCCTGATGTATCTGCTCGTCTAACTCCTGATGTATCTGCTTGTCTAACTCCTGATGTATCTGCTCGTCTAACTCCGTTGACAAGTTGGCAGTAGTTGCTTTTCGAGTTTAAATAAAGGTTTGAAATTAAATTAAATTAAGTATCTTCCTGAACTGTATAATACTAATATAATGTATACCCAGTTTAATCACCAGGGCCCAGGAGTTCAAAACGTTTAATCCCTATCTGATCCGATCAGATTTTTAGATCCCATTTTTTGTGATCCAGGATCAGACAACTGGGCCAGATTTTGTCCCGGTATTTCAAAGCAATCCAGGCTAGGATCACCCTGATCCAGATTCAGACTTTTCAAGATCACTAGATCCTGAATATCAGTGCTTTAATCCTACCGATCTCCATCGATATGAAAAAAAAGAAGGAAGACAAGGAGTGGACCACATTGCAGAGACATCTATAATGTCTAATTATATTGTTAAATACATAAAGGACATAAAATCGCAATGGAATAGTAATAAAAATAAACACTCCCACTAGGGTAACAACAAAAAAACATTCGGTAGCACTTTATAATAACACCCTGTTATAATACATTTATAAGGTATTTGTAGATGATGAACTAATCATGAACAAACCATTTATATACACCCATAAACGATTATTAAATCATTTATAACTATATTTGTATAACATTTACAAAGTATTTATAACGCATTAGTGGATAATGAACTAATCATGAACAAACCATTTATATACATTCATATATGATTATTAAATCATTTATAACTATATTTGTATAACATTTACAGATTAGTTCTACATTATTTATAACTCATTATCAACATTGTTTGTACTT
This sequence comes from Notolepis coatsorum, assembly GCF_963971535.1. NCBI lineage: Eukaryota > Metazoa > Chordata > Actinopteri > Aulopiformes > Paralepididae > Notolepis > Notolepis coatsorum. Next base: position 50,336,845 of record NC_140169.1, read on the forward strand.
GATTTGTTCATCATTAAATAATGTTGTTTAATGTGTAGTAACACATTGGTAGATGCTTTGAAAAATGGATTTAAAAAAACGACTATACTGTATCTCTTTATTTTTCATGTTCAACAAATGATTTGTTAAGACATTCATAAAACATTTATAAATCATTTGCAGATGCTATTGTGTGCCCTAATCTGAAGTGAAGCCTATTCATCATTAACAAATGTCTAATACAGTTAATTATTTGTGTTGTGAAGGGCCAGATTAAACTGAGAATTTACCCTTATAGTTTGATATACTTTGTATATTATTTATATATATACACGGAATATCCCTTTACCTGCGTTCAGACCAGAGTAATATTCGCTCTCCTATTGGACAGCGCCCCCAGGCGCCAGCGCGCAAGCCCCCAACGGCAAGTTCAAAGACAACTGCAGGCATGTCAGAACATGCCCGGAGTCAGCGTAGTAATACGAGACAAGGACTGAGGTTGGGACTAGATATTCACTTAAGTATAAATACGGCGCAGGTGTAAACAGCAGCAGTTCGTCTAAGTAGCTGTTCATCAAGTTCGGTGAAACAGTGAAGTGAGCAACCTTGCGGCTAAACAGAGCATTGAGAACCGCGTGCGAATAGAATGGTAAAAGTGTCAGAGTTTAATGAAGTAACGTTGAGTTCGACTTAATCTAATGTGAAGTAAGTAGTCGATCATTTATTGTATATCGTGCGGCCACAGTTCTTTCGTGGGTAGCATTACCCAGCGGTTCGTCGTGTCTTTAGCTAGTGTACTTAACCAGGCTGTGTGGCCTAAATACGTCGCCCACACCCGAGGAGTCCTAGGCGGAGAACCGTTGGACATGTACACCGGAGAATCGGCGTCGGCGATTGCAGAACCATTCCTGGTTGGATTATATTGATTTGGGACGTGACCACCGGAGAAGAGCATCGTTGATTTCCACTATCGTTTGGGATTTAACCTCGTGAGGATTACAACTCGGGCCTGCCTCGTGGACGGGGCTGGCTAGCTGTCATCAATGCTGTCGGGCATTTGGATTACAATTATTGCTTTTGCTGCTGATCAAGGGAGTTTACAAGAACCGACTCCTGTACCTGGAGTCTCTTTATTCCTCATTGAATCAGACGGAGTACCCGAACATTCCTCTACCCTCCAGGCCTTACACCCCGGAGGGAACCCATTGTCTCCAGTCGGTACCAGTGTTGCCCTATATAATTGCTACTATACAACAGGTGGCGTCAACTCAAGTTCATCACATACCGCAATATACTGAGCACTGAGCACACATTAGGAACAAATGTAACGTTAGCGCCCACCACATCAAGTACGTCTACACAACATATAAGAGTTGTTTGTAGGTCGGAAATGATGGAATAGATTTACCAACAAAAAAGGTATTTAACCTATATATATACCTTATTAAAAGCGTGGGGCAGGAGCAGCACGGATAACTTGGTTCTGCCGACCTTTCAATCACAGTCGAGAATGCAGCTGTGACTGCGTCCCCGACCGCCAAGAACCTTGGTGTTGTCCTCGACGACCAGTTGAACTTCTCTGCTCACATCGCAGCGACGACCAGAACCTGCCGATTCCTCCTGAGCAACGTCAGAAGGATACGCCCCTTCCTGACAAAAGAAGCCACCCAACTCCTCGTCCAATCAACAGTCATCTCCCGCCTCGACTACTGCAATGCACTGCTCGCTGGCCTCCCGGCCACTGCCACTAAGCCTCTTCAACTCATTCAGAACGCAGCGGCCCGCCTGATCTCAAACCTACCGAAGTCGGCCCATGTCACCCCACTTCTTAGGGACCTGCACTGGCTCCCCATTGCTGCACGAATCCGCTTCAAGGCCCTCGACCTAGCATACCGTGCGGCAAAGGGAACCGCTCCCGCCTACCTCCGGTCAATGGTCTCTAACTACACACCCTCAAGACCCCTACGCTCTGCATCTTCTGGCCGCCTCAGACCTACTCCTATCCAAGCTCCGGGAGGGTCATCAAAGAGAAGTCGCCTATTCTCAGTCCTTGCCCCACAATGGTGGAATGAACTACCCACCCCAGTTAGGACAGCCGAATCACGTCCAATCTTTCGCCGTCGACTAAAGACGCACTTCTTCAACCATTATCTGAATAAAAAAATAAATAAAAAAAAAAAAAAAAAAATCTAACCCTAACTAACCGTACTGTCATGCACTTGTCCTAATAAACTAACCTACACTGTAGCACTCAACACTTTGATGAACATTGTTGCTCAGCTGATAGAGTTGTGCCCTTCCTGATGGCTTGTCGTACAGAACTTGTAAGTCGCTTTGGATAAAAGCGTCAGCTAAATGACTAAATGTAAATGTAAATGTATCGTGCTTCCATTCAAACAGACGGCAACACACGTGACATCAAGTCTCACTCGCGTGATACTTCCTCTCTAGATACTCTACCTGGCCAGGGTACTCCTGGGTCCTAGTGCCCCCCCAGTTACACTATATGTCATGCACATGTATTTTATATGTTAATAAAATTGCATTTATCTATAGTCCTAATTCCAAATTGCAATCCATAGAATGGCCCGCACCTGTCTATGTCAATTTCATTTATTTTGAAAAGGCATTCGATAGTAGACCACGAGCTGCTTTGGAAACTCATGGCACACTATGGAATCCCTAAAAAATACAGCAGCATAATCAAGAACATGTATCAGGACATGAAATGCCAAGTGTTACATAACGGATGTGCACAAGAACACTTCAAAGTGCTCACCGGCGTGAAACAGGGCTGCCTACTTTCCCCCTTCCTCTTCCTCCTATGCATCAACTGGATCATGAGGCAAACCACAACCAATAAAAAGACTGGCATCCAGTGGAGACTAACGGAGCACCTCGAAGACCTGGACTTTGCGGATGACATCGCACTACTCTCACACAACCATCAACAGATGCAAGACAAAACCCAGCTGCTAGAAACAACTGCAGCTGGACTTGGGCTCAAAATAAATGGACAAAAAACTCAAGTAATCAGGGTCAATAATAAAAGCACAAACCCCATAACCATCGGGGGTCATACACTGGAAGAGGTTGACAAATTCACATACTTCGGTCGTGTTATAGCTGTGGATGGCGGGACTGAGGAAGACGTAAGGGCAAGAATAGGAAAAGCAAGAGCAACATTCAACTTGTTAAACAAGATATGGAAAACCCGAAACATCAAACTCAACACCAAGCTCAAAATCTTCAACTCCAATGTCAAATCCATTCTGCTATATGGCTCTGAAACCTGGAAAACCACCACTAACATCAACAATAAACTGCAGACCTTCATCAACCATTGTCTGAGACGTATCCTCAGGATCTTCTGGCCAAACACAATCACCAACATCAAGCTGTGGGAATGCACCAAGCAAGAATCAGTGGAGGTCCAGCTGACCAGGAGAAAATGGAGCTGGATTGGGCACACACTTCGAAGACACAAAACCGCAATAACCAAACAGGCATTAACCTGGAACCCACAAGGCAAGCGAGGCAGAGGAAGACCCAAAAACACCTGGAGAAAAGACACTGAGCAGGAACTCAAGACAAGGGGACTGACGTGGAAACAGCTGGAGAGGATGGCGCAAGACAGACGGGGGTGGAAACTTTTCATCAATGGCCTATGTTCCGAAAGGAATAAAAGGCCTAAGTAAAAGTAAAGTAAGTGTAGTCCTAATTCTGTCACTGTTTGATGTCACAAAGAAGGGTGTATCCGAAAGCTGTCTACAACATTAGTAACAGGTGATGAAAAAGTAAACAAATAATTAACTGTATTAGACATTTGTTAATGATGAATAGGCTTCACTTCAGATTAGGGCACACAATAGCATCTGCAAATGATTTATAGATGTTTTATGAATGTCTTAACAAATCATTTGTTGAACATGAACAAATAAATGGAGGTACAGTATAGTCGTTTTTTCATATCCATTTTCAAAGGGTCTACAAATGTGTTACTACACATTAAACAACATTATTTAATGATGAACAAATCAAGTACAAACAATGTTGATAATGAGTTATAAATAATGTAGAACTAATTTGTAAATGTTATACAAATATAGTTATAAATGATTTAATAATAATTTATGAATGTATATAAATGATTTGTTCATGATTTGTTCATTATCTACAGATACCTTATAAACGTATTATAACAGGGTGTTATTATAAAGTGCTACCAAACATTCATTCAAAGGCAGCTGATCATCCAGGCGTGCTTTGAGGGGCTGAATTCTAAGTGAGGTTTCAGTTTGCTGAAGATGATGAGTGATGACAGATGGACTTTTTTTTGTTGAAGATATTTTTTCTTTAATCTAAAGTACATTTGTGATTGACAATCTTTGTTGTGATACTTTTATGAGCATAAACATTTATGTCATCAGCATTTGGTTGAAAACAAAATAGGCCACCACAAATGTGACCAAAAGATTAAAAAATGTTTTATTGATTTGCCATGAAGGCTATAATTGTGTATTATTTCAGTTAACAAACTTTGCCATCTTATTTATATTGAAACATATTTTTTAATAAATTGTATAGTACATTTTGCTCTGGTAATCCACTGGAAATCCACCCCTCTGGTGGGATCAAGATAATCCAGTTTTTTGGGATCAAACTGATCCCAATCCTGTGTTGTCAGTTTGAACTACCCGTTTTGAAGATTTGATCCAGATTAAAGCTTGGATTTGATTTCCTGATCTGATCGGATATCAAAGTGATCCTAATCCTGTTTTTTGGTTTTGAACTACCCAAGATCCAAATCTGATCCAATCAGATAGGGATTAAAAGTTTTGAACTCCTGGGCCCTGTACATTGTATATCACTATTGCACTTTACTGTTACATTTGCACTCTGGTTGGATGACAAAACTTCTTTTTGTTGTGTATGATGACAATTGACAATACATTTGAATCTAATCTAATCTAAAATGTATTGGAACGGTCATAATAATGCTCTTAATCAGTATACTGTCTGTACAGCTCCTAATACCACACACATCCATAGCACGTTATGATCCATATTGGCTGGTACCTGGTACCGAAAATGAAAGTTGACCAAATCTAATATGACAAAGAGATGACTGAAGTCTATAAAGTATAAAGTGCAATACTCTTGGAATAGTCCTGATTGCATACAAATCCCTTGGTTGTTTAGTTTAAAAGCCTTAGTGGTGACTACATTTTAAAAGCCTTGGTTGTTAAGTTTAAAAGCCTTGATCATGACCAACCAACCAAAGGATCAGGCAATGACTTTCACACATGGATCAATTCAGACAGAAATCTCACATAGAGAAAGAAAGCTTACCCCTGGTACTGCAAGCCCAGGGACAGTTATGTAGAGAGAACACTATCCTATACTGACATAATCAACATTAAAATCAGGACAAGCAAACCAATTAGCCTATATTTTACAAATGCTGCTCTACCCACGCATTTAAGTGTGTGTTTATCTTAGCACTTTGTCAATAAATCCATCTCTTAGCACTCAAACACCAGAATATCAGAGTTCTAAATCTGCTTCAGATATGGCCAATATAGTTTAGAAAGCAGATACCATGGAGATACCTACAGTAAGACAGTAGAGGTTTTAATGATTTAATAATAATTTACGAATGTATATAAATGATTTGTTCATGATTTGTTCATTATCTACAGATACCTTATAAACGTATTATAACAGGGTGTTATTATAAAGTACTACCAAACATTCATTCAAAGGCAGCTGATCACCCAGGCGTGCTTTGAGGGGCTGAATTCTAAGTGAGGTTTCAGTTTGCTGAAGATGATGAGTGATGACAGTGATTCCACAACATACGAGACCCCCCCAGGTACACACAGACACACACACACACACACATGACACATACAGACAAAGACACACACATGACACACAGACACACACAGACAAAGACACACACATGACACACAGACACACACAGACACACACACATGACACACTGCTCTGATTATTCAGTTTGCCCATTGTGTGCGACTAGTGTGTCTCGCAGGGAGAGAGGAGAAGAGATAACTAAACCTGCTGAGCAGGCCCCTTACTCCTGATTCCTTTTTCGGGATGTGTCCCATAGTTTCATGTGGGGGGGGGGGCAGCCAGAGCAGACTATGTGAGGCTGCTTTGCAAATCCATGGCAGTAATGCTTTGTGGTCTGAGAGAGGAGTCGTAGTGAAAGAACCTCCTTAAGGTAAGAAACAGAGAACTCCTTTTATTGCTTCTGTGGGGATGTTTACATTTACATTGTGATTGAATTTCATTACTTTAGCGGATGGTGTGTTTTGGGAAACGCATGCTGTATCACTACTGTGATGGGAGCAGATTGAACCAGTGCACCGAAGAACCAGATAACTCAGTTTTTAAATGTTTTGGACAGTCCATGTATTTGCAGTTGTGAAGGTAATCTATTCTAAATCACTTGGAGTATGAATGTGATGCATCATCAGAAATTACTCAACCTCTACTGTCTTTAACTATGAATGAACACACACAGATACCATGGAGATACCTACAGTAAGACAGTAGAGGTTGAGGACTAATAAAGTCCTCAACCTCTACTGTCTTACTGTAGGTATCTCCATGGTATCTGCTTTCTAAACTATATTGGCCATATCTGAAGCAGATTTAGAACTCTGATATTCTGGTGTTTGAGTGCTAAGAGATGGATTTATTGACAAAGTGCTAAGATAAACACACACTTAAATGCGTGGGTAGAGCAGCATTTGTAAAATATAGGCTAATTGGTTTGCTTGTCCTGATTTTAATGTTGATTATGTCAGTATAGGATAGTGTTCTCTCTACATAACTGTCCCTGGGCTTGCAGTACCAGGGGTAAGCATTCTTTCTCTATGTGAGATTTCTGTCTGAATTGATCCATGTGTGAAAGTCATTGCCTGATCCTTTGGTTGGTTGGTCATGATCAAGGCTTTTAAACTTAACAACCAAGGCTTTTAAAATGTAGTCACCACTAAGGCTTTTAAACTAAACAACCAAGGGATTCGTATGCAATCAGGACTATTCCAAGAGTATTGCACTTTATACTTTATAGACTTCAGTCATCTCTTTGTCATATTAGATTTGGTCAACTTTCATTTTCGGTACCAGCCAATATGGATCATAACGTGCTATGGATGTGTGTGGTATTAGGAGCTGTACAGACAGTATACTGATTAAGAGCATTATTATGACCGTTCCAATACATTTTAGATTAGATTAGATTCAAATGTATTGTCAATTGTCATCATACACAACAAAAAGAAGTTTTGTCATCCAACCAGAGTGCAAATGTAACAGTAAAGTGCAATAGTGATATACAATGTACAGGGCCCAGGAGTTCAAAACTTTTAATCCCTATCTGATTGGATCAGATTTGGATCTTGGGTAGTTCAAAACCAAAAAACAGGATTAGGATCACTTTGATATCCGATCAGATCAGGAAATCAAATCCAAGCTTTAATCTGGATCAAATCTTCAAAACGGGTAGTTCAAACTGACAACACAGGATTGGGATCAGTTTGATCCCAAAAAACTGGATTATCTTGATCCCACCAGAGGGGTGGATTTCCAGTGGATTACCAAAGCAAAATGTACTATACAATTTATTAAAAAATACGTTTCATTGGCTGGCCTCTCACACTGATACAATTGGCTGTATCAGAGGGTGGGAAAGCTGAAGGGTGGGTCCTGGGCGTTGTGGACAGCGACCCCTACAGTTCGGTCGGGGCGCCTGCTCAGCAAGGGTTGGAACTAAGGAGAGATAGTGTGGCCTCCCACACGCTACACTCTCCCCGGTGAGAACCTGCGCGGCCAGGTTGGCCTGCCCCAGGCTGCACATGTGTCGGAGGAAAGCATGTGACAGTCTCCGGTCTCCCGGACCAACAGTAGGGGAAAGTACGCAACAACTAGGAAGGGTGGGATGGGAGAGAAATCGGGAAAAAGAGGGGAAGAAAGATAATAAAAAAAAAAAAAAAACGTTTCAATATAAATAAGATGGCAAAGTTTGTTAACTGAAATAATACACAATTATAGCCTTCATGGCAAATCAATAAAAAAAAATGTAATCTTTTGGTCACATTTGTGGTGGCCTATTTTGTTTTCAACCAAATGCTGATGACATAAATGTTTATGCTCATAAAAGTATCACAACAAAGATTGTCAATCACAAATGTAATTTAGATTAAAGAAAAAATATCTTCAACAAAAAAAAGTCCATCTGTCATCACTCATCATCTTCAGCAAACTGAAACCTCACTTAGAATTCAGCCCCTCAAAGCACGCCTGGATGATCAGCTGCCTTTGAATGAATGTTTGGTAGCACTTTATAATAACACCCTGTTATAATACGTTTATAAGGTATCTGTAGATAATGAACAAATCATGAACAAATCATTTATATACATTCGTAAATTATTATTAAATCATTTATAACTATATTTGTATAACATTTACAAATTAGTTCTACATTATTTATAACTCATTATCAACATTGTTTGTACTTGATTTGTTCATCATTAAATAATGTTGTTTAATGTGTAGTAACACATTTGTAGACCCTTTGAAAATGGATATGAAAAAACGACAATACTGTACCTCCAAATGATTTGTTAAGACATTCATAAAGCATCTATAAATCTTTTGCAGATGCTATTGTGTGCCCTAATCTGAAGTGAAGCCTATTCATCATTAACAAATGTCTAATACAGTTAATTATTTGTTTACTTTTTCATCACCTGTTACAAATGTTGTAGACAGCTTTCGGATACACCCTTCTTTGTGACATCAAACAGTGACAGAATTAGGACTATACTTACTTTACTTTTACTTTGGCCTTTTATTCCTTTCGGAACATAGGCCATTGATGAAAAGTTTCCACCCCCGTCTGTCTTGCGCCATCCTCTCCAGCTGTTTCCACGTCAGTCCCCTTGTCTTGAGTTCCTGCTCAGTGTCTTTTCTCCAGGTGTTTTTGGGTCTTCCTCTGCCTCGCTTGCCTTGTGGGTTCCAGGTTAATGCCTGTTTGGTTATTGCGGTTTTGTGTCTTCGAAGTGTGTGCCCAATCCAGCTCCATTTTCTCCTGGTCAGCTGGACCTCCACTGATTCTTGCTTGGTGCATTCCCACAGCTTGATGTTGGTGATTGTGTTTGGCCAGAAGATCCTGAGGATACGTCTCAGACAATGGTTGATGAAGGTCTGCAGTTTATTGTTGATGTTAGTGGTGGTTTTCCAGGTTTCAGAGCCATATAGCAGAATGGATTTGACATTGGAGTTGAAGATTTTGAGCTTGGTGTTGAGTTTGATGTTTCGGGTTTTCCATATCTTGTTTAACAAGTTGAATGTTGCTCTTGCTTTTCCTATTCTTGCCCTTACGTCTTCCTCAGTCCCGCCATCCACAGCTATAACACGACCCAAGTATGTGAATTTGTCAACCTCTTCCAGTGTATGGCCCCCGATGGTTATGGGGTTTGTGCTTTTATTATTGACCCTGATTACTTGAGTTTTTTGTCCATTTATTTTGAGCCCAAGTCCAGCTGCAGTTGTTTCTAGCAGCTGGGTTTTGTCTTGCATCTGTTGATGGTTGTGTGAGAGTAGTGCGATGTCATCCGCAAAGTCCAGGTCTTCGAGGTGCTCCGTTAGACTCCACTGCATGCCAGTCTTTTTATTGGTTGTGGTTTGCCTCATGATCCAGTTGATGCATAGGAGGAAGAGGAAGGGGGAAAGTAGGCAGCCCTGTTTCACGCCGGTGAGCACTTTGAAGTGTTCTTGTGCACATCCGTTATGTAACACTTGGCATTTCATGTCCTGATACATGTTCTTGATTATGCTGATGTATTTTTTAGGGATTCCATAGTGTGCCACGAGTTTCCAAAGCAGCTCGTGGTCTACACTATCGAATGCCTTTTCAAAATCTATGAAATTGACATAGACAGGTGCGTGCCATTCTATGGATTGCTCGATGATGATCCTGAGGGTGGCAATTTGGAATTAGGACTATAGATAAATGCAATTTTATTAACATATAAAATACATGTGCATGACATATAGTGTAACATGGGGGGGCACTAGGACCCAGGAGTACCCTGGCCAGGTAGAGTATCTAGAGAGGAAGTATCACGCGAGTGAGACTTGATGTCACGTGTGTTGCCGTCTGTTTGAATGGAAGCACGATACATGCAGAACCAAGTTATCCGTGCTGCTCCTGCCCCACGCTTTTAATAAGGTATATATATAGGTTAAACACCTTTTTTGTTGGTAAATCTATTCCATCATTTCCGACCTACAAACAACTCTTATATGTTGTGTAGACGTACTTGATGTGGTGGGCGCTAACGTTACATTTGTTCCTAATGTGTGCTCAGTGCTCAGTATATTGCGGTATGTGATGAACTGAGCACTGAGCACACATTAGGAACAAATGTAACGTTAGCGCCAACCACATCAAGTACGTCTACACAACATATAAGAGTTGTTTGTAGGTCGGAAATGATGGAATAGATTTACCAACAAAAAAGGTGTTTAACCTGCTCATACCTTTATTAAAAGCGTGGGGCAGGAGCAGCACGGATAACTTGGTTCTGCATGTATCGTGCTTCCATTCAAACAGACGGCAACACACGTGACGTACCCAGGGTACTCCTGGGTCCTAGTGCCCCCCAGCCGTGTTACACTATATGGCATGCACATGTATTTTATATGTTAATAAAGTTGCATTTATCTTTAGTCCTAATTCTGTCACTGTTTGATGTCACAAAGAAGGGTGTATCCGAAAGCTGTCTACAACATTTGTAACATGTGATGAAAAAGTAAACAAATAATTAACTGTATTAGACATTTGTTAATGATGAATAGGCTTCACTTCAGATTAGGGCACACAATAGCATCTGCAAATGATTTATAGATGTTTTATGAATGTCTTAACAAATCATTTGTTGAACATGAAAAATAAAGAGATACAGTATAGTCGTTTTTTCATATCCATTTTTCAAAGCATCTACCAATGTGTTACTACACATTAAACAACATTATTTAATGATGAACAAATCAAGTACAAACAATATTTATAATGAGTTATAAATAATGTAGAACTAATCTGTAAATGTTATACAAATATAGTTATAAATGATTTAATAATCATTTATGAATGTATATAAATGGTTTGTTCATGATTAGTTCATTATCCACTAATGCGTTATAAATACTTTGTAAATGTTATACAACTATAGTTATAAATGATTTAATAATAATTTATGAATGTATATAAATGGTTTGTTCATGATTGGTTCATCATCTACAAATACCTTATAAATGTATTATAACAGGGTGTTATTATAAAGTGCTACCGAATGTTTTTTTGTTGTTACCTTGTGAGAGTATTTATTTTTATTACTATTCCATTGCGATTTTATGTCCTTTATGTATTTAACAATATAATTAGACATTATAGATGTCTCTGCAATGTGGTCCACTCCTTGTCTTCCTTCTTTTTTTTTCATATCGATGGAGATCGGTAGGATTAAAGCACTGATATTCAGGATCTAGTGATCTTGTAAAGTCTGAATCTGGATCAGGGTGATCCTAGCCTGGATTGCTTTGAAATACCGGGACAAAATCTGGCCGAGTTGTCTGATCCTGGATCACAAAAAATGGGATCTAAAAATCTGATCGGATCAGATAGGGATTAAACGTTTTGAACTCCTGGGCCCTGGTGATTAAACTGGGTATAAATTATATTAGTATTATACAGTTCAGGAAGATACTTAATTTAATTTAATTTCAAACCTTTATTTAAACTCGAAAGGCAACTACTGCCAACTTGTCAACGGAGTTAGACAAGCAGATACATCAGGAGTTAGACGAGCAGATACATCAGGAGTTAGACGAGCAGATACATCAGGAGTTAGACGAGCAGATACATCAGGAGTTAGACGAGCAGATACATCAGGAGTTAGACGAGCAGATACATCAGGAGTTAGACGAGCAGATACATCAGGAGTTAGACAAGCAGATACATCAGGAGTTAGACAAGCAGCTACATCAGGAGTTAGACAAGCAGCTACATCAGGAGTTAGATAAGCAGATACATCAGGAGTTAGACAAGCAGATACATCAGGAGTTAGACAAGCAGCTACATCAGGAGTTAGACAAGCAGATACATCAGGAGTTAGACAAGCAGATACATCAGGAGTTAGATAAGCAGATACATCAGGAGTTAGACGAGCAGATACATCAGGAGTTAGACGAGCAGATACATCAGGAGTTAGATAAGCAGATACATCAGGAGTTAGACGAGCAGATACATCAGGAGTTAGATAAGCAGATACATCAGGAGTTAGACAAGCAGATACATCAGGAGTTAGACAAGCAGATACATCAGGAGTTAGACAAGCAGATACATCAGGAGTTAGATAAGCAGATACATCAGGAGTTAGACGAGCAGATACATCAGGAGTTAGACGAGCAGATACATCAGGAGTTAGATAAGCAGATACATCAGGAGTTAGACGAGCAGATACATCAGGAGTTAGATAAGCAGATACATCAGGAGTTAGACAAGCAGATACATCAGGAGTTAGACAAGCAGATACATCAGGAGTTAGACAAGCAGATACATCAGGAGTTAGATAAGCAGATACATCAGGAGTTAGATAAGCAGCTACATCAGGAGTTAGACAAGCAGCTACATCAGGAGTTAGACAAGCAGAAACATCAGGAGTTAGACAAGCAGATACATCAGGAGTTAGACAAGCAGATACATCAGGAGTTAGACAAGCAGATACATCAGGAGTTAGACAAGCAGAAACATCAGGAGTTAGATAAGCAGATACATCAGGAGTTAGATAAGCAGAAACATCAGGAGTTAGATAATCAGATACATCAGGAGTTAGACAAGCAGATACATCAGGAGTTAGATAAGCAGATACATCA